>NC_090922.1:369587702-369891591 GCF_040938575.1 Ambystoma mexicanum
CTGTTTATTTATTATGCTTCAATTTAGTGACTACATTTGGGTTGAAGGAATATTAAGTAGGCATGAGTTCTATTTGCTGCTAACCTATGTTTTTGAACAACTGAGGTGTTGTTTCATTCAAACCAACCACTTTTATTTTTAGATATGCAGTATAGTGGCCTGAAGTGGTTGTAGCACCAGTATTGTAGGTCAGGGCTGGGCAGGTTAGCAGCACTTCTTGTAGTAAACATATGTTCCCTAATCACCAGAACCCTGTGAATCATTTGAAGAAACCTTATATGCAGTATATAAGCAGGATTTTCCATCCATGTTGCAGGCAAAGTATGCAGGGACTCAGAAACCTAAAGAGACTAAAGAAACTACATTTCCCAGCAGGCCGTGTGCTTCACAAGCCTGTCGGGAGAAGAAGAACCACACTTGAGCCGTGCCCAACAAACCGCGCATGCGCGAGCCGCACCCACGCTTCTTCGCTTGCTATTCCGGCTTCTGAGGAGATCGGACGTGTTTCCCAGCGCTCCGCTCAGGGCCAGTCTTTGCGGGGCATTCCGCCAGCCTGAACTCATCACAGGCCCCGCACCAGCATACAGATAAGTGCTTTTGAATAATACTGTGTGTGGAAAGAAAGACTAACGAAGCAATCGAGGTCGCGGACCTGGCAGACATACTTGGCGGCTCAGTCCGCAACGCATGATCGAACATTAACCCGCATGCAGAGTGCATAGGGGAGACTGAGTGTAGCTCAAGTACATTCCGGGTGAGGCAACCTGGAACGTGTACTTCTGGCGATCCAGCGGGGTACGGCAGGAGGCGCAGGTGCAGAGCCTCGGGTGGAGACAACCGGACTCAAGCACACAAGCGGGTCATGTTGCCCCATAGTTTGGGGACACAAACATATTTTGAGAACGTATAGTAAACCCAGCACACGCTTATTGTGTTTTTGGTATTTTCAGCAGAGCCTCCTACGGGTCACTTGGGACATCCGTGTGTTGAGAAGGAGAACAAGACTACGATCCGCAGCTAAGTACATTTCTGATCCTTTGCTGATGTACTCTGTAATGTCACAAGGTGCAATGTAATGACAAGGATGCCGTGTAACAGTGCACGTTAGCACGAGAATTTAAACTGCATGCAGCTAATGCAGTGACAGCAAAAGGCTCATACTAACGCAGTGTTTTGGGGGGAACGTAGCGTGGTTGAGAGCTCCAAGCAAAAGCTCTAGTAGTGGTTCCAGGCTCCACAACAAAGGCCCCCAATTACTGGTCAACAGTGTGAATGTGTGTAGTATGAGTGGGCGGAGAACTCATCACAAGAATAACCAGTGGATGGGGCGGCAGGAGCTGAGGAGCATCTTTCCCTAATCTCCCCATTCCCATCCATAACATCTCCCTGATCCTTTTCCCGGTGATCCTACTACCCCATACCCATCCACTCAACGGACCCTAACCCTCTTTCCCCAAAGGGTTGCGGTATCCTGTGCTTCCCATCGGGTCCAGGTGCCAAGAACTTACGGGGAGGCAGGTGTTCGTGCTGCCTCTGCGCCCGACAAGACAGAAGATCCCCCGACATGCCCACTGTTGTGAAGGTTTTCTTGCCAAGAGATACTTGGCCGTGTGTGAGGCTAGTAAGCTTACAATTGTTGTTGGTACCATCTGCATTGTATCTTAGAAGGATTAGTATCACATATTGGCCATGTGAGTTTATTTGTATATTGGAATGATTGTCTGAATTACAAAAAGGGCATGATATTCTGTGATTTGGATTCTGGAGAAAGGGGGAAATGGAATGGATTCGAAATTGTGTATGGAAACATACACACATCGTTCATTAGTGATGTGCTCATGTGAAGCATGTTTACAGAGAGTGCATGGATGTTTCCACATATATGAAATCTGAAAGATTTCATTTATAGGGTTGTTTTTGGTTTCAAGTACTTGCAGTAAGGAATTAGAGTGGATTTTCCGGTGTGTTTATAGTGAATTTTGCCATTCCTGTACAGAAGTCCAATTCTTGCCTCATACCTTAGACAGTGTAAGTGCTGCCAGGATTATTTGTGGCATTTCTACGAAGGAAGAGCTTTTGCAAACACAACTGGTCCAATCAGTTTAAATAAATATTATGAACAATTGGTGGCAATTGGAAGAGAATATTGATTGCTACATTTGCATAGCAATTTACTCCTGTTGTTTTTGCTGAATTTAAATGGATCAGAGATGTGTGCCTCTGCATCCTTTGATGGACCTACAGGTGTTATTTGAGAACTTTCAGTTTGTGAATATTGACAGCATATGCAAGAGATAGAAATAATTCTCTCCTGCGTACGTACATGTCTCTGAAAAGAAGGAAACGTGTTGTTTTGTGGCTTGTTTTTTTAACTTCTGCAAGTTTGTCAAAGTGGATGTTGATAAACAAAATGTTGTCATTTTGATATGTTTGGAAGCCAACAACTGTACCAATTGCTCCATTGACTAAACCTCATTCTACATGAAGGTTATGCTTTAGAATTACTCATATTTAATACTTTTTTCTAATCCAGCTTTGTTTGAGATACATTTTTCTAAGTTATTTAGTTGTGTTCTTGCTTGTTAACACATAGGGAGCGTCATGACATGTACTTCTAGTTTGTCTGTGGAGCCGATACAAAGTATGGGTTGCATTTCTTTTTCCAACATTATATTGTTGAATTGACTAGAGCTTACAAGGGTTGGCAATACAAACATACATTTATATTTTGTTGTGTTAATTGTTCCATGAAATCAAGAGCAGATGTGTTTTGCCCATATAGCTCATGTATTAGTCTAGTATTTAAGAATGATTTTGCAGCTATAGTAAGCAGACCAGGTATAATGCTTTTTAAAATGTTAGCATAGGTGAGATCTGCAGACTGATGCATGCTTTGAGATAGTTCTCTGTAACACAAACGTTGCCAAATAATTACACTTCCAATACTGCCGAGTGTGTTACGCCATTGTTTGTGTCCTAATGTTTTGAAAATAGGTTGACCCTTTACTGGTGTTAACTGTAGGATGTTTGCGAAAAACAATAATGTGTTTTCCTCAAAATAGTTCTTCGTAGTTGGTTTTTAGGACTTCTTGCATTCTGAGATGAATTAAAGTCAAAATGAGGTTAGAAAACATGCATACTTCATTTACAAGGATCACATTTATTTGTTTCAGAATGCTACATACTTCAGTAGCAGTTTCTGCTAATATTCTATAGTCTTCTAATATGTTTTCGTGTTCTACTGGGAGGAGCACTAGTTGGTGAAAAGTTACACCTCATATGTTTTAGACAGCAAAATATGTGGGGGCTGTTACAACAGATGAAAGGTTGGTGTTTGTTAAGTCTTGTAGAAATGTGCTGATTATTTTAATTAAGAACATTTGACCAGAACCAGCTTCACCACTTATACACAGGAGCAGAGGTTTTTAATTTTTACACCAACAAGTTTTAGTTTCATGTTTAAAACCATATTAAATTTCTTCAAGTGGCAAGACACTCATCTTGGAAGCAAGACGATGAAGAGCAACACAGGTTTGAATCCTGGGTCCGCACATAGAAACCTCTTCACTATTAAGCTTGTTATAAAAAACAAACATAATTTATTATAATTAATAATAATCGTGAGCTGTTCATCATTTAGCTGTGATTTGATAACTGGCAAGTTTTCTTCAGATTGTTTATTTTCTACCCCAGTCATGGCTATTTCTGCTTCATTTAAAATGAGTGGTTCTCCAAGTGGTTCTTGGCTTCCTGTAAGGGAAGGTTTACTGCCCCCAGGAGTGTATTTATCTAGTAGAGCTTCAATTTCTTTCTGTTGTTGGTGTTCATTGACACAATTTCTTTGTATTGTTTGAAATTGACATTTGTTATACTGCTTTCATTTGCTTTGAATGCAGCTTCAAATGAGTCACAGTCACCTAATAATTCTTCTTCTTTTCTAGAAGGTTTAAAATGTTGCAGTAGGGCCATGTAATAAGGTTCTCTATGTTGCAGAGATTTAGATAATAACTGTACATTGTTAATTAGGCTGGGTTTGGTAAGTTTAGCTAGGCTTCCTTCTCAAGTTGCGAATATTTGCCAGTTGTCCCATCTTGTGTGACATTGTATTTGTAGGAGTAGTTTTGGGCTCTGTCGTACAGGCACATGTCTTCCCACGCACTACCTCTGTTTGGGTAATATGTGTCAATTCAATTGTTTTTAAAAATGTCCTAGATGTTGGGATGTTTGTGGCTATTGTTTTCATCTCCTGGTAGGATTTTAGTACTCTTTTTTGGGATGCTCTCCAACCCAACCTTGATTCCAACACTACCTGTGTCCTCATCTTACTTGACCTCTCTTCTGCCTTTGACACGGTCAACCATGCCGTTCTGCTCAACCATCTCTGTGATAACCTGGGTATCACCGGTCAGACCCTGTCATGGCTGACTTCTTTCCTCTCTGATCGACCCGCCCAGGTCCAACTTGGGTCCTTCCTCTCCTCTATCTCTAGCTCTACCTGTGGTGTTCCCCAGGGGTCTAAACTCTCTCCCTGGCTGTTCAACCAATTCCTGGCACTTCTTTTCTATTGCATTGCCGCTCTCTGCCCCAACTTCTATTGCTATGCGGATGACACTCAGCTCATTTTCAGGCTACCTTCAGCCACCTCTTCTCCTTCTCTCATCTTAAACTGTCTGTCTGCTATCCAGGAATGGTGTGCCGCCTATGATCTTTGCCTTAATGCCAGTAAGACTGAGATTCTCCTCATCGGCACACCCGCTCCCTCCTTTCCTGTCGCTCTCTGGCCGGCCTCGCATGGCCCTCTTCCTTCTCCCACCTGTGAGGCAAAAAACCTCAGGGTCATCTTTGACTCCACACTCTCCTTCTCTCCTCACATTTCTGATGTCTCTAATACATCACACTACCAGCTGCACCTCCTCAGAGGTGTTCTTCCTTTCCTCTCCTTCCACCAGAAGCTCACTGTCTCAAGAGCTCTGGTTCTCTCTAGGCTGGATTATTGCATCAGCCTCTTTGTAAATCGGGCTGCTTCTACTCTCTGCCCTCTGCAACTCATCCAGAACAGGACTGCGAGAATTGTCCTTGGCCTCACGCCCAGGGTTCGTATCTCTCCAGGACTAAAATCTCTACACTGGCTCCCATTGGTTGCGAGGATTCATTTCAAAACCCGCTGCATTTTCCACAAGGCCTCATAACCTTCAACTCTCTCTTCCTAAATATCTTCCTTCTCAAGCTCTTCACTCGTCTGCCTCCATCTCCCTCAGAATCAGTCGCTTTTCCAAGCAAAGAGCTGGTGGTAGATCTCTTTCCTTTGCTGGGCCCTCCCTCTGGAACAGCCTCCCTGACTCCCTGAGGAGAATCAGCTCTGGTTCCGGAAGCATCTCAAAAACTTCCTGCTTCTGCTTTCTCTCCTTCTCTCCCCTGCTGAATTTATTGCTGAAACTGAAACTGCACTGGTTACAATGTCACCCTCTGATCTCGGCCCAGGTCCCCTCCCCCATCAGTTGCTCACTTGCACTGCCGCCCGGGCAACCACCACACTTGCGGACTGTTTTATGTATCTCTACAGTCCACTACGATCACTTGACACCTAATGTCTGCACTTACCCTTGCACTTGCCACCAGCTGGCAGTAACATTACTTATTGGTTATTTATTCTATTTATCCCATGTACTGCACTGTCCCTCCCCTGACCCTCCATACTTTCCCTTCCCCCCTTCCCGTGCTCTTAAGATATCTGAATGACACTGGGCCTAGTAAGATTGTTGTCTCTGTCTTCCCTCTGTTCCCCTTCCCTTGACTAGTTGTGCCTTGAAACACTTGTGTATAGGTGCGTTATAAAAGTCATATCATATCATATCATGAAGATGGACCAAGGTTTAGCCAGACAATGTGTTCAGATTTGCCATATAAGGCTGTCCCTGCTAAATGGTGTGAAGCTTTGTAGCACACACATTCTCTATGGGAGAGCATTGTTATACTGAAGCTGTACAATTTTTGCGACCGTATTTTGTCAGATGATATGTCATCCCAGAGGTTGTTTCCTCAGCTTTGGTGAGATAGGCTGTGACATATTTTCCAGCTACAGTGGGATTGTCTGCAATGTATTCTATGCCTATATTTGCAATCCATGAGAGGGCAATGATTGCATTGTTATCATTGATGTACTTGGTTGCTTCGTCCCTTTTAATGTTGTATGTGTTTTTTGGGGATGGGCCTTTTACACTGTTTCTAACAGGAGGCATCAAGCTATTTACTTGTCCTTTTTTGCAAACTGGTCTAGAGAAGCCAAGACGTAATTTGGTACAGTATTTACCTTTGTTTTTATATCTACTTCAGCAGTGTTTGTCACACTTATGTTTTTTGAAGTGTAAGATTTGTGTATGTAGGTAACTATGTGTGGTTTCTGAAGGGATGTTGTAGGAAATATAAAACAATTGCTTCTGGGTGAATTTGCTTATGCGGCTTGTATATCAGTCCAGAACCGGTTCTTCAATGAGAGTCCTCTGGTTATCACAGCTCATTTCACATCCAGAGGACTTGCATTGAAGAACCGGAAACGTCTCCTGACTTTCAAAATGAACATGAACTTTAAGATTAACATGTAAAGACGTCATGAAACAGATATTTACAACTATTACGGAAAAGAACACATATGTTTAAAATAAGTTGGCATTATTCACGTGGAAGCAAAGAAGTATCCCAAGGAAACCAACACATGGGCTTCGATTTATAAACCAACCAAGGCTATTTCTTAACCTAAATCGTTGAAGAGTCCAGACCATAGATGAACCACGAGAGATTATATAACACACTGAAAATTATCAGTGTATCACGCACTTTGACCGGAGAGGTAGTCAAGATTAATGCACCAACCAAAGATATGATTCTGTCCTGAAGAAGGCCTCTTAACCACTTTGGAAAATATACTAGAGATAGTATCTAATGTATAATAATGGCTGAAACATGTCAACTATCTATATGACTGATCATTTTGAAAGTCATTGTGTTTGATCAGAGATCAATTAAAGTTGTTCTGTGACAAAGCCTGGATGTTACATGACTGGATATTAATATTTAAATACAATCTGGTCCCAACTAACTCTTACAGAAAGAACTCTAAGAGGCTTTTGTGACTGTAGCATGACAGCAAAACAACATAACAGCTGTACTATCACCCCACTTGTGCCAAAATAATGTTGTGTTTTTTGAATTCCTAGTGTTAATGAATATTAGTAATGATATATTTTTAAATATACATGTAATGGTACATATAAAGTTTATTTTTCTACATATACAACCATTGTGTGTCTCGTGGTGGAGATATACAAAAATCACCCTAAATTTGAAAAGCTGGTTTAAGAGTTGGTCAACATTTAGAGTAATCAGGGTTGAGAGAGGGTTAATAAGTTTCCCAATTCTGTGCTTCCGCTTCCTTCCTTTTTCCCATATGGAAACTGATCCCCTTTCAAAAAAATAGGAAAAATACCAAATTTTGTGAAACTCCTAGAGTTTATACATTTTCTTTAAGATCTAATGGCAAACGTACTACTTTGCTACAAATGCCTTTTAATAACTCAGATGGAGGCAATTTGGCTGTTTTCGGTTGAAGGTGTATTACATATTGAAATGGGTGTACTGTTTGGATTATAATGCTCTCATACAAGTTAAGTTGTTGGAGAGCTTTTGGAAGTGGGAAGATGTCTAAGTTGTTAGTTAAAGCACATGATGGCATTTGGTTATTGTCAAGATGTGTACTGCAGTATGTGCAAACTATTGGGGGATCAGTTATTTTGTATTTATTTTCTCGTTTTTGATATAAAGCTAATTGGAACTATTGTGATTCTTCATTGCCCTCTTTTTTTGTAGGCCATATCTACTATTTATATGCTCTTTTCATAAGAAGTTCTGTGACAACAGGCACATACTTGGTCTGGTATTTCAGCAGATGTGTTTTGAAACATAGCTATTTCTTTTTAGTATGTTTTGCTGAGAGGTTGGTGTCTGTGAGGCTTTTTCTAATGTTTTCTGAAGTTGATGAATTTTCTAAGTCAAATTCAGTTTCAAAATATTTACTTTGGATGTGCTCTATTTCTGAACTGATTTCTTTTGCTGTTCCGTGTGGTAGAATGTTATTTAAATGTTGGCTTTTCAGAGCAGGACTTTTTGCATAGTACAGTCTATGCAAAAGATTTCATATAAGTCTCCGGAGGATAGCTCAACTGCAAAATGCTGGCCTTGGAAGCAAGACGACACAGAGCAACACAGCTTCGATCCCTGGTCTGCACTTAGAAATCTCTGGTGTTAAGCACGTTATATATAGCCTATCATACATAGCGGATTGGTGTATTGATAGCATTTTGATGTGGTAAAAGTTGAATTTGCAAGCAGTTCCTGAAATGCAGGCTAATGAATGTCCACACAGTCCAGTGTGGCTGCACACTGTAGATGAGTTATTAAGTTTCCATTCTACTTTTATCTTTTAGTTTCACATATTGATTGAGGAATTGTCATAAAGATTTGAAGGATTGTTGGCATACGTTACACATTGAGCTGTATGTCCATTTGAACAATGGATGGTTTGTTTGGGCAAAATGACAAAATTCTAGGAACTTTGTTGTGGACATTTTTTCTATAAGGGTTCTTTGCCATAATGATGTCTCCTATCATTTCATAGCCTCAGCCATTACTGTTTATGGCAATTGCTTTTGTTGTTTTGTTTTTGTTTAATAGCCTCTTCATTGATTTATGTTCTGGGCTGGATGTGTGGATCCATTCACCTTCATAGAAGTTTGAAAAGGTATCTATATTGACATCGCACTTGTTTAGAAGTACTTTTGTAATGTATTGATTAATTTAGTTAGTGGTTATATTCTATTTAAAATCAATATAAACAACTTTGTCTTTAGTATTATAAACCTGTTGTTAATTAGAGCTTTAAGGATAAATCTTCTGCTGTAGTGTTTAAGGGTAGATTGTGACTTTTTAGCTGTCTTTATGAGATTGTGAAGAACTCTACATTGGAACATTTTTTGTACAATTGTTTTTTGGAATGCTTTACTGTGGCTATGTTAACATCGGTAGATATAGTGTTACGTTCATTAGTAGGTCTGTGTTTATTTGTGCATGTTTTTTTACTTTTCATTTTTGCAAGAAGGGCTTTATGCTCTTTTTAGTGGGGGCTGGTTTTGTTTTGTTGAATGAGGTTACTTGCTGTTTTGTTTTAATGTTTTCTGTAAATTGTTTTAGAGGCGGATGTCTATATGGCTTGCTTATATTCTTATCTGCTCTGTGTTTCCTTTGTTTTCTATGGAGTTGCTTTTTATCAGGCATCCTGTTCAGTCTTTTGGGAAAAGAGAAAGTTTGGCTTTGAAATTTATGGAATGTTTATTTTTATTTTTTTATTTAAAGAAACTACAGTTTAAACACAAGGCAAAAACGTTTGTTTCAAAAAGACAGAAAAGGAATCCTTACACCATCTAATAATAATGATAAAGTCCAAAATATACAAGATACAGATGAAAAGAAAAGACAAAAATGAGACAAGAAGAAAAAAATAGAGTTCTTAACATTTACTTTCAAGTATCATAACATGATATTGCGCATCCCGCTCTGTTCATACATATCGCATTCTTTCAATCCTGCGCAAAATAAAATTTGATTAGACATCTACTTTTAAATCATGTCCATGAAGTTTACAGTTGCATAGACAAGTTTTATATTATTCCCTGAGATGCACCTGGTCCACCACCCGTTCATGTCATCATCTAATGGAGCAAACTCCAAGATGTAGTGATTGTTGGTTTACAGTCTGTTCGCACTCAATTAGCAAGTGTTTTGATGTTTCAATAGCCATTCCACAAAAACGACAAACATTATCTTTTGTTGACTTGTCCTTTCTTTTCCAGAGCATTTCCTTTGTTTTTAAGTTATTTGTCCTGAGCCTCAGAAATTGTTCTCGATGGTGAGGAGAAGGACATTGGAGTAAATATCGTGGGTATATATTTAATTTTTTATAATCATGTCCCAAGGATTGGATTGAATCCATCTTGTGTCGAGCTTCTTGATTTATAATCCATGCCCACTTTTCAAATCTCTTCTTGGCGTGTTGCGGGCGGTTTAATAGCTCTTGATTATTGATATCAGCTGCCTTCAAGAATAACTTTAGTCGGCGGAACGAGAGACTCAGTAGGTTTTTGCTGTTTGGATCATACTCGTTTCCAAATATTTGATAGGCTGGCGACGGAAACTCTAGAGACATCTTTTGCATTGCCGCAATAGAGTTCCATATTACTCTTGTATGTAGCGAATTTATTGACAATTCATGTCTCAGTGCCGTCATAGAAGTCGATTGTGGCAGTCTTAACACATACCGCCAGAACCGCCCTTCCAACAAATGCCAGATTTGCTCATTGACATTCCACCCCGCCTCGGCACCAAAGCTTATGATTGGCATTACTTTTTGCAGATAAAATCTGAGGACAGGTTCCAATTAAAACTTTCTGTAGCTTCTATTGATTTTTGCTCCTTGCATGGCAAGCATCTGCATTTTTGATTTCAGCTCTTGCACCCAATGGTATTCACAGACCGAGTTGGTAAATTGGATTCCCAGATATCTGATGGAATCTACAAAGGCAATGCACTCTCCAGCAACCGTCCACTTAAACAATTTGTCTTTCTTATTTTTTACATTCCCAATTGACACAATTTTTGTTTTTGATGTATTGATCGTTAGCTCATTGCTAGCCATATACTCTTGTGGGGATGCAAGTAGTCGCTGGAGTCCTATTTGAGTTCTATCCAACAATACCAGATCATCTGCATATATAATGCATCTGATCGGAATCCGATTGACCATTGGTGGAAAACAATGAACTTGTGCAATATGGTTCGGCAGGTCGGCCAAGAAGAGCTTGAAAAGCTCTGCAGCAAGAGGGCACCCTTGTTTGACTCCCTTTTGCGTTGCAATCGTATCTGATAGGGGCCCACAATTATTCAATCTTACTTTCATAGAAGTTTAAGTGTGAAGTGCCATAATTGATTCAAGAAGGTTTGCCGGACATTGCCATTTTGACAATTTTGCCCAGAGTAGAACGCGATTTACATTGTCAAATGCCTATTTCATATGTACAATGCAAGATGAATTTTGCCATTTGCCTTTCCAATTTCAAGATGGTGAGGATTAACAGGTTGACATCAACCCTGACAACTTTCGTGAATCCAGTTTGGCGGATGTCTATAATCTGAGATTCCTCAGCCCATTTCGCAAGTTGTTTGCGTAGGTTTGATCCGAATATGTTCCCAATCGTATTGAGGAGGGCAATTAGACGATAGTTGTTAGGATTGTCTTGGTTGCCCTTCTTGTGGATTGGAACCACTATTGCAGTGGTCCATGATTCGGGTAGTTTTCTTGACGCTGTAATATTTGAGTACAGCTTTCCGATAAAGCAAGCCCAATCATAAGGATGTTTTTTGAGCACCACATTTGAGATCAAATCAGGTCCGGCGGCGAGTGAGTTTTTTATTGCTGTTATTGCTCTCACAATCTCATCCTGTGACATTTCGACGGCCCATTGGGTTTCCTCCACATTCCTTATTTCCGTTGTCTCAATTGATGGTTTCTTAAAGACCGTAGAAAAATGCAAAACCCAAGCATCTCCTGAGATTGTATTTGTTGGCGTAGGTGTATATTTTTAACAATCCTTATTCAGGATATGCCAAATTTCTTGTATGTTCTTTGTCACTAGTAGGTTTAGCATTAATTCCGCCCGGTCTTGATCAACGATAATGGAGTGAGATTTTGCCCAATTTCGGTATAACGCATGTCTGGCTTTAACCGCTTCTTGGACATATTTCCTCTGCATACCTTTTTTTATTGCTCTCAGATCTCTCTGCATTTTCTTTTTTTCTTCATGCAGAACTTTGCTGTATAGATGTTTCTGTGATCGTCCGTAGCGCATAGAAGACTTTGCATTGATGATGTAATCAGTCAACAGCGGAATATGATTGATTCCCTGTCCAGCTGGGATATTCATGAGCTTAGTGCCAAGGCTTTGTATCTGGTTTCCGTTTAGTCTATAGGCAATTTGTAGGTAATGCCAGATATGGTCACATCCATCATACAACTACATTTCAAGATACAGTGATCGCTATGTTTCATTTGTTGGATTTCTAAATCAATGGTTTTTGATTCGATGTTTCTAGAAACCCATATATAATCAAGGATTCTATGGGATGTTTCACGATGCCAAGTTGCTTTTGCAGGAAATGCCCTTTTGCAGAGCCATTTAACATTAAGAGGTCGCGAGTGCTCCTGGCGTTTTGCCATTGCATGCCTCTTGCATCTAGAAGTTCTTCTGGTAGAAGCTAATAGGCCTGCAAATTTTGATCATACTGGAACCAGGTGCAGTTTAAGTCTCCGCAGCAAATCACAGACAGGTTGTTATATGCTAGCATAGATTCATTGATTAGCTGTGTGATTGCATTTACAAAATCATTTGTACTGATTTTTGCGGGGTTCCAATATCCATTGATTATTAGTAGATGCTTCCAGGACTGAGTATGTTTTTCCATCGTATGAATGATTGTGCCTTGCACAAACGGGTTTGGATTGACCGAAACTGGAGCCGACCATGTTTGAGTTATTCTCACCATCGTAAGTAGGCCAGAGCTTGGACGCCCTTTAACGTTTCTTACAGCCGGATTTAGCAAAGAGGTAAACCCATCGTGCATTGGGGCATTGCATAGCCATGTTTCTTGTAGATAGATTATAAACACGTTTTCCAAGGGGATGTTGAATTCATTGAATAGGTGTTTAAATCCACGTGTGTTCCAAGATAGGATCGTACATGGACAATTGTGATCTGTCAGTCATGGCTAAAAGGTGCAGTGCTTATTTAGGTTTCCTTTTTTGGTTGATAGTGAGTTTGACAAAGGTCGATCTTGACTTGTGTTCTGCAAAAGTCTCATGGATTTCTGTAGGTTTACTGAGTCAGCACGCTTTGGATTATGTTGGGAAGTCTTTGTTCCTTTTTCTTCTCGTGAGACACAATCCTTGTTGGGTTCAACCGAAATCTCGAATCCGAAGAACAGAAGATCTTCACTGGCTCTTAATACAGTGTTTCATACTCCTGCCGAATCAATGTGTAGAAGCACCTGATCTGAGTATTTTTCAGTTGCGTATTCTACAATCTTTATATCATTTGATTCGATTGTATGCAACAATGGAATACATTTAAAACATGTCATTATATTAGTTCGATTTAGGTTGACTTCTGATTCATCACTTTGGATGTTTTGTCATCGTAATTTGCAGCATTGCAAAGGACTTTTGGTAGTTTGTTGACATGAACCCTTGTTTTAAAGTGCACGCGCTGTTTACATTGATTTGCCGTGAATTTCGGGTTTAACCTTTGGTCCTCAGCGCGTTCATCAGCTTCCTTAGCTACAATATCATGCTGTCTAGACAAATGCTCGGACCTGGATTTCGCGCAGGCCGTCTTAGTATCCTTAGGGTCCAGGCCGCATTCCCTCCTTAATGCATGTTGATGCGAGGTAGAAGCAATAGTCACCTCTTGATCATCATCTATTGAATATGTGGATAGATCACATGGATCTATTGAAGGGGGTTCAGATGAGGATCCATATGTTTCAGAGGCAGAGATGATTCTTCTTCGTTTTTGAGGTTGTTTTTGCTTTCCGTTGTCATTATGGACTAGGGTTTTGTTTGTTAGCCAAATCAGGCCTTTTGTTTTTTTCTCCAATGTCTCTTTGAAATAGGCTGAGCTCTGGTGGTGATGATACGTTTCTTATGAATTTCTTTATCTTTGTGTTTCCCGGCCTTTTGCCCATCTTTGCTGTTCTTCGTGCTTCGGCAGTGCCTACAATTTCTTTTACAGCAATCAGATTTTTAGAGTTGGTTATTGGTATTGTGGGGCTTGCTGTGCCAGTAAAGATACCAAATGACGAGAAATGTTTCTCTGGCCAAGTCGATGGCTCTTGAATAGGCAGTACACCTTCAATATCTCTCACTCCTTCACTTCCCTATTCATAGTCCGAGCCATTAATTGGAGGTGGTTGTGATCCCTTTGCGTTTTTGATATTCTCAACAGGTAGGTTTTTGGGACAGCCAATCCCATCCGCAGGTTTAGATGCGGTTAAGATAGGCTGAAGCTCAACATGGCGACCATTGGACAAGGAATTCTTGCCAATTTGATTTTGATTTTGATTTGCCTCAGAGTCTACAACCGCATGCGCCATATTGGATCTTTCTATGTTGGTATGTTTAGTACATTTTCCGGTACAAACACCACCATCAGGGTCATGTTTTTTTCGCATCCATTTGATAGCTTCCAAGAGGCTTTCAGTAAGGTTGTCATTTTGGCAGTGGTGTCGAGCAGCTAGTTCACACAGCCTTTGCTGCCACTGTATTGTTAAATCAGCTTCAGCTTGTATTTTGTTTTTTAAGACGCAATTGAAATTTTCGATTTGCTCCAATTTTAGATTCAAGTTTGCCAACATTGCTCCTTAGCCGTGTATCATGTCTCTTAGGGCTTCATAAAGTTTCACAAATGGAATCATGGCTAAAGATGATGCTGCCAAAAGATTGTTATGGATTTGCATTGCTGCTGCGGCAGATAGACTAGCCTTTGCGGGTGCGTGACAGAAATTTTCTGCCCCAATACTTGAATGATTCGAAAGATCCTCATTCGGCATTTGGGCTTCTTATAAGAGCCCATTGCTTTGAGCTAGCGATGGTCTTTTTGCATTGTTTTGTTTCCTTGTAGGCCCCATTGGAGTACTTGTCTTAGTCTTCTCAAATTCTGAAAGACCAAAAGGCAAGTTTGCTTGCAGCGGTCTTTTTAATGAATCAGGGGTTTTGTGTTTGTTGTTATTTTCAGCCAATGCCTCTGCATATAGAGCTGATGGTTCTGGGACGGTAAACCGTTCCAGGGAGTGCCGGGTTTCCGCCGTAACAGGTGGTTTGGGAAGCTGATGTATATTGTCCTGACCGTACGATCTTGTTTTGTCCTGCAATAAAGGACCCGTGCCTGTCATTGTAGCCAATGCCTCAGTTTTTTCAGCTGGTGTAGATTCTGGCAGAATGTCCTCGATTTGATGAATCACGGGCTGTTCAGCTTCATTTGTGTCGTTCATGGTCAAGTCTAGCGATTTCAGTGGTCGTCCAGCAGAAGGCTCTTGGATACACTTATTGAGCACTGCATGATATCGTAGCACCTTTTTCCTACTAGGCGCCAACCCAACACCCTTTGTTGCCTGTGCGTCCATCAATGTGTGCCCTTCTATGGCAGTGTACGACACTTTATCAGCTGAGGTCAAACTGGCCTCAGAAGTGTATTCCGTCGCACTTGCATCAGCTTCATCTCTCTGGCCTTCAGATAAAGTCATGTCACTGATGTTATAAGTGGCAGCAGTGGCACTTGCTGGCTCTGTGCCTTGCATTGGAGTATCCAATGTTTTGGGCCGTGAGCCTTGTGCACATTGTAAATTGTTTTTCTCAGGATCATTTGGTATAGATTCGGCAATCAGAACCAACATCAGATCAGCGTCGGTAATTTCAAAAGGTGAGTAAAAGAGATCTGGAGTGCCAGGGCTTATTGTCACTTTCCTCATTTCAGGCATTGGATTAGCGACTGGTTCCAGATTATTTAAGGACAACAAGGCAGAATCAGGTAGCACTATTGAGACAGACATGTCTTGCTCCAAAGCTTCATAGTGAATGTCATTTTCATCACTTTTATGATTTTTGGGCAGCATTTCGGGGAGTGTATCAGAGAGAGTCCGTGGCACTAATTCCGGGCTAGCTTCAACAACCACAACAACATTTACGCTGTTTATGCCAGCGACTGCAGCACCCATGGTTTCAGGAGCTTTATTCACCGGAAAGGCAACAATCTGTTTGCTTTCCTTGCCATTTGTAACATCCGCTTTGTTTGCTGCCGTCAAAGGGTTAAGCATTCAACGTTGTTGCAGCGTTTTGTGTCGAGTTTGAGGAACAGGTTTTTTTGAGTCCGCCATAGCGACTTCCAGCAACCTGCAGCGGACTGGGGCAGACTGGAAACTCGCCACCGAAATCCGCAGAAGCAATCGACCAAGTCTTAAGGTCGAGGCGGAAATCCACCGAAAGTCTGCTGGGCTGCAAAGTGCCGCGCTGCAGGCAGAGCTTTACACAGACGCCAAGCAAGGTAAGCTGTAACAAGGCAGGGAAGGGGGGGGGAGCGAGGAAGTGGGTTAAACAGGAATCTGATTCAGGAACAAATGAGGGCAGCTCACGGTGGGTCAAGAAGCGAGTCAAAGGCGTTAGGTGCCCGCAGTCCTCGTACTCCTTGCAACCCCCTTGTTAAGCCTTATTAAGCAGTTATTTAAGCAGTAGTTTGAGCGGTCAGCTGATTACACAGTCAGTAGAGCGGTATGTGGTAGGCGAGTCAAAGGCGTGGAACACCCACAGTCCTCACTTCACCGCTTCAGCACTGACTGAAGCCCTCAATTTAAAATGGAAAGAGGATGATTATCCAATAGGCTGATAATGGGCTAACAAAAGAAAAAGAAAGAAACGGTGCTTCATGCAGAGTTTGGCGTTCAAAAAGGGTGAAATGTACAAGACGAACAAGGCACACCCCACACCGAGAACAAGGGAGGAGTATTCCCAGCCCAACAACAGTGAACAACACTGGAGCACTTAGAGCACTTAGGTACTTAGAGACTTAGAGACCGAGAGAAGGACCTTACCCACGGCCAAGACCTTCTTAGCTTAAGCCACGCTAACCGCTGCCCATTACAAAGCTCCAATTCTCCGAGTCAGCTGGGTCTGCTGGGTGGCTAGCTCTGGCTCTGGTTCCACTGGCTCCGCTGGCTCAGGTCCTGACCTCCCCAGTCTCCTGGCCACCGTTACGGCTCTAATTTCGGCAGTGATTCAACAGCAATTCACAGGGGTCCAGACTCAGTCACTAGAGGAAAGGACCTAGCGCGTGTCAAGCCACACCTCTATCACACAAACTGAAACCGGAACTAGAGTGAGGCCGGTTCCGACAAGTTGCAATTTATGGAATGTATATGCATGCATTGTCCATGGGTGTTTAGGTGTGATTGTAGAGATGAATAGAGTGTTGTGCGATTGTGTAGTGGGATGATAGGTGTGGTTGGGAACGTTGTAAGAGTAAGAGTCTGCAGAGGTGTGATGGGCTTGGGTTAGTGAGTAAGGGAGTGGTAAGGTGATTGAATAAGTAGCGACATTAGGATGTTTTGAGGAAAACAGTGGGAGTTATAATGGTATGGTGGTGATTAGATGATTAGATGGAAATAGAAAGAGTTTGAATGTCGCAATGCAATGAGTAAGAGTGAAAAAAAATACTCTAGGCTATTATATAGTGAAAGTGCATTGTTACGATTAGAGAGATACACAAGCAATATGGATGTACTTACTTTGTAGGATGTGAAGTGTTTTTTTTTCTCTGTAGCTCTCTTCAGCAATCTTCAGCAATCTTCTGTATCTCTGTAATTGTAAATGAAAGTTAGTGAGTATATGTGGTAATGGTGAAGTACTTTTCTTAAGCAAGATTGTTATTAATGAAGGTAGGAGGAGTTGTTGGGAAAAAGTGTGAATGAAGTTGTGTTATGGGTGGTGTACTAAACAGTGTTAACTATGTTCTTAGAACAATTGGAGTATGAGTAGTGCTCTTTGGCACGTTAGAAGGAACAGGGCAACAAGCGGTGTGAGAAAAAGATGCATATCTAGGTTATTTTTGGGCAGCTTATTTTAATAAAAGAAGTGCTGTGTTTCTGGTGTAATGTATTTGTAATGTGTTGCTGTGTTTTTAAAGAATAGATAAACCGTGGCCTAATGTTAATGCAATGGTGGATTGTTGTTGCAACAGTGTTTGGTGTCTTATAGAAGCGGTTTGGAAAGAAGAGTCCTTTATATGTAAGGTGAAGTGTTGTATATAGATACTTTGGTGGTATACAGATACGTGTGAGCAGATGGAGAATTGTGGCAGTGTAAGAGAATTAATGAGTGAGGTTGGAATGCTTGACATTTATATGCAATGAAAAATGGAAAATGCTGACCGTTTAAAAATATTTCTATTTAGGAGCATTTTCATGAAAGTTACAAAATGCATATGTGCATTTATAACAGCACTCTGTGTCACCACTTTTTAGTAACAGAAAAGATAAGTAGATTAAAAAAGATTTGTAGAACATTTTTAAGTGGCACTTGGTGTGTGGAAGTTTAATATTTTGGCAGTACATGCATGCATACATGTCAGCATGATCCATTCCAATATGTAGGCACTTATCAAGTCTTGTTTTTTTTCTTTGCATTCTGGGATTTGCAGTTGCACTTCTTACGTTAGAATACCTGGACTACAACTCCCAGAATGCACCGAAAAAACTGGGACTGGATAAGGACCTACAAATTGTAATGTGTCATTTTAGCACGTATGCATGTACTACCAAGGTATTAAACTCCCACACCCTAAGTGGCACTTCAAAATGTTGTACGGATCTTTTGCATCTGCTTTTTCTCTCTTTTACAAAGAAGTTACACACCGTGCTGCTATAAAATTATATATGCATTTCTCAACTGTAATGAAACTGCTCCTAAAAAGAAATATTTTTAAATGCCCAGCATTTCCCTTTTGTCATTCCATATAAATGAATATTCTGGTCCAGTCCTGTTTTTTGTGTGCATTCTTTGACTTGTAGTGCAAGTTGTGTAATAGCAACAGTGGTATTACAAGTCACAGAATGCAAAGAAAGAAAACAAGACTTGATAGGTACCTATAGATTGGAATGGGTCATGTTGGTAAGTATACATGTACTACCAATATATTAAACTTGCACACACCAAGTGCCATTTAGAAATGTTGTACAAATCTTTTCAATTTGCTTTTCTTTTATTTTAGAATTTAAATTTACACACATATGCATTTTTTACTTTCATGAAAATGCTCCAAAAAAGAAACATTTTTAAATGCACAGCATTATGAGTAACTGACAGTTAATGTGAGCAGGTTCATGATGCTGTGATACATTGCATTTGCTAGAGTGGTTAAAAACGGGAATATGCTTATCGAGAAGCTTATTACAGGGTGAGTGACTGGAACCCTGTATATGTACATTTGTTAAAAAAGTTTTTTTTTAAACTTTACAACTATAAACATACCTGAACTTTGGCCCTCATTACAAGGTGTGCGCAAAGGGATACCGGGCACCGGTAATGACACTGGTGCCAGTAATCCCTTTGCGCCCTATTCCGAGGTCCCTTTGCAGGTCCTTCCCTTAACGCCTGGTTTTACCAGGCGTTTTTACCAGGCGTTAAGGACGGGACCCGCAAAGGGATACCAGGGTCAATAACGGTAACACAATTTGCGGTACCGTTATTGACGCCTTCCCCCTTCCCATTGAGCCCTGTGGGGGCTCAAATGGAAATGCGGAATGGCTTTACAAATGGGGACATACCGGTCCCGCCAAGGTCGGACTGAACCGGTAAGTCCCCTACCACCAAGTCGGTGGCCGTACCGGTAATGGTGCTAGTCATGGCGCTAGAAGCGTTGGTCGTCCGCACTCAGTGGCCCTCATTACAACCTTGTTGGTCCAGAATCAAAGGTGCCGGTAGCACCGTACCGGCACCATTTTCCAGACCCACAAATGCAGAAACACTGGGACTGCAAAGTGACCCCCACGGTGCTACCGCACCCAGTAGCACCGTGACCACAAACAGCGGGACGAGTCGCCGGATGTCCCTGAATTACTGGCACAGCGGTAGTATGGGCACATTTGGAATGCCGCCTACATGCAAACACAGCCCTATAAATGGAGGTGCCACTGTGACCACTGCGCCTGTAATACCGGCACCATGGTCCAAGCCTTAAACAGTACCAGGTGAGAAGAAACAGGCCCCAGGTGTAGCAGAGCTGCACACTATTAACCCTGGGGAATGTAGGGGGCGTGGCTAGGAAGCCATGTGAAAGGACGTGTCTGTACGGGGGCTCCCGCAGATCCGTACATTATCCGACTGAAAACCGTGCAAGGACCGATGTAATTTGGCTGAGACTGATATGGTTGCGTACATGAATCTCGGGTGCACGTGTGGACACATTTTGATACGGGCCTGCACCGTGAAAGCGCAACAAGAAGCTAAGAGAAGACTTGGAGGCGAGAGTGCGATGAACGAGAAAATGGCCGCCGCCGCTTAACGAAGGAACAAAGGAGTGATTGATCTGGGTGCCTGACGATCGCACTGGAGCGTGGTGGTAGTGAAGGAGCATGACTCGGGTGCATCGTGGTCATTAAGGACACCCGGGCCCGCGAGGCCGACGGCGTGGACCTGGAAAGGGAGCAGGGCCTGGCCGAAGGTACTTTGTAACCGGACGTGCGGATAGCAGGGGAGCGTGCGGTGTGACCTGAAACTGTGCCCCTGACTCTTCATGGCCTAAAGTGCACTTCAAAGGGTGAGACGCGACCTGGCCTAGCTAGGTAGTAGACAAGATGGCCGGGGGAGCTGGAGGACAAAGGAACTTCATGTCGGAGATGTGGAGATAGCGAGGGGACACCCGAAGAGCGCACTTTGACACACTGTGCCAGATCCGAGCGGGGATAGAAGGACGGGAGACATGTCTAATAAGCTCCTGAGAGCGAAGAACAAACAGCCCACGCTCGACGAATACACTAAGACGCCGCCCGGCCCAGACAGAGCCAGAAGCAAAGATAAAACTCAGGCCAAGGAAATGGCCGCCGGGGGTGCGAACCAGGAGGTCCTCGCTGCGATCGCGGACCTGAAAGCGACCTGGGAGACTAAGCTCCAGCTCGCCGTGGCTGAACTGAAGACCGCAATGGAACTCCAGGTTGGGGCGGTGCAGGAGGACGTGAACCTCCTAAGGCAGGACGTGCGTGCTCTGGCAGAGCGCACGGAGACTTTGGAAAAAGAAATGGGCCCTACCGCGGCGGACTGCGCCGTGCAAAAGCGTGAACTCCATGCCCTGGTGCAACGTGTGGGCAATTTAGAGAGTAGGGCGGAGGAGGCGGAAGGACGCGCCCGGAGGAACAACATCCGTATCGTGGGCCTGCCGGAGGGAACTGAGGGCCATAATCCCATGGAATTTATCGAGAACATGCTACTGCAGGAGATCACAGGAGGCACCCTGTCGCAGGGTTTTGCGGTGGAGAGAGCGCACAGGGCCTTAACTAGGAAGCCACCGCCGGGAAACCCGCCCAGGCCGGTGATCGCCAAGATCCTTAATTACCGGGACCGGGAAAGGATCCTCGAACACTTCCGCAAGGGAGGCACAATACAACGAGGAGCGGCGAACATAACTGCCTATCCCGATTATACCCAGCAGGTACAGCGCAGTCGTATGAACTTTGGATTGGTAAAGAGGAGATTGCGGGAAGCGGGGTTTAAATACATGTTGCTCTATCGGGCCAAACTGAAGGTTTTCTTTAAGAGCAAGCTGCTGTTCTTTGACACTCCGGAGGATGCCATGGAGTGGCTGGATGCGCAAAACTGCCCTCAGGAGCCAGATGTTCAGACGGCTGGCGAAAAAAAGACGAGATAAGTAACGCTGTGGGCCCGGTCGGGTTACGAACATTGGGACTTGAATATAGTCATTGAACTCGCTGGAGAACATGTGCGCGTCAGTGGTTATGAAACATGGTCCATGAGCACGGACATGGTTGCGAGGGAGAGGAGCCTCCAGAGGCCGCTCTTTACACCCCTTTTTTGTGTTTAGTTTAGTCACTGTTAGTGGGGTGACACCCTGTCGGGTTCTCTATTTGGGTTTCCCAGAGAGGACCGAACACAGGGATGCCTGAGATCCAGGGATGGAGCTGGGCAGTTGTTTGGGTTAGGGGTTTGGGGTGTTTTAGTTTTTGTATGAGCCTGGGAGTGAAATCGGGATTGGGTGTCTGCAAAGTGGGGAGGGATTGCCTCGGATGGAGGGAGGAAACTACTGATAGGCCATGGGGGACCTTAGTATATTAACGTGGAACGTTAGAGGGCTTAACAGTTATCTGAAGCGAAATAAAGTCATGTTGTATCTTAAGAGGCAAAAGATAGACGTAGCCCTGTTACAGGAGACGCATCTAAAGCGAGAGAAACTGGAGCTGGTAGGGAGGAAGTGGAAGGGGACAGTGGTAGGATCAACGTACTCCGCCCATGCCAGAGGAGTGCTGGTGTGGGTGGCGCCATATGTCCCATTTAAGCTAATTGAGGAGGTTGTGGAGGCGGATGGGAGGTTGGTTATGGTGAGGGGGCTGGTAGAGAACAAAGTAGTGTGCATTGTAAACACATATGCGCCTAACCAGGACACGGCGACATACTTTAGGACACTGTGCACCAAGCTCAGTGTCGGGATGGGGGGTACGGTGATTTGGGGCGGCGATTTCAATTGTGTATTGAATCCCAGGGAGGATAGGTCGGATGACAAGATGGCTAAGCCCAGCCCGGCGGCCAAAGTATTGCAGACGCTGCTGGCGGATTTTGGCCTGGTAGATGTGTGGAGAGCGAAACACCCGGGCAGGAGGCAATACTCGCATTATTCGGCCCCGCATCTACTGCACACGAGGCTTGATTACTTCTTCGCCACGCCGGACATAGTCGCGGAGTGCGACCATATAGACTACAGGGCGAGAGTCCTCTCTGACCACTCGCCCCTGGTCATGCGATGGCAGCTGTATTCCCACGAGCGCGTATACCAACATGGCGCCTCAGGGCGGAGGCGCTCAAGGACCCTGCCTTCAGAGAGGATATGAGGGAGGAGATAACTGCTTATTTTGAGGTGAACACAGGTAGCGTTTAGTCGGCTGGCACCTTATGGGAGGCCTTTAAAGTCGTAATGCGGGGGATCGCCATTGCGAAGTCCAAGGGATTGATGGGGGGAGTCCTGGCGGATCTGCATAGAGCTGAGACTGAGCTGGAGGAGGAGCTGGAAGGTGGTGGGATAGATGCGGAGGCGGTCTCTAAATTGCAACAGAAGTGTGTGGAACACTGGGACAGGCTCTGTAATTTGAACTATAGAAAGTATATTGAGAGACTGCATGCGGGGGGAGACAAAACGGGACGACTTCTAGCTTGGCTGTACAAGAGCGAGACCCCACGATCCCCGATCAGATTGGTAATCAATGAAAAGGGTGAGGAGGTGGACACCCAAGAAGGCGTAAACAGGGCATTCGTGGAATACTATAAGGTCTTATACGAAGATTGTGAGGGGGGCAGCTAGGAGGAGCTAGACGAAGTGCTGGAAGACGTAGGCCTGCTCAGGGTCAGTGACGAGGAGCGAGAGGAGCTGGATGCTCCGATCACCCTGGAAGAGTTGAAGGAGATTGTGAGGCACTTACCCACCAGCAAGGCCCCAGGGGCGGATGGGTTCCTCAGTGAATTTTATAAAGTATATGCGGAGGAAGTGCTCCTGCCCATGCTGGAAATGCTCAACGAAGCGTAAGAGGTGGGACGGCTGCCGGAGTCACTCAGGGAGGCGATTATAATACCGCTCCCCAAGCCAAATAAACCGGGACACGGTTGTGGCTCCTACAGGCCCTTGTCGATGCTGAACCAGGACAGCAAGATCCTGACAGCTGTCCTGGCTACTAGAATGCTGAGAGTGATCAGCAAGTTGATCCACCCTGACCAGACGGGCTATGTCCCAAACAGGAACATTACTCACAACCACAGACGCCTCCACAGGGTGGTCGAATGGGGATGTAGTGACTATGGCGAAATGGCGATAGTGGCATTGGACGCGGTTAAAGCGTTCGACTCTGTTCGGTGGCGGTGGCTGCTGGCGGCTCTGAGATGGTATGGGATGGGACCAGGTTACGTTAGGTGGGCCGAGATGCTATACAGTGCACCACTGGCCAGGGTCCGCACGGGTGCAGTGGTGTCAGAGAGATGGCAGTTGGGCAGAGGCACTAGGCAGGGGTGTCCCTGGTCCCCAATGTTGTACATCCTGGCCCTAGAACCCTTAGCAATTTACCTCCGGCAGCAATATGACCCGGTCGGCATCGATGTAGGAGGAGAGTGTCATCTTATATCCCTGTATGCAGATGATATGCTGCTATACCTGAGATATCCAGAAGAAAATTTGCAGTATGTCTTAGAGGTGATGGGGAGGTATGCCTGGTTGTCCGGTATAGCAGTATACCCCCAGAAATCCACTCTATTTCCGCTGGGTGGCTATGTGGGGACTCCGGTGGAGAGGTTGCCAGTGTTGCAGATCCCGTGGGCGACGAGCTCTTTCCGATACCTGGGAATAGACGTGTATCACACGCCTGAGGAAGAACACAAGCACAACACTGAACTTGCCGTGGGGAAGATCGAGAAATGCATGAGGTTCTGGGAAAGATTGCCATTAGCGATGATGGGCCGGGGAGCTATGCTTAAAATGGTGGTACTGCCCAGGCTTTTGCATTATTTTAACAACATCCCTTATATGATACCTAAGAAGTTTTTTGTGAGGCTACATAGTGTTTGCAGGGAATTCCTGTGGCACGGCACGCGTAACAGAGTCGCACTGTGGAAGCTGCAGAACTTCTACGAGAAGGGCGGAGTTAAACTGCCGAACTTTGAGGCCTATTATGTGGCAGCGCAGCTGCAATATGTGTCCAGGTGGCTCTCTGACGACGAGACCCCTGAACACAGGCTGTTTGGGAGGGACTGTTCCCCTTTTTATCTGCGGGAGGTGATCTGGGTGATTAATGCATGCATGAGGGAACGTCCTAGAATGCTAGCTTTGGGACGGAACATGTGGCGACGGGCCTGCCGGATGATGGGTAACCCTTTGCCGTGTGTGCCGCAGTTAACACTGGTCGCACTGGCGAAGGGAGACGGGCAGCTCAGAGCAATCATCCGGACATACTGGGAGTCAGTGGGGTTGGTCACCATGGGAGATATTTGGCAGGATGGGACCATCATGGAGTTCGAAGAACTAGAGGCAGTGTCGGGATTGCACAGGGGTCAATACGTAACATATCACAGGATAGTGCAGGAGATCCGGAGTAGGTGGCCTGAAACTACCTTGGCCGATGAACCGGACGCCACGGTGGAGATACTATACGACACATCGGAGGGCGGGCATGAGGTCTCTAGGTTGTGCGAGATGCTGATGACAAAGGTTGGGAGTGATTTAGTGCACTTGAGACTGGAATGGGAAACAGAGATGGGGGCCCCGATGGCAGATGGGTTGTGGGAGCGTGCCTTGGGGTATCATAAAAAAGTATCGAGGAATGCCAGGTTTAAGCAAATACAGCTTTATATAACGCACAGGGCATACATGACCCCCTTGAGAATATCCAAATTTCGGGACACTGGACGCCAGGCGTGCCCCAAGTGTGACGAGGAGAATGCAGACATGATACACATGTTCTGGGCGTGCCCAGTAATTGCAGGCTACTGGGGTGAAGTGGCGCAGAAGCTGGCAGGAAAGGGTATCACGCTCAAAGTGGATTCAGCCTGGGCCTGCTTACTGGGGGGATATCCCAGAGCGCGTAAACTCAGACATGTTGAGAAATTGAAAGATTTGGCTTATGTGCTTGCTAAACGTAGGATTGCCATGGGATGGAAGGAGTGTCATAAGCCACGAGTGGAGGTCTGGTGGAGGGATCTCCAAAAATGGGCGGAGGCCGAGACGGCGGTGTGGCGGGATACCAGTATTGCAGGGGAGGAGGAGGAAATGTGCTCCCTCGCGGCATGGAAATTGATGATAGCCGAGCTGTTTGGAACAGGGTCGGCTCCAATTGAATCTGAGAGCGATGACGCCCCTCCGCTCGCAGCGGATGCCGATGGCGGACACCATACAGGCTCATAGGGGGGAGGGATGGGGATTGCAGTGCTTTTGTTGTTAAATGTGTTTATTTATGTTCTGTTGTATTGTTGTTTGGTTTATATAAAATAAAAATATATTTAAAAAATAAAACCCTGGGGAATGTACAAAAGGACCACACCCACAACCTACCTACCTCCCAAAACATGCTGGCAGTTGGTGTAGCAGAAATTGGGCTGGGGAACCTGCAAGTAGCTATTGAGGCTGAAACAGCGCTGAAGCAGAGGAGGAGGTGTAGGCACAGGAAGGGAAATGAGGAACCAGTTGACCATTCCGAACATCAATATGCGGCATGTGGTAACCCACAGGCAGCCACCAATACCCTGTATCAGGGCCTCGCCCCCTGGAACCTGACCCCAAGCCAAATCCACACCTTATACTGGCTTGACCGGGAGACCATAATATCAATGGTCACCCTCATCAATGCCGACATCTGCAGCATGATAAACATACGGACTGCAGTTCCACTCTTGCTGAGGGTAGTGTTGGTACCATACTTCCTTGCAACCAGGACATACCAGCACACTGTTGGGGAGCTGCACGGGCTGTCACAACCCTGTATTTCCAGGATATTGTTCCAGGTAGTGGATGCACTGCTGTGCCTACCGTGAATCCCTGCCCAGGTCAATGACACCAAAGTGGCCTTCCATGCCCTTGCAGGCATGCCCAGTTGCAAGGGTGTGTTAGACTGCACCCATGTGGAGTTGGTTGCCAGACATGCCATTGAGGTAGTGTATAGAAATCGCAAACAATTCCACTCTCGCAACGTGCAGATGAGGCTGAACGCCTCATCACCCATCGTTGTGCATGTTTTCCAGGATCAACAACTGACTCGATGGTCCTGCGGAACTAAATGTTGCCAGGGTACATGGCACGTCACATCGGAGAGAGCACCTTACTGTTGGGTGAGTAGAATGACCAATGCATGACCCCTGTGTGGTGGGGGAGTAAATAGGTACTCATCAGAGTGCACCCAGCTTACCACTGCAGTAGGCCCATGACAGTTTGACATGTCACAGGAATGCATGTACTGGCTAATGGAAATAGGCCCTAACCATGGAGTGGCACACTATGCAATGGTGACATTTAAATGGGTGTATTAACACCGGTGACAAAGTAGCAGCTGCTCCCATGTGCACAATGCCAATTTTCCCAACTGTGCACAGCAGTGTCTTCACTTTTGTGGGCTGCAGGTGCATGATGCTGATTGTCAGCACCATACAAGACATGAGCTTCCTAGTAGGCAGAAACCCACCATTGTGTACATTGAAAGGAATAAGACATGTAGTAGCATTGGAGGCCATATCATGACTTCAGACATTGAGCAGGCTAAACAGTATCAGTAGGAATGAGTGAGCAAAGTTTACAATATAGAAAGGTTGTGTCAATCAAATATTGCAAAATGCATTGTGTCATCTGTGGCATCTACTCTGTTGTGTGATAACAAAATACTGAGAATGTATACATGCCATCATTACTGACAAGAAATTTCCACCATTAACATCCAATCACCTCTCTGTCACTGCCATGCAGGTGATGCAGGATACCCCCTAATGTCATAGCTGATGACAGCAGTTATACCACCACAGAACAGGCATGAGGAGGCTTACAACGGGCATACAGCCGTACACGGGGCATCATAGAATGGACTTTTGGACTGCTCAATGCCAGGTTCCGCTGCCTCAGTTGTCCTGTCATGCGCCATGCTGTGCAATATGTGTATCTGATGGAACATTGCACTGTCTCCAGATATGGACCCAGCATACAAGGAGAATGGGGATGACGATGATGATGGGATGGGAGTGCGACCACAGCAGAATGCAATGAATGGTCAATATGCACAGGCAGCACTTATTCCCACATTTTTTCTGAACAATCCTCACAAGCACAAGGAGCACATTTTCACACACATCATTTCTAACACTTACATTAAATAACTGATACGCACACATAAGACTATTGTCCACTTGTTATTCAGATAAAAAACCAGTGTATTGAGATAGAAACAAAAGATAACAGGTGCAACAACAATACCCACACAAACATACCATCCCACCACCCAGGCCTCAACTACCTATCCCAATTTTGGACCTACCATGCCCCTCCCAAACGTACCCTTCCATCTCCCAGGTCCCAACTGCCTATCCGAAATATGGACCCACCCACCCCTTCCCAAGCATACCCTCCCACCTCCCAGCCCAAAAATAGAATGTTGTGGAAGAAGTGTCACTTAATCATCACTACTTCCTGCCACGCTTAGTGGCATTTTTGTCCCTCTGAGATGAGCCAGACAGGTGGTGCATGGACCTTCTCCTGGGTCTGCCTGCCTGGGAACTAATAGGTGTTGTGCTGGTGGAGGGCATTGGGGTGTTATGAGGCGGTAGACACATCATGATGGCAATGTTTAATTTGACACTATTTCCCTCACGGACCCTCCATGACATCAGGACATTGGCAGAGACAAAACGCCCAATGAAACGTGCTACCTGGCACCCAATAGCCTGGTTGCTTTCCCTCTGTAGCCGTGACTCGTAGAGCTGCTGCTGTACCAGTGTGGCCAGCATATCCTGGCGCACCTCCATCCGTAGGAGATGCATAGTGATTTCATGCATTGATGGGGTAGATGAGCACATGGGACTTCTAGAGATCATGGGACTGAATATGCCCAGCACATCTGGGGTGTTCTGGTTGTCCTCGCTGCCGTTTACGGCTGCCTCAAAAGCCACTTCCTCAGCACTGCTGTTTGCGCCATGGGACTCGGCCTGGTGGGGTGGTGGTGTTGCACATCACCGTGGGAATGCACATGCATCGGGGATGATGGCCAGAGGGGCTTGCTGTGTCACAGGGGCAGCAGGGATGGTGGGTGTGGTGTACCAGAGCTGTTTTGACTTCCCTGATGGCCGAAGTGCCTGCAGCAGAAGTTGAGGGATGGTGTGCTGTGTGACATGCACATCCAGTCTCCCTCAATGTTCCTGCTTGTCCGCCATCGGTGTCAGATGCTGTTCCTGTGGGTGAATGAAAGGCATGCTGTAAGTGTGCAGACAGGATGAGTATTGTACAATTACATGCAACATGGTCATCAAGCTAGATCACATTGTGGGAGCAGGCATTGATGCATGTTATGTCTACCTCATGCATGGGTTGCTTTGAGTTAGCTGCAGGCAATGTGACACAGCTCTGCTGGGTATGTTCACATGAACACCAACATTGGGCTGTGGTTAGTGCCATGCGTGTCTGCCCATGTGCAGAAATTTGGGATGTGTGTCAACTTTGGGGGGGGGAGTGCCTGGAGTCGATGTGTATCATGGTTTACTGGCCAGGATGTGTGTGATATGTTCATGGTAGAGCTGCAAGGTTCATTTGAGTAACATGCACTCCACAATCAGTGTGTGCCCATGTCTCCGGGCAGGTGAGGGTGTACCAGTATTGTGATGTGCTGGCAGTGGCAGCATGGCAGACACACATGCAATTCTCGTCACCAGGGTGACTGTTGTTGCATTTGTAGGCTATGTTTTGTGGCATAGGAGTTTGGGCCTGCTGGAGAGTTGTTCTTCTGTGTGTGCATGTGCGGATTATGGGAGGGGGGTCTGGGTGTGTGGCCTACGCTATAGCCATGCTGTACATGCAGCTGTATATGGGTGTGCCAGCATAGGTGTGTGTGCTGCAGTGTCAAGGTGACAATCATTATGTGTCCTGTATTGACCACATCAGTGCTACAGGCACCTTGCTACTGGAGCCATTACCAATGTACATATGCTGATTTAACAGTTCAACTCGGATGAACTTAGTACAGGGAACAGGAAGTCAGGCAGCAATATGTTCTTGATTCACATTTATGTTGAGTCCCATGCAGTTCTATTTGGGTTGGTAGGCATGTGCAATGTCAACGTTGTTGACGGTGGCAGTGATTACATTGTAACTCTGTATGGCAGGAGCACAGCGTGCGCCAAAGATGGGCAGGTTGGTTGCTGCAGCCAAGGCAGCCATTGTAATGGCCCATCCTCATGTGTTTGCTGGACCTGTCACATGAAAGTGTCCGTTTACATGCATTCATGTGTGGTGCATTGTCATGTGGTTGTGTATGGGCCATACTTGGGGGCAGGGCCTCTGACTGCCTTTGCACTGTATTCTGTGAAGGGGCATGGGTATACTGGGTGTGGTCAGGGTGATGTGGACTGTGCTATGGACATTTAAGTGCATTGATGGTGGGGGGCAGGATTACCTAGATTCAGCTTCATATTTGTTCACTTTCTGTGCTCACCAGCCTCAACAGTTGTCCCAGCTCCTGCCTCTGCTGCATTGACTCCAATCGAAGCCATCCAAATGCAGCACACTGCTGCACTTGTCATCCCAATGGGAGCAGCTTCAAGGGTGAGGGTGGTCCGCCACCTGTTGCTGTGCATATGTTCCTATGGGCAGCCAGAAGGTTCTGCACCCTTAGGCGGAGGTCATCTCAATGCATGTGGCAGTCCTTTATGCTACAGACTGTGACACCCACATCGGTCACTTTCTGGGCTGCCTCTGCTGATATGGCTTTGATCCTGAGCTGCGTGCTGCGCCGCTGGTCAGCAGAGAAAAGCTCCCCTGCATTTGCAACTATATGGTCCACCAGCATGGTGAACTCAGCCTCACTGAAGCGTGGCTTCTGCATGCGGTTTTGGGGTGTAAGAGGATTCAATTCAACACTACAGCTAAGTCAACGCCTAGTCTATAATACTGAATGAAAACCCTTATTGATATATCTTTAGGTCCAGTTCATGCGTTCTGGATGACTACCCCTATATAACACCCCTCTCTTGGAATCCCCCTGACCCCACTGAGCCAAGAAGTAGTTCTGTTTTGCAAGTTAAAAGGTTTATTTGATAAATTAAACAATAGATATATATATCCCACTTTATAATAAATTAATAATTGAATACCACACTTAATCTGATATGATAAATATTAACAACGGAGAATCTGGCGCTAACACGCTTCTCTATAATCAATAAGGAGTTGACATGAAATGGATAAGGTAGCACACTGGTAAATAGGTACAGAAGTATAATGTGGTAGAGAATGCTTTATAGGGTTCAAACGGATGCAATGTTGAATGAAATGCAGTACAGAAAATACTCAATATGATTTCAACAAAACAATGTAATCACTTTTCTCTGGCAATCCCCTCCCCCCCTTTATGCAAGGCAAGGAAATGGAAGGAAAACACACAGTTCTCAGAAATGCAATCAAATGTGATTCAGTTCACCCCAGCAAGCTTAGACAACAGAAGTTTAAAAACACAGGCCCAAATTGCTTTGATATGTGCTGGCAATGAATTGAAAAGTATGCTAAAATACTTTTAATTCCCTTTCAGAGGTTCAGGGTGATTGGTATCTAGTTAATATTAGTCCAGGCTCACACTAGCAATGATGCAGGGATAGTTAGCAGGTTAAACGAATTTCTGGCAAATGGAAGGCAAGCAGCCGCAGTTTTTACATGCTATTACAGAGGAACCACAAGGACTATCTCTATCGTTTTGGGGTCCTAGGAAAGCCTAGGATCTCAGCTTCAAAATGAACGTTACTGCAAGTCTCTAGCACAAACGGTTGCGGAGATATGAACGATTGAATAAAGGTCGTTTTTCAGATTTGAAATTTTAAACGCACACTTTTTCAGCTTTAAAAATGATGGCAGGATAACACAATTGCTAAGCTGCAGTTCTACTTAGGTTAAAAATGGATTGAATTATATTATTTTAACTAAGAGATTGGATCTGCACAGTTTTACTATGTACTGACACTATATTCTTGAATTAAATGGGCCTCGTCACGGATCTGGTCAGGGTTTTAAACTGGACTCTGGTCTGGTCTGGTCTGGCCTCTGCACTTCACAGTGATCTGGGTCAGCTTTCTCTGCTGGTCTGGGTCTCTCTCTTTCTGGATCTCTGGTCTGGGTCTCTAGTTCTGGATAGATTGAAGTCTCTAGTTTGGCTCTCTGGAGATTTGATGAATTTGAAGTCTGGATCTCTGGATGTTGTATGGTCCGGCAGAGCGCGTTGCAGCAAATGGAATTGAAGGTCCCTATCTGTCCTGTCTGTCTGCTTTTATGTGTTTAGAATGTGGGTGTGTTCTAGCATCACTGACCCTACCTCTCTCTCAGCTTCTAATTGGTCAAACTTCCATTTATCATTTGATTGGGGAATGAACTGTGAGTCAGAGTGATGTCATTTTACAGCCTGCAGAAAGTCCACTCCTCCTGTCAACTTACACACAAATCTAGATTTGAAACAAATACATGTTTGCAGAGGTACATATTGTTTTAAAATCATATGCACCCATCATGCATTACAGGAGGTATCCCCTGTTCAAACTCTGCTCTTCCTGGGAGCTTGCATTCAGAAATGGCACATATTTCACTTTTTAACTGATTTTGCAATTTCTGACATTGACCCAACTTTACATACATGTGCGCAGGGAGTACGGACATTCACTGATGAAGTTTCAGATTTTTAACATGCATACATTTAGAGTTATCCCCACTTTTCCGCTGACACCCCCCTGAACATACCACCGGTTCTAAAAACCTCTTAAACTGTGGGCAGAAAAATCACAAGAATTATGGTATCATTTATAAAATTTTCACATGTCCGCTCTATGAGTTATTCATCTTTTTAAAGTTATGTTCTGGCTCCAAAGGGGTGTGGTTTACCCTCAGCACAAGGTTGAATTTCTGGTTTTTCCAGTTCTGCCAAGCCAGCTTGCTCTCACAGGCAGTGCCCCTCCCCTTTCCTCAGGAGGAAGCCACTTTTTACGACCATTTACGACTCCTGCCAATAAAACCTTTGCCTGAGCCAGGACAGGGCTTTGTTCACTTTCCTGCAGAGCACAGGTAATTCAATTATCAGATAGATGGCATATCCTTAGTGTGAGCAGCAAAAGGGCAGCTAGGCCTGGGAACACAGCTGTGACTCAAGTTTCACTCCTGATGGGGGTAGTTGCCAGGCAGAATTCAGTTCCTTAAGCCAGGTTTCAGATAAAATGTCACTTTTTGTTCCCCAGTTTCTGCATTCAAATAAAACTAAACATTTTCACATATGCAGCTAGAATGCTGATTCTAAGTGCAAAACTATGACATTTCAACAGTTACAAAGGCATGTGACACCAAACATAGGTCACTCATTTAATCTAAACATTTTCGATTTTAGTGTCTTTAAATCCAGTGCAACTTAAACTGCTGACTCCATAGCTCAGCCAGTTTTGTTATAAGCATTGTTCTGGGCTCTTCATTTCCCAGATTTTGTAGGCACACAAAACTCCATTCTACCAAATGTCTGCTGGTGTTCAGTGAATATTTTGCACATATTGCAATGTTTGAAATAGGCACTTTGGCTTGCCTTCAGAGAAACACAGGGTGGTTTTAAACTGCCGGCTTTTGGATAGTGGTGAGTACTGGTACTGCACCCATTTTTGGGATTTAAGAAAATGAATTCCCAACAATTCTAGGTTGCATTTGGCAATCAGCATTGCCATTCCCAATGGTTTCAGACTACTGTGCGGGTAGTCCAATGGTGATTTTAAAGCGCTTTGAAGCTAACCGGCGCTACTGTTTTTCCTTTGGCAACCCGGCCTTTCATTCTCGCACTGGTGGGTGGCAAGTGAGGCAACCATTTTGGTGGGCGCACAAACTGCGCAGCTTTCCTGGATTTCGGCGCACATGTGGGTTTTCCGCCATCTTGAATTTTCTAAGCCCACAGCACCAAATGTTGCAGCATGATAGCTTAAACGTGGGTCAGGACACCCAACAGGGGTAACCTTGAAGACATGTCCCTGTGTTGGCCCACTCACTTATTCTGGATGGCTTCTGGTACAGGGAGATTGCAGTGGATTGTGATTTTTGTATGGCCGCTGGCCTCTTTCTGGTAGAGATGATCATGTTATTTCAGTTCTGGTGTTTCCGGTTCCACGTATGCAGTGCTGCTATGTCAAGCATGCACGCAGCAAAGGCGGGTGCACTGCCAACATTGGTGGCGGTACATCGATCTTTACCAGTGTTAATGTGATGACGGTGCCATCAGTTCTGCCCATTAGGATTGCACACAGCTAGAAAGCCGTAATCCTACCTTATTTCCGGCACCATGCGGTGGTGGTGTACACGGTAGGACTGCCATCACGGTAACACCAGATTTTTACTGCCAGACTCAGAATGAGGCCCAGTGTCTCTCACCTTGACTGCCTGAGCCTTCGGTACACCCCAACGGTTGTAAAAAACAACCACACACATGACTCACTCCGGGGGCTTGAGGTAGGCACTTCCTATATCTTATCTTGCTCTTCCTCTTCACCCTCTTCTGCATCTCTGCAGCTGTTCCCCTCTCTAGCCCTCCAGGTTGTGGTGGTGGTGGCCCCCGGGAAGGAGTAGGGATGGCCATAGTAGATGTCATTGATGCAAGATGCAAGATTTCCAAAGTGATCTTGAAATCAGGTGCTCTCTCCTACACCGTCTGTAGGCACACCATCGCACGTGAAAGGTGCGGTCACATGATGAAGTACCGGACATCCACGGTGACAGTGGGTGTCCTCGGACTAATTAAAAGTGAGTCATGCGAGAACAGACATGCCCGGATATGAACTGATATCTGTGGACACCCCATTTAGTAAATGTACACCCCGGAGAGTCGTATGGTCTCAGGACTCTTAATTGGGGTTTTAAAATAAAATATGTCCAAAAAATATACAAGATATTTTTATTATACAAAATGTATTTACTTACAAAAGGGATGGTGTTCAGAATGGGAAACATAAATGGGAGGATTTAGAATTTCTATACAATGATCCTCAGGGGAGGGAGGGAGTGAAGTTTTATCAAAGCATCTTTGGTTTATATTTTGGGAATTTGATGGGGGTGATTGCTGGGGGCAAGGCAGACAGGTGCAAAAAGCACAGTGATAATCAACATTTCTAATAACATGATTGTTAACATAATTTTGCAGATAAGGTCATGATTTCAAGATGTACAGTTGGGAACAGAGATAGTCTTTGTGATTCTTGGGATTCCCCATAATTAAATTGGGATTTTGTTTATCCATATAAAGTATGTGCTATAAGAAAATAAAAAAAATATTATTTCACAGAGCTCTGTATAAATTATATTATTTGTTTATATTGAAAGATGTATCCTTTACCATTAGAGATGTTCTCATCACTCATTTCATTTGGCAAATTGTATTCCAACCACTCAAGTGTATTTGCCATTTGTGTGAAAATAAAAAAGAGTGCATTTTGCTTAGAAGAAATGTTTATGTAATGAATGGTAATGCTAGAGAAATAAATACATTGTACTTACTATTTGGTAACAGGTTGTTTTGGAATGAGTGCCTGCTGTATGTGAGTCTGTATGAAGACGTGCACTGTAGTGACACTATGAGGTGTAAAGTTATGGTTTGTGCTTGGCACATCCATTATATTGTGTGCTAAATGAAAAAAGTATGTGTACATTTTCAAATGATGATTTTTGTACAAAAAGATATATTTGGATGTAGTAAATTTAAGGAAAGTTGTTTTATGTATACATGTTTGTTGGTTAAATGGTAGAACATGTTTTGTTGTCTCCTGTGCTTCTGGGCTTTGTGAATGCTACTTGATGTCTGCAGACCTTTGTACAGTCTGCAGACTCTACAGCTGCTACATTGGGGGTGTGCATAATATAACTAACTTGCTTGAAGCAAATTAAAGGTGCACTGGTAATAACCTATGAAATTCAGTGAAAGAACTATGTTAAAGGGACGTCATGGTTAATTTAACTAATTAAAACCTATGAAATTCGGTGAAAAAACATTGTTAAAGGGATATTATTGTTACAAGTAAAACCGAAAACTCCCAAATATGTCTCAGTTATGGTAAGCTAATCAATTTTTGAATTTTCATATTCTGACTGTCAGTGAAGACAACCACCTGGCTTAGATATGTCATTGAACAAAAACAAGTGGCCCAGATATATGTCATCAATGACATTTGTCATGTCATCTTCGATGTCCAGGGTGTTAGTCTTAACAGTGCACAGTGGTGGCACGAGTTATGGTTGCTTAGTTTACCTTAAATTCTGGGCTGTTTCGGTTTTACTTGTAACCAAAACGTCCCTTTAGCAATGTTTTTTTTCACAGAATTTCATACGTTTTTATTAGTGCAACTTAACCACAACATCCCTTTCACTTTTTACACTGAATTTATATATATGTAACATTATTTAATAAGTATGTAATGTTATCAGCAATGATGACTGAGTAATGCTTGCTGCTCATTAATTTAAATGAATTAACATATATAAATCCATAACGTTCTCTAATATGATTTATATATAAACGAATCATAATCATATAAAGTATTTAATACTGTATGGAAATGGATTAGGGTCATAAAAATATAGCATTATAATTATACCATTGCTATCATAACATAGCAGTCATAAATAGATTCCTCTGAGATAGAATACCTATAGCATCACATATGTATATATAGAAGATATACATGCCTAAGAACAACTTAGGATGTTAAACTCAATGCAATGAGCAGTGCGTAATACTCGATGTATTACGTTATGACAACACTATGTCCTGACGTGACAGTACACTATGACGTAATTACAAGTATAGATAACATGCAAACCCAAAATGGCCGCAGATATCCCAGCGTAATACCACCAGAAGGTAATTAATTACAATTTACTTTGAGTAGCCTTGCAAACGCCAAATCGGAAAAACACAAGGCACATGCAATAGTGTTGGCACACAACCTTCAATAAAAGAATCAATTTGCAAATATCAAAGGAAATGTTCTCTTTCTTGATTCATGACTATTCAGCCATATGAAGAGTATAATGTACTGGGAACTTTAAGAAATGTTATCGCAAACGTGACACTTAATGAATATAGTAGCCCTGTGGCAGCCTCCCGTTGGGAAACATTGTTCTTCACGTCATTATTTTTAACATAGCTATATTGTCTATTTGAAATCTAGACATAGTACATGTGATGTTCATATTGCATTCTGACATTGCATATACATGGCATACGGAATGGCATATATACACCTGTAAAATGCTAAATCACACACTTGCTGAGGGGCGTTTTTCCAGACTGATTTTAAATTTTAGAAGGTTTTCAAGATTCCATGGGTCTGTAGATTGAAATTGTTTTAATTCAAATTTCAGACAACCTAAGTGTTATTTCCATCTGGGGTTTACCCTGCTCGTAAAAGATGTGTTTGTTTTTATTTGAGAACTCACAGAGCTGCTGCCTACAGCAGCTGTCTAATCTAACCAGTTCCAGAGGTCTTTTTCTGCAGCCTATTGCTGGATGTGTCAGCTACAATCTTGTTAGCACACTCTTTTTGCAGCATTTACTTCTTCATGGTGCTAGACAAAGGTTGTGCTTGGTGGACGTGTACTACAGAGGACATGGACAGTAATAGGAAAGTTCACAATCTGGAAGTATATTCAGCAAATAGTAGACTCCTCTTACCTAGCAGGTGAAAAAACTCAAGATGGGACAATGTGAAGGGTAGTGGGGAGGAGAAGAGAAGGGAAAGGGAAGAAGAAATCACAGGGTGGGAAAAGGGTGACAAATAAGTATATGAATTGTGTGGGAAAGCATTGGAGGAGGAGAAACAAGTGGAACATGACGAGGGCTACATGGAGAGACAAAGAGAAAGGAAAAAGGGGACAAGGGGAGAAACCAGGACAAGTGAAGGTAAGCAATAGAGAGAGCAATGTGAGAGGTAACTGGTGAAGCAGGTTAGGAAAAAATAGATGAAGGGGATGAGACATAAAAGCATTGACAACAACAGTAGAAGAGAAGTATAATGAGATGAAATGAGAGAGAGAGCAGAGGACATACAAGAGAGCAAAGAAGTCCAAATCCAACATAGCAATAAATGCTACTGAAGGCGTAAATAAAGGCAGAGAAGTAGAACAAGATATGAGAGAATTTCTGAGAGAACGGTGGTCTAAGTAAAACAGTGCATGCATTGAATTAAGGAAAAAATGATACTAGAACTACACATAGAAAATATGTAAACAGAAAAATAGGAGTCAAATGTTTTTTGAATCATAATTACATTTTTTCAAATAATGTTCCAATGGAATAATTTACCCATGCAAAAACCCACTATGACTAACTTGAAGCACTCAAATTTCGGATGGACATTTGGTAGGGTCCTACAAACAGTGAATAGCCCTAGAAACCACAAAAGCCTCTGACTGAGCCAGTTACCTTGTTTAATGGAATTCCTTGCACTTGTGTAGTGGTCTCAATTAGGATTATATTGCCCAGTTACTAAAGCATAAATAGCTATTCTTAAGACAAGTGTGATGGCCATATCTGAGTTGCTATCTCAGGTTCTAGTGGCCTAGGGTGCTGTTTTCAGTTTTGGACCAGATCTGGAAGCTTTGTTTGCTGTATCATTTCCAGTCCTGGGGTCATACCTGTGTTAGTCTATCTAGCACCTGTGACCATGTCCTGGATACTATGTCCATTTCTGGAAAGCACAGTTCAGGGTCTGAGTTAAGTACAAAAAGCATAATCTGAGCTATTTTGTGCAAACATGAAACCAATATGTATGTATTGTGACCTGTTCTCGATGTTTCATCTAACATATTGAATGCAGTCTTTGAAGCCGCATTATTAGATCCACTTATGCAGGTTCTCTCAGCAATATTGTGTCAATTCAGGAGATTCAATTCACAATTTTTGTCAGTTTTTTGAGGGAGTATCTGACCTATTTGATGTGTCCTATTTTTGCACTAGAGAATTCTGTGGCTGAAGTACTACATTCAATTTGTTAAGGACTTATCTGGAATTATCATGTGTATGTGTCCATACCTTCACAGTGTTTATTGTGCTTAAAACTAAAGATCAAATCTGGAATGAATGCTCTGTCAGAATTAGAATTAGGAGTCCACATCTTGGGTACTCAGTAAAGTTCTGAAGGGAACAATTTCAGAAATATGATTGCTTCTGGAGACTCAAATTGAATTATGTTTAAAGAAGACAGAAAAATACAAAATGTTGATAAATTGCTTATACTTAGCAGGCTCAAAGCCATGTCTGTTTGTTTGTTTATTTATTTAATATGGCACGCAAAACCCAGAGGTAACAGGGCGCCACAGAGAACAGGAAGATAAGATTACATAAAAGCTTAGTTACACGGTAAGGCACGATTGAGTAGAGAGCAGATCATTACATTGCATAGAGTTTGTCACACATTCATTCAGAGTACAGAGGCCAGACAACTAGCCAAAAGGTGGACAGTTATTTTATTGAAAGGTTGGTGGTCCATATATTCTTTGGCTTTTGGAAGGACCCATTATTTGCATCTTGGGGAGATAGTGTGTATGACGGAGAGCCTAATGAGAGGGTACAAAACAAGCTTTTTTTTACCCTTGCCATGCAAAGTGAAGGTGGATTTCCGGAAGGAAAGTTGGCTGCAAAAAAGACAAACCTCATGTCAGTTTTCTTTTAAAATATCTAAGACAAGTCTCATGGGAGTTTTCTTTTGAAATCTCTATTGACAATAAGGAAATCATTTGTACCTTACAGTTGTCTATTGATGTTATTTATCTTCCTAGTCAAATATTAGTAGCTAAGAGAACGTATATTGGAATGACAACTTCATACATTTTCCCTGCTGATTGGATCTCTTGCAAAGGAGAGACTCATATTTTGTTGCCAAACCTGCTATACAATAGATAGCAGTTAACAAAATGGAGGGATCCTTCCTGACTGTATCATACATGTGCCCTCCAAAGTATGTATTTCTAGTATGTCAGGAACTAAATGTATGATACATTTTGTTGTGGCCTTTTTTGGAATGGAAATGGGAATACACTTGAGGGTAAATGGGCTTCACTTGTTAAATATTATTTTCATGAATATGCTTGCTGGTCAGCTGTGCCTTTTTAAACATAGGGACTGTGCAATGGCATGAAACATCCAAAACCAAATTTGCTGAGAATACACTCATCCCACATTCTGGGTTTCCACTTTGACTTGTAGATGAATGTACCATCTGTTGCAGGCTTCTGCCTTTGAAGCTGCCCCAGAACTGCCAGAAGCATGGAAACTGCTCTCCTGAACATCCGTGAAGATCTGCTCTCCAACCTTGAATCTAACATTCCCCGTCCTCATCCTCCTCGATCTCTCTTCTGCCTTCGACATGGTCAACCATACCATCATGCTCAACCATCTCCATGATAACCTGGGTATCACTGATCAGGCTCTGGCCTGGCTGACCCCTTTCCTCTTTAATCGACCCTCGCAGGTCAACTTGGGTCCTTCCTATCATCTATCTTCCTCTCTACCTGTGGTGTTCCCCAGCGGTCTAACCTCTTGCCTTGTCTTTTCAACCAATACCTGGCAACTCTCGCCCACAGCATTGCCATTTTCTGCTCAAATTTCCAGTGCTATGCTGATGACACTCAACTCATTTTCAAGCTGCCCTTGGCCACCTCCTCTCCATCTCTCATCTCTCGTTGCCTAACTGCAATTCAAGATTGGTGTGCCACCAATGATCTTTGTCTGAGTGCCAGCAAGATGGAGATCCTCCTCCTTTGGCACACCTTCACCATCCTTTCCACTCATTCTCTGGCCAGCCTCCCTTGACCCTCCTCCTACCCCCACCTGCGAGGCCAAGAACCTCAGGGTCATCTTTGACTACACACTTTCCTTCTCCGCCTACATCTCTGATGTCTCTAAAAAGTCAAACTTCCTACTGCACCTACTCAGAGGTACTCTGCCTTTCCTCTCCTTCCACCAGAAGCTCATGGTCTCCCAAGCTCTGGTTCTCTCTAGGTTGGACTTTTGTAACAGCCTCTTTCTAAATCTACCTGCCTCTACTCTTCACCCTCTGCAACTAATCCAGTACCAGACTGCAAGACTTGTCCTTGGCCTCAAGCCCAGCTATCGTATGTCTCCAGCTCTGAAATCTCTCCATTGGCTCCCAGTAGATGCAAGGATTACATTCTAAACCCTTTGCATTGTTCGCAAGGCTTTCTGGGGTCTAGGTCCAAAATACCTTCAGCTATCCCTCTGCAAATACCTCCCCTCTCGTGCTCTTCACTCCTCTACCTCTAACTCCCTCAGGGTCAGTCGGTTTTCAAAGAAACAAGCTGGGGGTAGATCTCAATCTTAGGCTGGGGCCTCCTGTCATCCTCGGCACTCTGGTCGACTTTGACTCTCCCAGTTCCCTCCTCCTCCTCACCTGATAGAATGGCTCCGTGTCAACAGGTGTCAGTGATTTTCGGGCTCGGTAGTCTTTCTTGTCTTTTGCTTGATGACGGAGTCTCCCTCGAAGAGAAGCCACAGTGAAGGCTTGTCAGAGAGACAACCTTGTGACCTCTTCCCCGAGAGGGACAGAAATGGGGAAAAAGCCAGGAGTAGCATAAAAAACCCCAAGGAAATGCTGCTTGACAGGATCCTGGGTGGAAGATGGGCTCCTCCAGTCGTAAGAAGTATCAGCAAATCAGGTAAGTGGGAGCCAGGAAGAAATGCAGAATCTTGTGGGAAGGAGGTACGTAAACAAAGAAACAAGCTGTCTGATTCATGGAATTTGTGCGCTGAAAAACGGCAATTTGTGTGCCATTTTGCCCGCAAATCCCCATTTGTTAAACAGGGATTTGCAGATAGAATGGTGCACAAATCCCTGTTTTTCGGCACACAAATTCCATGAATCAGCCCCTTAATGTAGCAGTCACAAAAAACCCAAGCGCAATACTGTGGTCGAAGTAGCCAGAGAGTAGCAAAGGAAGCGAAAGGAAGACAGAGCTCGAACCAAAAAAAGTGGAGAGCTAGAGAGGGTGACGCTGAAGCGCCGGAAACGGGAAAAGCAGCGAGGCAGCTATGAATAAACAAAGAGAAACAGAGATGCAGAGGCATTCTGAAGAGAGAAGTATGAAACGGAATAGAATGAAGCACATTAGTTTTGTAGCAACAAGTGGTAAGCGCAGTAGAGCACGGCTGACCGTAAGAGGTTGCAACGCACTGTGGGAAATAAAGGGGGGTGGCTAATAAGCTCTGGAGCAGCAAGCAGAGGAAAAACTAGACCGCTGCTACCCTAACGTATGTACGTGATGGTACATCAATGGCCTCCTAGTCTGATGCGAAGCTACAGGCACCACGAAGTACGGTGCATGACACCTCCCTCTGGAATAGCCTCCCAGTCACTCTAAAACTTGAGGAGAACCATCTCCGGAAGAACCTCAAGACCTTCCTCTTTGCTTCTGCCTTTGCTCCCCCTCTACCCTGCTGATTTGTTCTTTCTTGCCACTGTGCACCTGGCCACCATCTGTCCTCCATGCTCAGGTACCCGCTCACCCTGCCATCCTCCTGCACTGCCTCTGGGCCACCCCTTGTACTGGGGTCTGTATCTGTACCCATACAGCCCCCCCCTTTTTCTTCCTGCACTTATCAGACCTACTCTGTCTGCTGCTTTAAACCCAGCATTTGCCACATGCTGGCTGCACTACCACTGTTTGTGCCCTTTATTATTTATTTATTATTATTATCTGTTTCTCCTTTGATCCACACTTTCTACTTCTCCCCCTTCCATGCACTTTTCCCCTCCCCCTCTCCCATGCACTTGCGTGTTCGCAATGTGACTGGGTCTAGTAAGATCATCATTTTGTTCTCCCCTGTTCCGCTCCCTTGCCTTGTTGCGCTCTGAAACACTTGGGTAAGAGTGCAATATAAATAAAATATCAATATCAATACAAATACCACACATGGGTCCAGTTACACACATGACATATATTTTTATTTTTATAAGCGAATTAACAACTCTCTCAGGTGGAGAGACTGGCTTCCAGGGGAAGTTGCAAGATATTAGGGGCAAACTGATAACGGTAATATTTGCAAGGAGACCCTTTGATACAGTACAGAAAGTTGTGAGCGGAGGTCCAAGGAATCCAAAAGGCCAGAAACCTAATGGAAGGAGTCTTTGGCCATCTTGATTTTTACTGTACAACATACTATTTCTGACCACCCCCAGCTTCCTGAAAATTGAGCACTGTTGGTATGACACAGCAAAGGAGGGAATATCCATGAAAGAGACATAGATTGGCATTTAACACGATGCTCGAAAAGGGACAAAATTTGTCTTAGGATATGACTACATATGGGGTTGAACCCCCATGCCCATTTGGTGAAACATTCTTGAGAATCATCTTTAAATAAAAAGGATCACGTTGGAACTTGTTTGAGCTATATTTCTTCAAAGTTCCTTGGACAGAAAGAAAATACGATTTTGAGGGGAGCTAGCAGTTCTTTCTTTAACAACTTTTGGGAAACAAGATACTGAATCTTGGCAAAGTGCATTGTGGCTTTTATAATCAGGTCTGGGCTTTTCTTTTAAGGCACATAACCAGCATGGTATCTCACAACTTCAGACAACTGTCACCCAGTCAGCAGGCCCACCAGTCTCTGCATTGGAATTACTCTCCTGAAACCAGGTCCGATTTAGGCAAAGTCTGCTTCAGGCTTCCTCGAGATGGGGTCATACTAGGAAGTCCGCTCATCATCTCAACCTATTATCCCACTTCAGCACTCATTCATTAGGGCAAGGCTTCCCATCTGCACACTTTCAGAATCCCAGAGCTCATTATACTTGCCATGGTTTTGAAATTATATAGTGTTTACATTTTCCATCAAAATGTCATCTGACATGTCTATTTTTGATTGGTTATCTCTTCCTTGTTGTTTGCTTAATAGGCAACACTTCCTGAGACCCTTTGTTTGATTGGTCTAACATATTTTAGACATAGAAGGGGTAATTCATAGAATTTAGCGCACAAGTGGTGCACGCAGCTGGCACAAAGAGTGTGTGTGCGGCAGTCTGCGCTAGCCGCATGCGCCAAAACCCATTTTAGCGCACAGCGTATTCATGATACTAACATCCATAACCAGCTGTGGCGCAGAGTGGCGCAGCGACCCTGCAGCAGCGCCAGTTACGCCCCCAACCCCGCCACATGCACCCCGAGAACATGCCAGAAGGCCCCGGCTCATGTCCCCCCATCCACCCCCAGTGACGGGCACCTGTCAGCAGGCCCCGACACATGGCCCACAAAACAACATGTCCTAAAAAAACAGACCCATAGCGCTAATGCCAACCCAAATCCCCCTTTGCCCCCAGTACAAGCATGCAACCATCCACTGCACTCACTCCCAAATTACCCATGCCATGACAGTCTTAAAAGAACCACCATGCCCATGGAAAAATGCACAACAGAGCCACACAGTGGCAACATATGACAGAGGCAATGTTCATTGAGACATGCACAAAACCAATGATAGTACACAACACCAATCATGAAGTTAGAATAAATGTATTAAAAACATAATTAAATAACATAAAGAAAATCAAACTTGCAAATTAATAAATAATGAAAGCTATTACCAAAAGAAATAGGAAATCCAATGATGAACAAAAATCCCCAGCATGAAAAATGAAAAGTGGTCCATCGTCAATGTCAATATGATTTGAATGACCAAAAAAACCCAAAAAAACATTAATCCATGGGAAATGTAAAAAAAGAAAGTATGTACAAGTCTTCAAATATATTCAATCGAAGTCCAAAGGGTCCATGATCCCAAAACAAAAGTAAACCTCCAAAAAAGTCCTATGAATAAAAAACTATATACATAAGGTGGAGCAAAGTCCATTAACTTAAATAAGAAGAAAAAACAAAGGAAACCTAACCCTAAAGAACTATGTACAAAGGCGGTGGGCAAGTCCAACGGCTCACTTGTTGATGTTCTGGGGCAGGGCATCATCGAACTCCACGTCAATGTTCTGGAGGTGGGCCTCTTCCCTGGCCTCAAGATCTTGCCTCAATGCCCTGCGCATGGAGTTCTCCGCCCTGACCATAGTGAGCCGTGCCCGCTCCACCCGCCGCCTCTCTGCATCTATTTGCCAGCCCAACCACTGCCACACAGAAGACACTCCCAGTCCGGGGTCCTCCTGCCCCTCGGCTGATGCCTGCCCCCGGAGTGTTGATGGCCCCGAGCAATGATGCCTCCCATGCTGAGCCTGCTGCTGCCTCCGACGCAACTGCCTCTGCCACCACAATGGCCTCCGGGCTGATGGAATCCACCGGCGCTGTCATGCACATGCCCTGCCCGATAATGCTGGCATATTCTACATTAGCTGGGGTCCTGTTGGTGGGGTGGCCACCCCTGCTGGACCTCTGACTTCCGACTGTGGCAGAGATGGGATCTCCACCAGGCTGGCTGCGTAAGTTGGGGCAGATCCACAGGGGGGCCTGGTGGCATCTGGGCAGGAAGATGGCATGGAGAACGACTGGCGTATAGTGTGCACAGAGGATGAGAGTGCCGCAAGACTGGCCAACACATGGAGGAAACCCCTGACCATGGCCCCTCCCAAGTGGGCCATGTTGCCACACAGCTCTTCTTGATGACGTACGTGGTCCCCCCAGGAAGCACGCACGCCATCACGAATGTCATGTGTGCACAACGCAACACCAATCAGGATGGACTCAATCCGGTCACGGGTCCCCTCATCTGCAGGTAGAGGAGTGCCAGATGACGTGGACCTCCCCCCTACCTGCGGACGGGCCTGGGACAGGGTACCCCTGCTGGTGCATGGTGATGCAGTCACAGTGTCAGGGACAGAGACATACACAGGCACCTCGGCGGCGACCTGTGCTGCCTCCTGCCCCTGGACTGCACCACTTGCACCAGTGGCACCACCCCCACCAGGCCCCATGTGCGGCTCTGTAGCGGTCTCGTCCTCTATACACACCCGCAACCTGGATGGCTCTGCACCGTCTTCCGCCGTTGCAAGCCCCTGTGGGGGCTCATCCACTCCTTCCTCTGCAGCCATAGTGGCAGACGCGGCACCAGTCCCCTTGCTCCCGGATCATGGAACTTCCTGGGAGGGTGACTGGGCCTTCTGTCGTCGGCCGGTGGAGACATCCCTGCCACTCTCCTCCACAGCGCCATCTCCGCCCTCTTCTTCACTCGCCGCTGTGTAAAAGGAGACATTGAACACAAGCATCAGGGTACTAAACTATAGTCCCCTAGACACAAAGCAATAGCACATGAGTGGCACTGTGAAACATCACTTCCATCATGTCCCTCCACAACACATGGGTCAGTGCAGGCAACACACATGCAGGAACAGGCATGGCACATGCAACATACATTGGCATCCATGTCCAAGGCACCGTAGATTCGTCCAATGGTGTGCTGATACTCACATGCATCATGGGACATGCTGGTCACATGCACACACATCACAGGAGGGTCATGCATCTGGCCCTGTATACCCCCAGACACAGTGGATACAAGGATGACTAGGCTGTATCAGTGAATCAACACATCGTCACAGACATTTGTCATGCATCCATGGCACACACACTACTCAGACAAATGGACATGTACATCATGCATTTTCATGACAGAAGCACCCATCTCTCACACCCCAAACATGTCAAAGTACAGACACAGGCATGCATACATGTATGTCTTCCGCATGCTGCTCCGCATGATGCATTGTAACACGTACAATGCAAAATGCCCTATTTTAAACGTAAATGCATGGCCACTTACCGCTCGACCCCAGACATGCCTGCATCCTGAAGATCTGGTGGTGAAGCACTGGGTGAATGTGCTCCAGGGCCCTCATCTGCTGAGTGGTTAGCTGGACCTGGTGCCACACTGCATTCGCTGTTTCCAAGAGATGTCGGGCCTTCTTCAGGGTCCTGGACTTGTAGTCCTCCCAGCACTTCTGGACGTATTTGATGTCACAGGGTGCCACCCCCTCCGCATTGATGGCACCCACTATGTCCTTCCAGATCCTCTTCTGTCCTTCTTTGTCGGCACGCGATGGTGTGAAGAGGGCATCATAATGCCCCAGCACTTGCTCCACCAGTATACCAACTTCCTTTTCACTGAAGCTGGTAGCCCTCTGCCTCTCTGCTGGGGGGTTGCCACTGGTGCTGAAAGGTGTTGTGTCAGACATAGCAACTCCCGAAGCAGGTGTGGGTGGGCAACTGGGTCCTAGGGCTGGGCTGTGGTGTGATGGAACACCAGTCAGGAGTCTTCTGTTCCAGCAGGGGTGCTCACAGCAACTGGACCCCTGCAGATGACAGATGTGCAGGCACCAAATGGCAGGGCACGGTGGCAGCAGGCGGGTAGGCAGCAGCAGACGGCTCGTGGGAGGCTGCTCGGGGCTCTGGGGGGCAGTAATTCGGCCTTCTGGGCAGGAGCCTGGTCTTCCGTGTGTTGTAGCGTGGTCAGCTTGATACGGAGTGATTTGGCATGTGAAAAACAGCACGTTTGTGTGAATTCCGAGGAAAGGCCCTTAGCGCGTAAGCACATAGGTGACGTACTGTGCATGGGGGCTTTTCCCTCGGCATGGGTTGAAGGTCCCACGTGGGTTTCCATCGCTCTGTATGTGCTTTTCGTGGAAAGTGGTGTGTGTGTTTTCCAGACGTTGGGGTTCACAGAGGCTACAGCATGTACTTCTTCTTTTGGCATGGGTGTTGGCTATGCGTTCTTCTTCTACACGCAAGGCAGACAGTGAGTTGCACATGCTATTTTTCCTACTGCGGGTGTCCCTGTTAGTCGCGTACCCCTTTTTTTCGGTATACCAGCCTGCGTGTTGATCACGTACGCATTTTTTGAGTTCCTGGCTGCCACAGCGTACTGCATGTGTTTTTTTTACATGTATGTGGGCTACAGGGGTTGCGTATCTCTTTTTCTTGCTTTTTTGTGATGCCTGAGCATTGCGTGACACATCATTTCTCCTAAGGGGCCACAGAATGGGACATTCAGCAGAGCTGTATATACGTGCTTTGTTGTTTGTGCGCCCTTTTATACTGTGCGGGGACGCTTCCACCTGCCTTTGGGTGGCGGAAGTGTTTAGGCCTGTGCGTGTCTTTTGGCGTGTGCGTGTTTCCCCTATTTGATTCCATGAATACATGTAGTTCGCATGAGTATGGGCGTTCCGTGTATTTCACAGCAGTACTTCCCTAGTTACGCCCTTATTTTCACACGTTGTTTCCAATTCCGCGTGTTCCGCCCCCTGTTTGGTGTGTGTGCTAATTTTGTGCGCTTTCACTGTGTGCATCGCGCCCGCCATTCTGGATGTTGCAATGACGTGTGCGCCCATGTGCGCCACCCGCGGTTTTCATGCCCATCCCGGGTAAAACACACGCAGGGCCTTCTATGAATCACAAGCGTTCACGTGCGCTTGCTTTTTCACGCTTGCGCCACCTAGCGCCACAAATTTTGGCGCACATTTGTCCCATGATTCGGCCCCAGAATGGGGTGTTTTTTTGTACAATTTGATCTCAAATTCATATGTTCTGCCATGACTTTGCTTCTGCACTTTCCCCCATTATTAAAACAGATATTTTTAGAATCGCAGAGTAAGGCTGCAGCTTCGGTAGTGAAGAGACGGGTCTCTGGAATGCCCCTCCTTACACCCATGAACATGACAGCCTGAAGAGTCAAGAAGGCACAAAGCAACTACTGTGTGGAAAGCCCCCTGGAGGGCCAGTGACATCCACATATGTGAACAGATATTCTCTTAGACAGCCATTTAAACCATATCCAGTCAATGGGCCTCATTCCGAGATTGGAGGTAGCCATGGCGCTATTTGCGCCATGGCTGCCTCCAATACTGGGTCCGGCACCGGTCTGGTTCAATGGGGACTTACCAGTGCATTCCGACCCTGGAGGGACAGGTAAGTCCCCATTGAACCAAAGGGCTCAATGGGAATAGGGAGGGCGCTAATAACGGGCTCGCGAATAGCAGGCCCGTTATTAGCACCCTTGTCCCCTATTGGGACATGTAAAGGATGTGTGGTCCGACCACGCGTCCCTTGCGGTTCCCGCTAAGGGACCTCTGAATTGGGCGGTAAGGGATTACTGGCACTGCTCTCCTCACCGGTGCCCGGTATCGCTTACCGGCCAAATTGTAGTGACCCCCAAAGTTTTTATGGGTACAGGTGCCACTACCCTGATCATGGATCCAAATGCATCCAAATGCCTCTATGGATCAGATTGACTAACAACAGAAAACCATTGTGCAGACTCTGTTAGTGACACCACGACAAAGCAGCGTTATTCATGAAGCAAACTCTCAGCCATGCACATAGTTACACAGACACACATGTGCGCGCACAAAGAAAATGCTTACCACTTCTGTAGATAGAGGACATATATATCTACATACTGTCACAAGCTTTTATTACTTTTCTCATTAGCTAAATGCAGAAACACTTAATTCAGTGGGGTTTGAGTTCAAGGCAAAAGATGAGATACAGAGCAAGCTTTTACAGGTTTATCACAATTAACCCAATGGAATGACAGGATCGTATATAAAGCCTGGAAGAACCGAATACTGCTAACCTATAAGAAACATGACACGCCATAGATGTATAGAAATCATAGTATAACTATAATGAGACTAGATGAGTCCAATAGCCCCACAAAGAGAGGTGAAGAAAAGCAGAACTAGGCTTCACAGAACAGCAGGCCAGAGCTTGCAGCCAAGGTCAGAGACAGACAGCACATTCCAAGGCTAAGAGACAAGAAGCCATCTGCAGAAAGGCAGAATAAATCCTCATAAATAGTGGACCAGAGAGCTCAATTTCACGGTCCTCAACCACGTGGTGCAGCCAAGCCAGACAATGGTCATTCACCCCTAGTAGGAAGACAAACAGTTCTCTGAAACATGGATTCTTCAACACGGTTGCAACACTGAGGGCACTCTCACAGGCAAAAGTGGTAGCACTGATGGTTACATTGGGAACACATAGTCTTTCTCATCACCTTGAGAAGGTGCACTGAGTGCTGAGAACAGAACTGGGTCCCAGGCCTAGGGAGATCAGTTCCAGCCAATCAAGGAACAGAAATACAGGGGTGCATGGCAGAGGGCAAGGCCAATGGTAATCCTGCAACCATGCAACAATGTAATAGATAGTTTCTAGGGAAGGGGCAGGCAAGCCACCGGACATTTGAGGACCAAACTACCTAATCCTGTCTTCCCATAGGTTTTTGGTGAAAAGCCCCATGTTGTGATATAGAACAAAATGGCCTGACACGGGCTTAGGAGCTGTGAGTCTGGGAGATGTTCAATGCCCTGTATGATCGCTGTCTGTTTGTGTAATAAGCAACAGTTCTAACTTGCCCTTGGCTGAGTCCTCCATCTGTGCACTGGGGAGGGTTCATTGGGCCCTCGGAGCTGGAACAGTGTGCTTGTAGTGTGACACCCAGTTACTTTGGTATACCGAAACCTACAGTAGTGTTCTGTGCTTCTGCAGCACTTACAGTGAGAAAGTTAATTAAATTATGTGATTTTATTAAACATGGATACATGGTAATGTATATTGTTTATTCTCATGTTGGGGAGGCACGCTCTTCAATTTCCAATACTACTTTCATGTTTTCCATAAACCTGTTTTTTACTACGTTTTATTGAAAATTGTATTCTGCATGATAAGGTAATTTAGTGTGAATATATGTTTAATTTCTTGTTAATTCTGCATCTGGAGGTTTCACTTAAGAATAATGATTCACTCAAACAGCTGACTGGGCGTTTTAGGGAGGAAGCCATACATCAATAATGCACAGATTAATTTAAAGACATGCCACAGTTCAGAAGAGTTCACAGCAAAGTGGTTCTCGTAATTTATATCTATTGTTAAGGAGAAAAAAAGGCCCCAGTCAAAGGACCATCTGGTTGTCATTAAATACTTGGGGACCATGAAAATTAAATTTCCAAAAAAGGTAGTTAGCATTATTTTTCTGTATTTTCAGAGCCTTGAGCATGTGAGTGCTGACCCGGTCCCCAGTCCGGGACTTGAACGGGAGACTTGGAGATAAATAGCAAGGAGATGTCGCAGTATGGTGTTGAGACACAGTGCTCTGGGGCTGTGGTGAGCAGGATGCCACCACAGCCGAAGACCGAGGGAAGGTCACTCAGTGAACTGATATATCAGGAGTGGGCAGCGAAACCTGTCAGGAATCAGATGAAACATGGCAAGGAGCAGCGTTCACAATGGCCGAAGCAGGACACAGAGCCGAACGGCACACACATGCTACAAGAAAGGGGGAATGCCCGTGCAACATGACGTCATCCGCCCATCGGAGTCTGACACCTCCTGAATTTTCACAAAGAGGAACCCAAGCATGGCAGGTCATGGTGTCTACAGAGCGAGGAGATGCTTACAACAGAGACTGAGTGGCATGTGAAATAAGACCCGAACGAGGGCCTGTCCATCTCCCTGACCTCAACTACGTTGCAGCACAACCTTCCTATACAGACAAACAATCAGCAGGGACCCCGGGGTTTAAAGGGACAGTAGCTGAACACTGTGTTGTTCATTCTCCTCCCATTCATTGAATGAGGATTTCACGTGTGATGAACATCTCTATACCAGGGCATATCATGGGGAGAAGAAGAGGAAGAAGGAAGACCTGATTTATATCTGAAAAGACAAAGAGAAGTCTAGATAAACAGGAATATGTCCAAAATGATGTTAATTGTGGTGTGAAAATGAAGTAATACATTCAGAATCAGCTACCTCTGCATGATTGTGTTACCAGCGCCCCCCAATGGGACTGTATTAATACAATACATTATAATGGTTTACTTTTATGAAGGATAGGAGGTCAGATTTATGATGGATAGCAAACATGTGACCACCTTGGGCCTCCCAGGGCACTTGTTTTTTAATGCAATGTGAACTTGAACTTAAATTACCTTGTCATGGGATTTACTGAAGAACAATCCATTTCCTGCATGATTTCTATATTAAAAAATGTCATCAGCTGCAACATATTCTGAATGAGATGTACAGTTCAGAAATGAAAACAATGTTGACATACCAGTTGTTAACTCTGCAAAGAGAGCATTATGGTTCTGATAGATTGAAATCTGATCCTCTTCATTTTTATGAACAAGGCTGTGTTCTTATTTAAGCCACATGACCACTTTTCCCAGCAAATGTGCAAAATAGGACACCAACCCTGTGTTCCATTATTCCTCTTGTTTATTTAGTCATGGGCTTCATTATTTATATATACATATATTACATGGCCACGCTAGTGGCTATGAAGTTATGGTTAAGTTGGTGTTTCCGGCTTATAACTTTGCTCCCCCAGGACGAATCATCACCAAACTTTGCAAAAAAAGTATATGGCCCACTCTGAATATTTTTGCAAAGTTTGGTGATGATTCGTCCAGTGGGGAAAACGTTATAGGGGGGGTCCCAAAATGTATTTTTTTCTCATAGACTGAATGGGAAAAAAACTTTGCTCGTGCCTACAGCCCCAACCGCTGGACGGATTTTCACGAAATTTGGACCACGAGCAGCGGCTTGGTCCCGAAAGCATGCTTTTGCAGATTTGTTCAAAATCCATCCAGTAGTTTTTAAAAAAATGACCATAAAGTGGGTCATAAAAAATTAGTGATATCTGTGTTCGGTCCACGGACACACTTCCCTGTTCGCTCCGCGGACAGTGTCCTGATTGCGTCATGTCCGAGGACATGCAACATGTTGGCTGATTGGACGGTGTGGAGCGTGAAGCGTGTCAGATTTTCGGTGGCGCCCGCCATCTTGGATTTGCAGACGTCCGCAGACAGCGTGGTAAAACTTGGTTCAAAATTTGTATTTAATAGAGTGTGTTGGTGTGTAGGAGTGTTTGGGGAGGGTAGGAGGTTGAAAGTTGTGTTTTTTCATGTGGTAGACGTTCTTGTTGTGTTCAATTTGTCTGCGGACATCACAGGTGTTCTGAAATGTTCTAAATAAACTGAATGGGGGGTGTTCTGAGGACTAAATATGTGTCCGTTTTGTTCGGAAGCAAGCTGAAACTGTTCTAAGAACACTCGCTGTGTCCTGAAATGTTCGTAACTAAACAAAATGGGGGTGTTCTGAGGACGTGTCTGTATTCTTTGTTGTCAAGCTGAAAATCTTCTAAGAACTCTTGCGTTGTCCTGAAATGTTCGTAGGGGGTGTCCTGAAGACGCTGTCCATATTGTTCAATGGCAAGTTGGATGTGTTCTAAGAACTCTTGCAGTGTCCTGAAATGTTCGCAAATAAACAAAATGGGGGTGTCCTGAGGACGCTGTCCGTATTGTTCGTTGTGAAGTTTAAAGTGTTCTAAGAACTTTCGCGTTGTCCTGAAATGTTCGTAGGGAGTGTCCTGAAGACACTGTCTGTATTGTTCGATGTTAAGTTGAATGTGTTCTAAGAACACTCGCGGTGTCCTGAAATGTTCGTAGGGGGTGTTCTGAAGACGCTTTCTGTATTGTTCGATAGCAAGTTGAATGTGTTCTAAGAACACTCGTGGTGTCCTGAAATGTTCATAGGGGGTGTTCTGATACGCTGTCCGTCCTGAGGATGCTGTCCGTATTGTTCTCTGGCAAGTTGAATGTGTTCTAAGAACACTCACGGTGTCCTGAAATGTTCGCAAATAAACAAAATGGGGGTGTTCTGAGGACGCTGTCCGTATTGTTCTCTGGCAAGTTGAATGTGTTCTAGGAACACTCACGGTGTCCTGAAATGTTCGCAAATAAACAAAATGGGGGTGTTCTGAGTGGGCTGTCCGTAGTGTTCTTTGTCAAGTTGATTGTGTTCTAAGAACACTTGTGGTGTCCTGAAATGTTCGCAAATAAACAAAATGGGGGTGTTCTGAGGACGCTGTCCGTATTGTTCGATGGTAAGCTGAATGTGTTCTAAGAACACTCATGGTGTCCTGAAATGTTCGTAGGGGGTGTCCTGAAGACGCTGTCCGTATTGTTCGTTGTCAAGTTGAAAATGTTCTAAGAACTCTCGCGGTGTCCTGAAATGTTCTCAAATAAACAAAATGGGGGTGTTCTGAGGACGCTGTCCGTATTGTTTGATGGTAAGTTGAATGTGTTCTAAGAACACTCGTGGTGTCCTGAAATGTTCGTAGGGGGTGTCCTGAAGACGCTGTCCGTATTGTTCGTTGTCAAGTTGAAAATGTTCTAAGAACTCTCGCGGTGTCCTGAAATGTTCTCAAATAAACAAAATGGGGGTGTTCTGAGTGGGCTGTCCGTAGTGTTCTTTGTCAAGTTGATTGTGTTCTAAGAACACTTGTGGTGTCCTGAAATGTTCGCAAATAAACAAAATGGGGGTGTTCTGAGGACGCTGTCCGTATTGTTCGATGGTAAGTTGAATGTGTTCTAAGAACACTCATGGTGTCCTGAAATGTTCGTAGGGGGTGTCCTGAAGACGCTGTCCGTATTGTTCGTTGTCAAGTTGAAAATGTTCTAAGAACTCTCGCGGTGTCCTGAAATGTTCTCAAAAAAACAAAATGGGGGTGTTCTGAGGACGCTGTCCGTATTGTTCATTGTCAAGTTGAAAATGTTCTAAGAACTCTCGCGGTGTCCTGAAATGTTCGTAAATAAACAAAATGGAGGTGTTCTGAAGACGCTGTCCGTATTGTTCGTTGTCAAGTTGAAAATGTTCTAAGAACTCTCGTGGTGTCCTGAAATGTTCGTAAATAAACAAAATGGGGGTGTTCTGAGGACGCTGTCCGTATTGTTCGATGGTAAGTTGAATGTGTTCTAAGAACACTTGTGGTGTCCTGAAATGTTCGTAGGGGGTGTCCTGAAGACGCTGTCCGTATTGTTCGTTGTCAAGTTGAAAATGTTCTAAGAACTCTCGCGGTTTCCTGAAATGTTCCTAAATAAACAAAATGGAGGTGTTCTGAGGACGCTGTCCGTATTGTTCATTGTCAAGTTGAAAATGTTCTAAGAACTCTCGCGGTGTCCTGAAATGTTCGTAAATAAACAAAATGGAGGTGTTCTGAAGACGCTGTCCGTATTGTTCGTTGTCAAGTTGAAAATGTTCTAAGAACTCTCGTGGTGTCCTGAAATGTTCGTAAATAAACAAAATGGGGGTGTTCTGAGGACGCTGTCCGTATTGTTCGATGGTAAGTTGAATGTGTTCTAAGAACACTTGTGGTGTCCTGAAATGTTCGTAGGGGGTGTCCTGAAGACGCTGTCCGTATTGTTCGTTGTCAAGTTGAAAATGTTCTAAGAACTCTCGCGGTGTCCTGAAATGTTCATAAATAAACAAAATGGAGGTGTTCTGAGGACGCTGTCCGTATTGTTAATTGTCAAGTTGGAAGTGTTCTAAGAACTCTCGCGTTGTCCTGAAATGTTTTCGTAGGGGGTGTCCTGAAGACGCTGTCCTTCTTGTTCGCTGGCAAGTTGAAAGTGTTCTAACAACACTCATAATGTCCGCGGGCATTAAAAGTTTCCATAGGCCATAGTTGAAATGTTTGACTCTATGGGTGTGATATGCTGCGGTGGTTCTGGCCGGGCATAGAGTGTTGGCCATGCACCAAACACTCCATGCCCTGGCCACAACCACTGCAGCATATCACACTTATAGTTGCTTATAACTTTGGGTCAAAAACAAATTTATAAGGAACAAAGTTATAAGAAACTATGGGTGTGATATGTTGCAATAGGTTGTGGCCAGGGCATAGAGTGTATAATATACTTACTGTTAGGGTAGTAAGTGGAGTGCATGTATTTCTTGTTAATATCTGTGATAAAAGAAAATAGCATGTTATTATTAGTATTTTGTAATGACTTATTACATTGTATAATCAACATATTTTTTTTTGGACCCTCATATTTAGTAGATTACAAACCAGAGTACTGTGCAAGTTGCTCAGTTTCTGTGTTCGTTGCTAAAATCATTGGGTCTGTGGGAGAAAAAAAAAATCCATGTTGGATTAAAAAAAAAAAACTTTTTCTGTTATGCTACAGTTTATTTGTGTGTTTGTTTTCAGTGTTCACTTGTTGTTTCTGGCTAATGTTTTATACATTGGGCTTCATTACGACCCTGGCGGAACAGATTAAATGGCGCCGTAAAAGGCTGCGGCGCCATTCAACCAGTTCCGCCACATTACGAGGTCCACTCACGGGGCACGTTAAGCACGCCTGGGAAAACCAGGCGTGCATACCGGGTCCCGTGAGGGGAAGAGGGAGCAAACAACGGGCCATCTCGTAATGGCCCGTTGTTTACTCCCTCTCCCATTCCCATTCAGCCCTATGGGGGCTGAAATGGGAATGCGGATGAACCGTGTCCTCGAGTGAGGAATTACCTGGCCATCCGAACTCGGAATGGTCCGGTAAGTCCTCATTTCGAGGACACGGATGCCAATAGCGGCATGGCTACCGGCATACCTCATAATGAGGCCCATTGGCTTGTTGCATTTTTTTGGAGCAGTATCATATTATTTATTTGTTTGGATATTATAAAATTTTGGAGCAGTTAGATACCAGTAGGCATATTCTAACTGTCTATTTTTTTATATATTTTAGTGGTATTGATTTATCTGTTTGGATATTGTTAAATTTTGGGACAGTTAGATACCAATTGGCGTATTCTAACTGTCTATTTTTTATATATTTTAGTGGTATTGATTTATCTGTTTGGATATTGTTAAATTTTGGGACAGTTAGATACCAATTGGTGTATTCTAATTGTCTATTTTTTCCTCTAATTTAGTGGTATTCATTTATCTGATTAGTTGTTGTAGAATCTTTGGGCAGTTAGATAGCTTTTGGAATATTCTAACAGTTTACATTTTTTTACTACGAGTTACATTAGGGTTTAGGTACAGTTTAGTTATCAAATTTTGGTTTTAAGAACATTAAATTAGCGTTTGTAAGATTTGCTGGGGGGGGACACCAACCTCAGGGGGGGGGAAGGGGGGACACCAACGACAGGGATAAGAAAGGGCGAGCTGAGAGAGGAAGATGTAGAGTGGGTTTTATTTGGGTAGTGAGCAGGTCTTCTCGTGCTCTGAGACGATAGTCTCAAAAGCACTGCAAAGTTGCTCCCCCCTGCAGAGTACTGTGTCACAGTAATCTCTGCTTTAGAGTAATGGTACTATCATTACATTGAAACCATCCACATTTCTTTTTTATATATGCAGTGTAGTGCCCTCATTGTGGCTCCTGCTTGGTAGACTATACCTATTGTTGTGAAGGTTTTCTTACCAAGTGATATTTGACCATGTGTGAATCCAGTCAGTTTGCAGTTGTTTTTGGTACCATCTGCATTGTAACATAGAAGCATTAGTATTACGTATTTACTATGTGTTTGTATTAGTAACGTGGAGCGATTATCCGAATTGCAGGTAGAACATAATCTACCATGGTTTGCATTTTGTACAAGTTGCTGAAATGGAATGGATTCACAATTAGGTATTGATATATATACAAAGCGTTCATTGGGGATTTGTTCTTGTGTTACATTGTTGCAGAGAGTGCATGTATGTTTCCACATGTATGAAATCTGGAAGATTTCATTTATAGGTATATTTTTGTTTTCCAGTACTTGTAGTAAGTACATTAGAAATTCTTGTGGATCTTCCTGTGAGTTTATAGTGAATTTCACCATTCCAGCACAGTAGTCCAATTGTTGTCTTATTCCATAAACACTGTGGGCCTCATTATGACCCAGGCGCTAAGTGTTTAACAGCGCCGTAAAAGGCTGCGGCGCCGTTAAACACTTAGCGCCTAATTACGAGGTCCCTTTGCGGGACCCGACCAGCCATTAAAGTAGAGACCCTTGCGGTACCGTAATTAGCGCCTTCCCCGCTCCCATTGAGCCCGATAGGGCAAAAATGGGAATGGGGAAGGGCCATGATGGCATGGGGAATTACCGCCCCACCAACCTCGGAATGGGGTGGTAATTCCCTATTCCGCCATGGCGGACTCCGGCATGGACCATGGTGCTAATAGCACCATGGTTTAGCGCCGGAGTCCTGATGAGGCCCTATATGTGTTATCAGTATTGTTTGCTGCATTTCTGTGAAGTACTAACATTTGCAAACACAATGGGTCTGTACTGTGTAAGTAAATGTTGTCAACAATTGGTGGTAATTGAAATAGAATATTCATTGCTACATTTGCGTAGCAACTTACGCCAACTATATTTGAGAGTTTAAATGGACCAGGTAGTTCTGTATCTGACTGCTTTTTTTGGAGTTTGTCTTCTTTCTTTGAAGAAGTACCTGGTTTACTTTCCCTAATTGATACTTTTTTGCTTGTGGTACTTGATGAAGTATTAGTTTCTTTTACTCTCTTTGGAGGATTTGCAGTGACATCCTGTTGCATTTCTGTTTGATTTATTTTTCTTTTATAACGTTTTACTTTTTGTGGAACAGAATATGTGTTTAGATGGGGGGTGTATAGTGAGCAAAGTCTATTTTATTCTAAAATGCAAGGAATATCAGCGTTTACTTTACTTGCATCAAAGTTGATTAGAAATAGACCGTCAAGTGTACGTAAGCGTGATAGTGCTATGTAGCTCATGCCTTCTTTAAAGATTGTGTTACCAATATCTATCATTGCTTTGTCTAGGGTAAGACCTTGTGATTTATGAATTGTGACTGCGTATGCAAGAGTTAGAGAAAATTGTTCTCTGCGTACATACATGTCTTTGAAGAGAAGGAATCGAGCTGTTGAGCGTCCGATCCTTTTTACTTCTGGAAGTTTGTCGAAGAGAATATTGACAAACTGAATTTTGTTGTCACGTGGGTATGTTTGAAAGCAAACAACTGTACCCAGTGCTCCATTAACTAGTCCATGGTGCACGTCAAGGTTACGTTTAAGCATTACTCTGCAATTTTAGGATAATTTTAATATCTTTTCTAAGCCTGATGTGTTTGAGATTGATTTTTCTAAACTATTTAGTCTTGTGGCTTGGTCACACATAGGTAATGTCATACCATGTACATCTAGTTTGTCTGTGGTGCTAATTTCCATTATTGGTTGCATTTCTTTAATTAACATTATTTCATAGAATTTGAAACAACTTGCAAGAGTTGGCATTAAGGCCATACAATTGACATTGTAGTGGGCTAATTGTTCCATAACATCTGTAGCACATGCATTATTGCCATAAAGTGCATTAATGTGCCGGGTTTTCAATATTGCTTCTGCTTCTTTAGAAAGTATACCAACACTGATACTTTTTAAGATGTTGGCATAAGTGAGATCTGCAGATTGCTGCATGTTTTCTGTCAATTCTGTATTGGAAATGTTGCCAAAGGTTGACATTTCCAATGCTGCCAACAGTTTTACGGCAGAGTTTGTGTCCTAATGTTTTAAAAATAGGCTCACCTTTTACTGGTGTCAATTGAAGATCTCCGAAAACAATGTGTTTTCGTGCAAAGAGCTATTCATAGTTTGTTTTGAGTACTTCTTGTAATCTGAGGTGAATCAAAGCCAACATTAGGTTGGAGGCCATGCTCACTTCATCTATTATTAGCATTTTCATTTGTTTCAATACTCTGCGTAGTTCCATTGCAGCTTCTGCAGAAAGTTTGTAATAGTCTAATTTGTTCTGGTGTTCTGCTGGCAATAGTAGTAATCGGTGTAACGTGGCACCACTATGTTGTAGGCAGATAAACATGTGAGGGCAGTGACAAAAGCTGACAGTTTGTTGTTTGTCAATTGTTGAAGGAACTTACTGATGATTTGATTAGGAATGTTTTGCCAGAACCAGCTTCACCACTGATGTACAGTAGTATAGGTTTATAATTATGGCAGGAACATTCTTTATTTTCATGTTGTACACCATGTGCAATTTGTTTTGTTACTTCTTGAAAAATGCTACGTTGCCCATTGTTTAGTTTTGATTGTAATATAGTTAAGTCTTCTTTATCTTCATACTGACACATAGGGCCTCATTACACGGTAGGCGGTAAGGGTTTACCGGTACCGGTATTTTACGGGTGCCGGTAAACCCTTACCGCCTTACTACGAGGTCCCTTTGCGGGTTGGAGAATTTAACGCCTGCTTTTTGCAGGCGTTAAAAACCAACCCGCAAAGGGGCCAGGAAGCTAATTATGGTACCGCAATTTGCGTTGCCGTAATTAGCACCTTCCCCATTCCCATTATGCCCTATGGGGCAAAAATGAGAATGGGGAAGGGCAATGGGGGAAGGGGGAATTCCCGCCCCACCAACCTTGGAATAGGGCGGTAATTCCCCTTTCCACCAAGGCGGTGCTGTTATTTTACTGGCATGGACCAAGGTGCTAATAGCACCTTGGTCCACCGCCGTCCGTGTAATGAGGCCCATGGTGTTTTCTACTTCTGTCATAGCTAATTCTGCGTCATTTATTATTAGTGGTTCTTGGCTTCCTGTTACAGAAGGTTGACTACTGTCAGGAGTTTCTAGTTGGGCCTGGAGTTCTTCTTCGTGTTGCTGTTCATTGTGCAACATTGTTTTGCACTGTGTAAAGTTTACATCAGTTATAGTGCTTTCATTTGCTTTGAAAGCATCTTCATATGAGTCATAGTTATCTAGTATTTCTTGTTCTTTTCTCCATAGTTTAAAGAGTTGTAGCAGGGACATGTAATATACTTTTTTATTTTGAGGAGTCTTTAATGGCAATTTGATATGATTAATTAAATTTGGTTTAGTGAGTTTAACTAAGCTGCCTTCACAGTTTGTCACTCTGTATTTACCTTTTTTTCATCAGGTTTTATATTATTTTTGTATGTGTAGTTTTGGGCTATTTGGTATAGACACATGGTTTCCAAAGTATTACTTCTGTTTGGGTAGTATGTGTCCAATAAATTGTTTTTTAAAATGTCTTGGCTGTTGGGATCATGTTTGGCTGTTGTTTCTATATCTTTGCAGAATTTTAGAACTCTCTTTCTAGATTTAGCTGGACCAAGACTTAGGGCCTCATTACACGGATGGCGGTAAAATACCGGTACCGGTAAATCCTTATGCCTTACTATGAGGTCCCTTTGCGGGTTGGGGGATTTAACGTCTGCTTTTTGCAGGCGTTAAAATCCAACCGGCAAAGGGACCTCGGAGCTAATTACGGCACCGCAAATTTGCGGTGCCGTAATTAGCGCCTTCCCCATTCCCATAGAGCCCTATGGGGCAGAAATGGGAATGGGGAAGGGCAATGGTGGAAGGGGGATTTACCACCCCTCCAACCTTGGAATGTGGCGGGAAATCCCCTTTCCACCAAGGCGGTGCCAGTATTTTACCGGCATGAGCCATGGCACTAATAGCGCCATGGCTCACCGCCTACCGTGTAATGAGGCCCTTATCCATACTATATTTTCAGATTTACCATGCAATGCAGTACCAGTTAAACGATCAGCTGCTTCATATTATCCACATTCTCTACGGGAGAGCATTTTTTTATGCCCAAGCTGTATAATTTCTGAGACACTGTTTTATCTGATGACAGGTCATTCCAGAGGTCTTGGAGCTCTGTCTTTTCTGCTTTGGTTAATTATGCTGTGATATATCGTGCAACTGCAGTAGAATTGTCTGCAATGTACTGCAAATCTATGTTGCATTCCATAAGTGGGCAATGATGCAATGATTGCATTATAATCATTGATATATTTTTCTTCTTCTTTTCTTTTTATGTAATATGTATGTTTAGGTGACTTACCTTTAACACTATGTCTAACTGAAGACATGAGGTTGTTGACTTGACCTGTATTTGTAACTGGTCTAGGAAAACCAAATCGGCATTTGGTGTAGTATTTCCCTTTGTTTTTGTATTTCCGACGACAATATTTTCCACATTTCTGTCTTTGAAATTGTAAAATTTGTGCATGAAGATCACTATTTGTTGCTTCTAATGGAATTTTCCAAGTGACATATTTTTCAATAAACTGTAAAACAGTGGCATCACCGTCTTGACCAAATTTAGGAGCATCTTTAATCCATAAAAGCATGTGGATATGTGGTGCTCCTCTGGCTTGGTATTCTTTTCTCCAAAAGAAGTGTTGCACTTCTCCAAGGGGAGGAACAGTTTATTACAAATAAAATGTAGCATAGCAATGAAGCGCTGGTGAAAATATCTTGAAACATTAACAGGATCCAAAGAACAAGAAAGTTCTCCAGGTGTTAGTATATCTATGTTTGTTTTGTTTTTGTTTGATATGCGTAGGAAATCATGTAAATCTTCCCATGCATATTCTGCACACCTTAATGTAACAAACCAAGTGGGTGGGTCAAGGTGTCTGATCATACAACGTACATCTCCATGACGTTGAAGCCAGTACTCTTTAGTACCACGCATATTTGCTAATAGATTTGTAAAATTTGATTGTAAAACATCATCCTTTTTTTGCACTTTTTGTAATAATTGTGTAGCTGTCATATTTTGAAAGTGGGATCCTGATTTTATTATGTGTGCAACTCAGTAACATAAAGTTGCTAGTTCACTTTCAAAGAGTAGGTGGAATATGTATTCCACATTTTGTCTAAATCTGTATCTTCAGAATACAACCGTAATGAGCGGTATTCTGCAGCTGATATTTGAATATGTCTATCATTGTACCTTCCTCCTTTGCCAGTAGGAAAGAGTAAAGGAAAAGCACATGCTTCTATACCTTTTTCCCATATGCTGATTGGTGATCCTTTTATTTGACGCATTTGGTACGTTTTCAGTGCATCTTCTATGGTGTCATTAGAGTGCAAAGGATGAATTGTATAATGGTCTAAAGTATTTGATATTGTAGCAGGATCTAGGAGCTCAAATTGACCAGCTTCTTGTGTTTCTTGAATTATTTCAGTTGTATCCTTCAAGTTTTCTTTAATATTAATTTCTTTGTAATATTCATGATTCTCTTTAACATATTGCAAGGCATGTCTAACTTTATGTAAATCTACCAGCTGTTGCCATATTTTTTTTGTCTTTTGTAGGTACTCCATTTACTAAGATAATTAAAGATTGCTGCATTGGATGTTGCACTCCTAGAGTATGCACATTTTCTTTTAAATCAAATGGTAAATAAATTACTTTTCCACGAATGCCTTTTACCAATTCAGAGGGAGGCAATTTTACTGTTTTTGGTTGAAGGCATATTATTGCTTGAAATGGGTGCACTATTTGAATTATGATGCTCTCATGTAAATTAAGTTGTTGTAGGGGTTTTGGTAGTGTTTATAATTCCAAATTATTTGTGATAGCACGGGAAGGAGTTTGGTTGCTGTCAAGTTTTGTAGTGCAGTAACTGCAAAGTATTAAGGGGTCAGTTATTTCGGATTTGTTTTCTAATACAAGGTAGAGAGCTAATTCAAACCAATTAGAATCTTCATTGTCTTCTATTTTGTATGATAGCCCTACAGTTTTTGTGTTACTTTTATAAAAGTTCTGCGGCAACATGCACACACATGGTTTGGCACTTCAGCTGATGTACTTTTAAATTTTAGTATTTCTTTTTGGTATGTGCTTAGTGAATTTCATTCTGTAAATGTCTTTCACTACCCAAAATTTTTTTCTGGATATAGTACATTTCTTCAAGTAGGTCTTTTGCTGTACCATGTAGAAGAATGTTATTTAAATTTGCTAGTGCTAAAGCAGGACTTTTAGCATAGTACAGTTTATAGACTAGATTTCTTATAGTTGAATGATGTGTTGATATCCTTTTGATATCATGGAAGGTGGTTTTACAAGTAGGTCCTGTAATGCAGGCCAATGAATGTCCTTGTAGTCCTGTGTTCTTGCGCACTGGACAGGTATCCTTATTTTGCAGTAGTTTCATTTTGATTTTGTCTTTGCTTTTTACATATTGATTGAGGAATTGGCGTAAAGACTTGAAAAATTGTTTGGGAATGTTACACATTGACGTGCATGGCCATTTGTACACTCGATGTTCTGATTCAGTTGAATGGAGGGGTAATTCTAAGTTTTTAGGGCATATTTTTGTAAGGAGTACTTCTTGTTCCATTATGGTATTATTCACTTTTTCATAACCTCAACCACTGCTATGTATGGCAATTGTATTTGTTTGCTTTTGTTTGTACGCTTCTTCATTAAAGTATGGTTCTGTGTTCGTAGTGTGATTCCATTCACCTCCGCAGATACTTAAGAAATTCTTTCTGTTGACATTTCATTTATTGAGAAGTATTTTTTGTTATTTAGTTATTAGTTTTGTTAGTGGTTTAATTTTGTTTAACACTAAAATCAATAACTTTCTTTTGAGAAGAATTGCACTGTCTATCAAGGCTTCTAAGATTAATTTCCGACGATAGGTTTTAAGCATTGAACCTGATTTCCCTCCTATTTTTATAAGATTTTGAAGGACTTTGTGACAGTACATTTTGGCTAAAATACTTTTCTTGGTATGCTTATTTTGCACTATATCAAAATTTAAAGAAGCAGTTTTATCTGTAGTGATAGCTGATTTTCTGTTAATAGTTTTTTGGTGTGTTTTACATTTTGATAGAGGAGGCAAAGTTTTTGTACTTGAAACTTCTTGTGTTTCACTAAATGACTGTATTAGCTGTTTTGTTTCAGCTTTTTTACAAATTCTGCTAGAGATGGATGCTTATGTTGGACACTTTTATTTTCATTTGCTCTACTTTTGCGTTGCTTTCTACGGACTTGACTTTTGGTAAGCATTCTTTAGGGTCTGTTGAAAAAAATAAAGAAGGTATGGGTTGGGGTGTTCTGTAATGTATGTGTGCTGTGTGCATGCGTGTTTGAGTAAGATGATAAAGATGTATGTTATGGTGTGTGCTTGTGCATTGGGAACTACAACTAATAGGGATGGGTATTCTTGAATTTATGTGCTACTAAACTGGGGTTTAGATGACAGAAAAAAGTAAGCTAGTGGTGTGGAGCAGTACAAATAGTACATCTAATGTATACATTAAAACAGTTGTTTGTTCTATAATATCAAAATTCTAGCGGTTGAGTTGGGAAATTTGTGTGTCCAAAAATAGGATTTGTGGGCCATTCTGGCTGTAAATTGCGGTTTAAGACATGGGGATTTTTGGACAGAATGGTGCACAATCTCTATATTTAGGCACAGAAATAGTATGAATTAAATTTACAGTGTGTTTCAGTAATAATACAAATATTATGGTGATATTCTACTTACATTTTATCTAAAATGAACAGGCTACTTCTTAGTTCTTCTTTGTTCTTCAAATTTGGCTTCTTCTTTTCAGGAGAATGGTCTTCACTGCAATTGTAAAAGAAACAAATTAGTAATTATGTTTGTATATAGCACTGTTTTTAATTTAGACATTGATTGTTTTAATTGAAATCCTCAGCACCTTCCTCAAAACCATTAAAACCATCTTATTTACATAAGATACGTCGCACCAGTTCAATACATATGATATGTTCTTAATGAACAAATTGTATTGCAATGACTAACTGTAGCAAACAAAATATCTTTACTATGTCTTGTGAAATTCATTATGTAACACTGAATACCACTATTTCTATAACTAAGCACTTCCAGGTAATAGTGCCTCAATGCGATGCTTAAATTAAAGTGATTAAAGAAATAAAGAAATAAAAACAAAATATTAAGTCAGTTTGAAAATGTGTTCATGTACTGTACAGAAAATATACATACCAGTAGTTTTTGTTCATGCATATGGATATGCATGGAGCTGCAAGTAGAAATCGTGGAGACTTGTACCGTATTTCTTGTAGATGGTGCTTGCCAATGATGTCACACTTGTACTCAGAGAGATTCACAATACATTTGCAACGCTGATCTATGATGATGCAGTTAGATGTAGAGGTCTTGAATGTGATTGGTGGATGGTCATGTGACTTCCTAGCTACATCCAATGAGGGAATGGCACAGAGAGTGAACTGGAAATGGTAGAAGGGCTGTTCATGTTACGATGTGTCCGCGGACATGGCGGTAGTTCGCAGACATCGGGTGTTACATCCGGGGATTTTTGGGTTCAGAAGTCATGCAAATGAGAATGAGCACTGAAAGGGATTGGTCAGGAAAGTTTAGTGGGTGTGTTGTACCAGGAGAGAGTTTCTCAAATACTCTTTTTGCTGAGAGAAGAACAGATAGCTATGGCTGTGTGTTTCAAAAAACAGATTGTTTGGATTTTGGGAGATTCGTGGATACATTGGTTGAAGGTGCATGCAGAAAGCTGTGGAGTAGCTGTAGATTGTGGATTTCCACATGTGGAAGTACATTGGCATGGAGTACGTGGAATGAAGTGGTTGGACTTGCTACCTCTCTGTGCTACTTTGAAGACAGAGCAACATCCAGACATAATTGTAATTCATTGTGGAGGGAACAGTTTAGGACACGTGTCTGGAATTTCTTTGCAATTTGCTATGAAAGAAGGACTTGGGAAGGTTATGGAAATGTTTCCTAATTCTCAAGTAATATTTTCACGGATTGTGCAGAGACAAATGTGGCTTCGTTCTTCTTCATTTGGTCCACAAATGGAAAAAGCAAGGCGCAATGTCAATAAGGCTGTTTGTGCCTTTCTAAGAGATTTTGGCATGTCCTCCTTTCACAATGAAAATATGATGTTTCGTAGTACATATATTTTTCGCAGAGATGGAGTCCATCTTACTTATGCTGGCAATCAGATTTTTCTGAGAAATGTACAAAATGCATTGCGACCTTTTTTAGAATTACAGCATCCATTTTGAAGTAGGTGCTAAGTATTTATAATTTTTGACATACAAACACCTCCCAAAGGCTCTTTTCAGAGCCACCACTTCCTCCCAGAGGAAATTGCAATGGTTATGATAGGGTAGCAACCCAATTTTTTAGATGTTCGCGGACTGTCCGCGGACTTCTAAAAATACAAAGGGCCCTGCTTCATTTATTTTCACTTCTATTTTTTAACTGTGAAAGGCGGCTCTGAAAAGAGCCTTATTTTTTTATTTTTGTTATTTTGTATTTTTTTTTGTTTTTTTATACACAACACACTAGGAGAGGAGGGGAAAGGGGGGCAAAGAGAGGGACACCAACCACAGGGATAAGAAAGGGTGAGCTGAGAGAGGAAGATGTAGAGTGGGTTTTATTTGGGTAGTGAGCAGGTCTTCTCATGCTCTGAGACGATAGTCTCAAAAGCACTGCGAAGTCGCTCCCCCCTGCAGAGTACTGAGTCACAGTACAGACATACAACTGTGACCCTCAAAAGGTAAGGGTCATCAGAATTCTGCATGGCCTATGAGGCAACTTGAGGAAGACGCTGTCCCACAGAGGTGGTCCTGTGGTGACAGGATCAGAAACGGAGGATGAAGTAGAGGAAATCAACCTACTACGTTCTTCGCAAGGTACAGCCCCAGAGTGAAGTGACCTCAGGTGTCGCTTCATGGTAGTGGTCCCAAAGCTGTACGAACCATGCCTCCCGTGACTGAGTATCATTTTGCACTCATTGCAGGTGACACAGTTTGCACAAGCCTTAGGACCATTCCCATGAATGGTAAACAACAGCCACACCCAAGACTCATGCCAGTGCGGGTAGAAGGGATTTCCTCTACCTCATTCTCGTCATCCTCTTCTTCCTCCTCTGTATCCTCACTCCTGTTTCCCTCTTCAGACCATTTGGAAGGTGGTGGTGGAGGGGGTGGGGGTGGTGCTGAAGCAGGTGCAGCACCAGGTGGCAGTAGTGCAGCCAGGGATGCCATCTCGATGGTGTAATCTGCAAGTTGCAGGAAAAATAGCTGTGCTCTGAAGAATAGCCAGAAACACAATGAGAATAAGCTCTAGGGCGTGGTCTTTTATAGGGGTGCTTGTACGCGGTTCGCGGACATGCGCACTGTCCGCGGACAGATTGAACACAAAAAAAGGTTCAAAAAGTTTCAGAAAGTATGTAGAAACTCATGATTAGTATGTGGGACTTGTGCTATGGTGAGTTTCTATCGAAAAATATTGTGGATTACTTGAAAATGTACTTTTAAATTGTTCGGAGACAGGAACAGTATCCGCATTCAGAACATGCGATTAGTGTGGGCGCGGTCACATGATCCCTTTGCGAACATGTCCGCAGGACACCAAATGCACGGACATTGGTTTGTGCATGCGCATTGATGTTCTACGGACACTGTTCGGATCCTGAAGTAATTAAAAGTGTGTCACACGTCAAACGAACATCTGTGGACACCGCGTGTGTTCTAGAACAGTTTCAACTAGCTAGCGAACACTACGGACAGGTAAAGTGTTCTTTAGGACACTTTAATTTTTGTTTCTTTACAAACATTTCAGGACATTGCATGTGTTCTTAGAACAGTTTCAACTTGCTAGCGAACAGTACAGACAGGTATAGTGTTCTTCAGGACACCTCCATTTTCATTTATTTACAAACATTTCAGGACACCAATTGTGATCTTAGAACAGTTTCAACTTGCTAGCGAACACTACGGACAGGTATAGTGTTTTTCAGGACACCTCCATTTGCATTTATTTACGAAAATTTCAGAACACCTGCGTTGTCCGCGGACACCTACATTGTTATTTTTTTATTAAAACGAAAACTAATTACTATACAATATATTCTCATTTGCACGCGGACATATCTTAACATGAACAGCCCTTCTACCATTTCCACTACACTCTCTCTGCCATTCCCTCATTGGATGTACCTCAAAAATCACATGACCGTGCACCAATCACATTCAAGACCTCTACATCTAACTGCATCATCATAGATCAGCACTGCAAATGTACTCTGAATCTCTCTGAGTACAAGTGTCACATCATTGGCAAGCACTATCCACCAGAAATACTGTACAAGTCCTCAAGATTTCTACTTGCAGCTCCATGCATATCCATATGCATGAACACAAACTTCAGGTATGCATATTTTCTGTATAGTAGATGAACACATTTTCAAACAGACTTTTACCTTGTAAAATCTGTAAAATGAATTTACTGTACTTTTTTCAATTTCCTAAAATGAACTATCACTTATAAACCTTTATACTATTTACTTTCTTTATACACACACACTCAAATCATGTTAAACTAACATTTTTTAAATAAAATATATAGACTACATATATTCAAACAAAATTGCATGCAAACACAATCTATGTTTAAACCTTTATAAAAATACTTATACAATTTCATATTTTTTGTTTTTATTTATTTATTTACTTAATTACTTCAAATTAGACATGACATTGAGGCGCTATTACCTAGAACAGTACTTACAGAAAAACTGGTATTCACTAATATATTATAAATTTCACAAGACATAGTAAAGATATTTTTTTTTTGCAACAGTTAGTCATTCAATACAATGTGTTCATTAAGAACATATCATATGTACTGAACTGATGCAATGTATCTTATGTAAATACATTTGTTTAATGGTTTTACAGAAGGCACTGAGGATTTCAATTAAAAAAATCAATATCTAAATTAAAAACAGTGCTATATACAAACAAAGTTACTAATTTGAAGCTTTTACAATTGCAGTGAAGACCAGTTTCCTGAAAAGAAGCAGCCGAATTCGAAGAAGAAAGAAAAACTAAGAAGTTACCTGTTAATGTAAAAAAAAAGTAAGTAAAATATCACCATAATATTTGTATTATTAATCAAATATACTATAACGTTAATACAAGTTATTTCGGTTTCTAAAAATAGAGATTTTGTACCATTTTGTCCAACAATTTCCATGTCTTAAACAGCGATTTACAGTCAGAATGGCCCACAAATTTCTATTTTTGGACACACAAATTACCCAACTGAACCACTACAATTTTCATATTATAGAAAAAACAACTGTTTTAATTGTATACATTAGATTTACTATTTGTACTTTTCCACACCACTAGCTTACTTTTATTTTGTCATCTGAACCCTAGTTTAGTAACACATACATTCAAGAATACCTATCCCTAGTTCCCAATGCACAATCACACACCATTACATACATCTTTATCATCTTACTCAAACACTCATGCACACAGCACACATACATTCCAGAACACCCCAACCCATATCTTCTTTATTTTTTTCAACAGACCCTAAAGAATGCCCACCAAAAGTCAAGTCCGTAGAAAGCAACGCAAAAGTAGAGCAAATGAAAATAAAGGTGTCCAACATAAGCATCCATCTCTAGCAGAATTTGTAAAAAAAAGTTGAAACAAAACAGTTAATACAATCATTTAGTGAAACACAAGAAGTTTCAAGTACAACAACTTCGCTTCCTCTATCAAAATGTAAAACAAACCAAAAAACAATTAACAGAAAATCAGCTATCAGTACAGATAAAACTACTTCTTCAAATTTTAATATAGTGCAAAGTACGCATACCAAGAAAAGTATTTTAGCCAAAATATACCGTCACAAAGTCCTTCAAAATATTATAAAAACAGGAGAGAAATCAGGTTCAAAGCTTAAAACCTATCATAGGAAATTAATCTTAGAAGCATTGATGGACAGTGCAATTCTTCTCAAAAGAAATTTATTTATTTTACTGTTAAACAAAATGAAACCACTAACAAAACTAATAACTAAATTACAAAAAAGACTTCTCAATAAGCGAAATATCAACAGAAAGAACTTCTTTAGTATCAGCGGAGGTGAATGGAATCACACTACAAGCACAGAACCATATTTTAATGAAGAAGCGTACAAACAAAAGCAAACAAATACAATTGCCATACATAGCAGTGTTTGAGGTTATGAAAAAGTGAATAATACCATAATGGAACAAGAAGTACTTCTTACAAAAATATGCCCTGAAAACTTAGAATTACCCCTCCATTCAACTGAATCAGAACGTCTAGTGTACAAATGGCCATGCACGTCAATGTGTAACATTCCCAAACAATGTTTCAAATCTTTACGCCAATTCCTCAATAAATATGTAAAAAGCAAAGACAAAATCAAAATTAAATTACTGCAAAATATAGATACCTGTCCAGTGCGCAAGTACACAGGACTACAAGGACATTCATTGGCCTGCATTACAGGACCTACTTGTAAAACCACTTTCCATGATATCAAAAGGATATCAACACATCATTCAACTATAAGAAATCTAGTCTATAAACTGTACTATGCTAAAAGTCCTGCTTTAGCACTAGCTAAGTTAAATAACATCTTTCTACATGGTACAGCAAAAGACCTACTTGAAGAAATTAACTATATCCAGAAAAAATATTTTGGAAGTGAAAGCCATTTACAGAATGAAATAGCTTTAAACCAATTAAGCAACAATTCTACAAATGGCAACCTTTTGCTAAACACATACAAAAAAGAAATACTAAAATTTAAAAGTACATCAGCTGAAGTACCAAACCATGTATGTGTATGTTGCCGTAGAATGTTTTATAAAAGTAACACGAAAACTGTGGACCTATCATACAAAATAGAAGACAATGAAGATTCTAAATGGTTTGAATTTGCTCTCTACCTTGTAGCAGAAAACAAATATGAAATAACTGATCCCTTAATACTTTGCAGTTATTGCACTACAAAACTTGACAACAACCAAACTCCTTCACGTTCTATCACAAATAATTTGGAATTATGCCCAGTACCAAAACCTCTACAACAACTTAATTTATATGAGAGCATCATAATTCAAACAGTACACCCATTTCAAGCAATAATACGCCTTCAACCAAAAACAGCAAAATTACCTCCTTCTGAATTGGTAAAAGGCATTCGTGGAAAGGTAGTGTGTTTACCATTAAATCTAAAAGAAAATGTGCATACTCTAGGAGTGCAAGGTCCAATGCAGCAATCTTTAATTATATTAGTAAATGGAGCACAAACAAAAGACAAAAAAATATGGCAACAGCTGGTAGATTTATATAAAGTTAGACAAGCCTTCCAATATCTTAAAGAGAATAATGAATATTACAAAGAAATTAATATTGAAGAAAACTTGAAAGATACAACTGAAATAATTCAAGAAACACAAGAAGCTGGTCAATTTGAGCTACTAGATCCTGCTACAATATCAAATACTTTAGACCATTATACAATTCATCCTTTGCACTGTATTGACACCGTACAAGATGTTCTGGAAACTTACCAAATGCGTCAAACAAAAGGATCGTCAATCAGTATATGGAAAAAAAGTATAGAAGCACCTGCTTTTCCTCTACTCTTTCCTACTGGCAAAGGAGGACGGTATGATGATAGACCTATTCAAATATCAGCTTCAGAATACCGCTCATTACGGATGTATTCTGAAGATCCCAGATTTAGACAAAATGTGGAATACATATTCCACCTACTCTTTGAAAGTGAACTAGCAACTTTATGTTACGGAGTTGCACATATAATAAACTCAGGATCACACTTTCAAAATATGACAGCTACACAATTATTAGAGAAAGTGCAACAAAAGGATGAGGTTTTACAATCAAATATTACAAATCTATTAGCAAATATGCGTGGTACTAAGGAGTACTGGTTTCAACGTCATGGAGATGTACGTTGTATGATCAGAAACCTTGGCACACCCACTTGGTTTGTTACATTAAGTTGTGCAGAATATGCATGGGAAGATTTACATGATTTCCCACGCATATCAAATAAAAACAAAACAAACATAGATATTCTAACACCTGGAGAACTTTGTTCTTTGAATCCTGTTAATGTTTCAAGATATTTTCACTATCCCTTCATTGCTATGCTACATTTTATTTGTAATAAAACTGTTCCTCCCCTTGGAGAAGTGCAACACTTCTTTTGGAGAAAAGAATACCAAGCCAGAGGAGCGCCACATATCCACATGCTTTTATGGATTAAAGATGCTCCTAAATTTGGTCAAGACAGTGATGCCACTGTTTTACAGTTTATTGAAAAATATGTCACTTGTGAAATTCCATCAGAAGCCACAAATAGTGATCTTCATGCACAAATTTTACAATTTCAAAAACACAAATGTGGAAAATATTGTCGTTGCAAATACAAAAACCAAAGGCAAATACTACACCAAATGCCGATTTGGTTTCCCTAGACCAGTTACAAATACAGGTCAAGTAAACAACCTCATGTCTTCAGTTAGACATAGTGTTAAAGGTAAGTCACCTAAAAATACATATTACATAAAAAGAAAAGAAAAGAAAAATATATCAATGATTATAATGCAATCATTGCCCACTTATGGAATGCAAACATAGATGTGCAGTACATTGCAGACAATTCTACTGCAGTTGCACGATATGTCACAGCATACTTAACTAAAGCAGAAAAGACAGAGCTCCAAGACCTCTGGAATGACCTGTCATCAGATAAAACAGTATCTCAGAAATTATACAGCTTGGGCATAAACATGCTCACCCATAGAGAATGTGGATCTTATGAAGCAGCTGCTTGTTTAACTGGTACTTCATTGTATGGTAAATCTGAAAATATAGTATGGCTAAGTCTTGGTCCAGCTAAATCTAGAAAAAGAGTTCTAAAATCATATGAAGATATAGAAACAATAGCCAAACATGATCCCAACAGCCAAGACATTTTAAAAAACAATTTATTGGATACATACTACCCAAACAGAAGTAATACTTTGGAAAACATGTGTCTATACCAAATAGCCCAAAACTACACATACAAAATAATATGAAACATGATGAAAAAAAAGGTAAATACAGAGTGACAGACTGTGAAGGCAGCTTAGTTAAACTCACTAAACCAAATTTAATTAATCATATCAAATTGTCATTGAAGACTCCTCAACATAAAGAAGTATATTACATGTCCCTGCTACAACTCTTCAAACCATGGAGAAAGGAAGAACAATTACTAGATAACTATGACTCATATGAGGATGCTTTCAAAGCAAATGAAAGCACTATAACTGATGTAAACTTTACACAGTACAAAACAATGTTGCACAATGAACAGCAACATGAAGAAGAACTCCAAGCCCAACTAGATAAGGATACTCCTGACAGTAGTCAACCTTCTGTAACAGGAAGCCAAGAACCACTGGGAGAACCACTAATAACAAATGAGGCAGAATTAGCTATGATAGAAGTAGAAAATACCATGTGTCAGTATGAAGATAAGGAAGACTTAACTATACTACAATCAAAACTAAACAATGAGCAAAGTAGCATTTTTCAAGAAGTAACAAAACAAATTGCACATGGTGTAAAACATGAAAATAAAGAATGTTCCTGCCATAATTATAAACCTATACTACTGTACGTCAGTGGTGAAGCTGGTTCTGGCAAAACATTCCTAATCAAAATCATTAGTAAGCTCCTTCAACAATTGACAAACAACAAACTGTCAGCTGTTGTCACTGCCCCCACAGGTTTAGCTGCCTACAACATAGATGGTGTTACATTACACCGATTACTACTATTACCAGTAGAACACCAGAACAAATTAGACTATTACAAACTTTCTGCAGAAGCTGCAATTGAATTACGCAGAGTATTGAAACAAATGAAAATGCTACTAATAGATGAAGTGAGCATGGTCTCCAACCTGATGTTAGCTTCACCTCAGATTACAAGAAGTACTCAAAACAGACTATGAAGAGCTCTTTGCAGGAAAACACATTATTGTTTTTGGAGATCTGCTTCAATTAACACCAGTAAAAGGTGAACCTATTTTTAAAACATTAGGGCACAAACTCTGCCGTAAAACTGTTGGCAGCATTGGAAATGTCAACCTTTGGCAACATTTCCAATACAGAGAATTAACAGAAAACATGCACCAATCTGCAGATCTAACTTATGCCAACATTTTAAAAAGTTTGAGAGTTGGTATACTTTCTAAAGAAGCACATTAATGCACTTTATGGCGATAATGCATGTGCTACGGATGTTATGGAACAATTAGCCCACAAAAATGTCAATTGTATGGCCTTAATGCCAACTCTTGCAAGCTGTCTCAAATTCAATTAAATAATGTTAAGTAAAGAAATGCAACCAATAATGGAAATTAGCGCCACAGACAAACTAGATGTACATGGTATGACACTACCCATGTGTGACCAAGCCACAAGAAGAATAAATAATTTAGAAAAATCAATCTCAAACACAGCAGGCTTAGAAAAGATGTTAAAATTATCCTTAAATTGCAGAGTAATGCTTAAACGTAACCTTGACGTGGACCAAGGACTACTTAATGGAGCACTGAGTACAGTTGTTGGCTTTCAAACATACCCACGTGACAACAAAATTCAGTTTGTCAATATACTCTTTGACAAACTTTCAGAAGTAAAACGGATAGGACGCTCAACAGCAAGATTCCTTCTCTTCAAAGATATGTATGTACGCAGAGAACAATTTTCTCTAACTCTTGCATACGCAGTCACGATTCATAAATCACAAGGTCTTACCCTAGACAAAGCAATGATAGATATTGGTAACACAGTCTTTAAAGAAGGCATGAGCTACGTAGCACTATCACACTTAAGTACACTTGACGGTCTATTTCTAATCAACTTTGATGCAAGTAAAGTAAACGCTGATATTCCTTGCATTTTAGAATATACTAGACTTCGCTCACTATACACGCCCCATCTAAACACCTATTCTGTTCCACAACAACTAAAACATTGTAAAAGAAAACTAAATCAAACAGAAATGCAACAGGACGTCACTGCAAATCCTCCAAAGAGAGTAAAAGAAACTAATACTTCATCAAGTACCACAAACAAAAAAGAATCAATTACAGAAAGTAAACCAGGTACTTCTTTAAAGAAGGAAGACAAACTCCAAAAAAACAGCTAGATACAGAACTACCTGGACCATTTAAATTCTCAAATATAGTTGGTGTAAGTTGCTACGCAAATGTAGCAATGAATATTCTATTTCAATTACCACCAATTGTTGACAACATTTACTTACACAGTACAGACCCAAACGTGTTTGCAAATGTTAGTACTTCACAGAAATGCAGCAAACAATCCTGACAACACATATAGAGGGTAATTCATAGAATTTCGCAGAAAAGTGTCTCAAGCGGCTGGCGCAGAGTGTCCGCGTGCAATTGTCTGCGCCAGGCACGTGCGCTAAAACCGATTTCCGCGCACAGCGTATTCATGGATTTTAGGCTCCCAAACCAGCCGTGGCGCAGAGAATCGCAGCGACCCTGCAGCAGCGCCAGTAACGCCCCGAAGAATGCCCTCGCGCAAGCAAAAGCCATCAAATTCGCTAAATCATCGCAAAGGGCTGCGCTAACCCTGGACCAGTTCACCGGGCTGGCAAACAGCAAACGCCAAGCGGGGAACGTGTATTTCAGGGGTGCGCGGGAAGTTCCACACGCGATTGGGCCAGTGCGAGCAAGGTATGTGAATTTCAGGGGTGCGAGGGAAGTTCCACACGCGATTCCAGCAGGGTACGCGTATTTCAGGGGTTTGTGTGAAGTTTCTCACGCGATCGGGCCTGGGGGAGCGTGCTACGTGTATTACAGGGGTTCGCGTGAACTTTCTCACGCGATCGGGCCTGGGGGAGCGGGCTACGTGTATTTCAGGGGTTCGCGTGAATTTTTTCAGGCGATCGGGCCTGGGGGAGCGGGCTACGTGTATTTCAGGGGTTTGCGTGAACTTTCTCACGCGATCGGGCCTGGGGGAGCGGGCTACGTGTATTTCAGGGGTTCGCATGAACTTTCTCACGCGTTCGGGCCTGGGGGAGCGGGCTACCTGTATTTCAGGGGTTCGCGTGAACTTTCTCACGCGATCGGGCCTGGGGGAGCGGGCTAATTGTATTTCAGGGGTTAGCGTGAAGTTGCACACGCGATTGTCCCAGTGCGAGCAGGGTACGTGTATTTCAGGGGTGCGCGGGAAGTTCCACACGCAATAGTCCCAGTGCGAGCAGGGTACGTGTATTTCAGGGGTGCACGGGAAGTTCCACACGCGATAGTCCCAGTGCGAGCAGGGTACGTGTATTTCAGGGGTGCGCGGGAAGTTCCACACGCGATACCAGCAGGGAATGTGTATTTCAGGGGTTCTGGGGAGTACAACACGTGAATTGGCCGTGTGGGTCCTCCCAGGTGTACGCTCCACAACCTCCACGGCCCCTGCAGGCAGCCCACACCACGGGGGACTACCCTGCACCCCTGCCCATGTCCCGCAGGCAGCCCATTCACCATGGGCATGCCCCCCAGCCAACCCACATGTCACCTTGCACTACTGATCAACAATGCATGTCTCCCACCACCCCCCCCCGCCACCATGGGCAGCCCCCACCAGGCCCCCACTCATGTCTCCCACCACCCCCACCCCCCAGCAGTGCAGGGTCACCCTCCACCAGGCCCCCACTCATGTCTCCCACTACCCCCACCCCCCGGCAGTGCAGGGTCAGCCTCCAGCAGGCCCCCACTCATGTCTCCCACCACCCCCACCCCCCTGCCACCATGGGCAGCCCCCACCAGGCCCCCACTCATGTCTCCCACCACCCCCACCCCCCTGCCACCATGGGCAGCCCCCACCAGGCCCCCACTCATGTCTCCCACCACCCCCACCCCCCAGCAGTGCAGGGTCACCCTCCACCAGGCCCCCACTCATGTCTCCCACCACCCCCACCCCCCGGCAGTGTAGGGTCACCCTCCACCAGGCCCCCACTCATGTCTCCCACCACCCCCACCCCCCTGCCACCATGGGCAGCCCCCACCAGGCCCCCACTCATGTCTCCCACCACCCCCACCCCCCGGCAGTGCAGGGTCACCCTCCACCAGGCCCCCACTCATGTCTCCCACCACCCCCACCCCCCAGGCACCATGGCCAGCCTCCACCAGGCCCCCGCTCATGTCTCCCACCACCCCCACCCCCCGGCAGTGCAGGGTCACCCTCCACCAGGCCCCCACTCATGTCTCCCACCACCCCCACCCCCCAGCAGTGCAGGGGCAGCCTCCACCAGGCCCCCACTCATGTCCCCCTGCAGCCCCACCCCCCAGCATCCAGGGTCACCCTCCACCAGGCCCCCACTCATGTCTCCCACCACCCCCACCCCCCTGCCACCATGTGCAGCCCCCACCAGGTCCTCACAATCCCCAATCATGTGCGTAATGGTCAGCCTCCACAGCCAAAAAGCCCTACCAAATAACCCATTCACCCACATGGAAATGGAAATCACATGTTGCACCCCCAATGTTCATGAAGCTAATGAACCCATGTCCGTCACACACATTTTTTGCAATTGAATGGGAAAACACACAACATGACATGCATGAAAGCAATGAGATGATACCACACAGTGAACTATGGCAACAAAATTGTATTTATAAAAATAAAGAATGCTAAAGAAAGAAAACTAACTACAATGTAAATGTGAAAAAATAAGCTGCATGTCCGCATAAAAACACAAAACTGGAAATCCAAATCCTAAAAAATTCTGTCCAAAGTCAAATGTAAAAAATTCTCCATGCAACAAAGAACTATGTACAAAAATAACAAGCGTCCATGAGCCCAACTGAACTAAGGAAACCTTCTAAAAAACCTACCTAAATATCAACTATATACAAAAAGTGGAGCAGTGTCCGTCGACTCCAAATCATAATAAGAACGAAAGGAAACCTAAAACTAAAGAACTATATACAAAGGCGGCGGGCAAGTCCAGCGGCTCACTCTGTGGTGTCCCGGGCCAGGGCATCATCGAACTCCTGTTCGATGTCCCGGAGGCGGTCCAGTTCCATGGCCCCGAGGGTCCGCAGGGACGACGCTGTGTCCTCCTCCAACCCCCTGCGGATTGCCTCGAGGCACTCGGCCCGCCTCAGGGCCCTCCGCATGGAGTTCTCCGCCCTGACCATTGTGAGCCGCGCCTCTTCCGCCTGCCGCCGCTCCGCACCTATGGCGTGGCCCAACCGCTGCCACACGGAAGACACTCTCTGTCCTGGGTCCCCCTGCCCTCTGGCCGATGCCTGCCCCTCCGATGTGGAAAGCCCCAAGCCTTCATGTCTCCCACCATGTTGCTGCTGCTGCTGCTCTGCCTCTGCCCGTGCACTGCCTCCTGCTGCCTGCACATCCTCCGCCGGCTGGGGTGCACTTGTTGATGTGGCCACCCCTGCTGAACCTCCGACTCCCGACTGTGGCAGGGATGCCTCCTCCACCAGCCTGGCCGCACCGTCAGAGGCAGCTCCACAGGGCACCCAGGTGACTGATGGGTGGGAAGATGGCACAGAGGACGACTGGCACGTAGGGGGTCCAGTTGAGGAGGGGTTCGGAGCAAGCCCCATCAGACAGCGGAATCCGGCCTGGGTGACCTGTCCCAGCAGGCTGACGTGGTCAACGAGCCATTCGAGATGAGGTGCAGTCTCTCCATGAAAAGACTGCAGGTCACCTCGCATGGCCCGTTGACGCAACGCCACACCAGCCAGGACAGGCTCAACCCGGACCTGGATGGCCAAGTCCGCAGGCAGAGGAAGGCCAGTTGACGTCAGCTCATCCCCTGCCTGAAAACGGGTCTGGACGTAGGCATCCCTGCTGGTGCAAGATGATGCAGGGACAGGATCGGGGACAGGATTGCACACAGGCACCTCCGCGGCCGCCTGTGCTGCCTCCTGTCGCTGGTCCTGCATTGCACCACTAGCACCAGTGGGATCCCCACCTCCAGACCCCGTCTCTGGTGCTTGCGCGGCCCCCTCCTCCACCAAACCCCCCACCAACCTGGATGACTCCGTGCCATCTTCCGCTGTTGGGCCCTGTGGGTCCCAGCTGCCCCTTCTGCTGCCGAGGAGTCCAACTGCAACCTCCGCCTCTTGGACCTCCCCCCGACAGCTGCGGCCTGGGACGCGGCACCGGACTCCTCACTCCCCGACGAGATGACAACACGGGAGGGGAGCCGGGCCTTGCGTCTCCGGCTGGCGGTTGGATCCCCGCTGCTGTGCTCCACAGCACCTTCTCTGCCCTCTTCATCAGTTGACGCTGCAGACAGGGAGAAACAAAACACAGGCATCAGGGCACTGTACAATGGACACATACACGCATGACAGTTGCACATGAGTGGCATTGGCAAACCTCAGACATGTCATCACAATCACCAACACACATGTCATTGCAACTGGCACACATGAGCCATACCACAGCCATATCGCAACTGCCAGCACCATCCATACACATACAACAGCATCAGCAGCCAAAGGGGAACCAGACATCACATGCAACACTGGAAGTGCACCACACATGTACACACACCAACACACTTGCATGCATGTCTACACCTCTGCCAAGTGTCGCACTGTTCAGATGGGCATCCATGTCACATCTGTCAATCAGGCTTCCACATACCGCTGTCACATGCATCCATGTTGCATCACTGTTGCACCCTTCTCAAATACACACACATGCACATGTACACAGTGCTCATACATGCAGCCGAAAACAACATACATGCCTGACATCACGGACATGTCTACTTACATACACATTCATCCAAACATGTGTGCACGCACAACTGCATTTGCCATGCAAGCCCACACACACAAGCACCATCCATGTCTCACACATTACAGCCCTCGCATGTGTCAGCCCCATGGCCCTGTACACCCCCACCCATACTCGACCCCATACAAACAGATGTGCAACCGGCACAATGGCGAATGATCACCACACGCACTGCTCACAACCAGGATGCATGTACACTCACCGCTCGACTCCAGACGGGTCTGCTTCTCTAGGACCTGGACATGGAGCCCTGGGGATATGCGTTCCAGGACCCCCATCTGTTCTTCCGACAAGTGGCCCCGGCGCCCCTTGGCATCCGCTGCCTTCAAGAGGCGCCGGGCCTTGTTCAGGGTCCTGGACCTGAAGTCCACCCAGCGCTTCCTGACATGTTGTAAGTCCCGGACTGCCACCCCCTCCGCGTTGATGGCAGTCACGATGTCAGTCCAGATCCGAGTCCGTCCTTCCTTGTCGGTGCGGGAACTTCCAAAGAGGGCATCATACTGCCCCAGGACTTGCTCCACCAGGACACCAACTTCGGTGGCACTGAAGCTGGTGCCCCTCTGCCTCTCTGGCCGGGGGTTGTCAGTGGTCACAGATGGTGTTTGCCCCGACATGACAACCCCAGAGGCAGGAGTGGGTGGGCAACTGGGTCCTGGGGCTGGGCTGTGGAGCGATGGAATTCCAGTCGGGAGTCTTTGGTTCCAGCAGGGGTGGTCACAGCAACAGCACCCCTGGCTGATGTGCAGGCAGCAAATGGCAGTGCACGTGGGCAGCAGGCAGTCAGGCAGCAGCAGATAGCAGGTGAGAGCATGCTCTGGGCTCTGGGGGGCAGTAGTTCGGCCTTCTGGGCAGGAGCGTGGTCTTCCGTGTGCTTACGCATGGCCAGCTTGGTACGGAGTGATTTGGCACGTGAAAATCCTGCACGTCAGCGTGAAAACCGAGGAAAGGCCCTTAGCGCGTAAGCGCGTCAGCACGCATACGCGATTCTATTGGACCAAAGGCCCTCAGCGCGTAAGCGCGTCTGTGACGTGACCCGCACGGGTGTTTCCCACACACCACGTGATGACAGATCGTGAATGGTACATACATGTGGCTGGCCAAGTGTGGTTTGTTGTCTCTGTTGTTTATGTGTTGTGTTTTATGTCCCAATGTGTGCACTGTATATTTTTATGACTTAAGAGAAAGAAAATGCATTTTAAGATGATTTACAAAATTGGCATTGAGCCAAGAATTTAAAAATCTGAAATAAGTAGATACTATAAGTCAAATTAAACAGATTTGCATTGCTTTTATATTGATAAAAAACACAACGTAGTGAAATAAATAGAAAAAACAAAGAAGAAACTGCTTCTCTTTGAGCCTCTGTAGAAAATTAAAATCCAGCAAATAAAAAGATTAATTATTACATTTGTTGAAACTAGGCAAGTTGATTTATATTACAGAACACATACGGTAAGAAACCACATCCATCTTGATAAGAAAAAGTAGGAAATAAAATTCCCCTTTTTTTCTGAAGTACTTTTAACAAATGCATGGGCACTTTGAAAACTCAGCGATAGAGAAATGACAGCACGCAGAAGGTTAACATTTTTATATTTATGATATTAACATCTTCCAGGGCTTGGAAAATATCCAACAATATAAAACCACATTGAATTTTCCTTTACATTTAGAGATAAGAACCATGAAATAGGGAGCTGCAAGTATGTGAAAGAGCTCCTGTGTAAAAGCAAAAGGAGATTTACTGCTGACAAATGTGTAATCGCTTAAAAAGCCCAGTGGTAGAAGAACTGCAAGCAGACAAATAATTAGTTTCTTTACATTAATGAGGTCAGACCCTTTAGGAATATGATGGGCTTTGAACAACATAGAATCACATTCGATTTACAGTAGTTCTTGAGCCGAGAAAAGGTTTAAAATTATGAAGTGCATTGCTTGGTAAAATTCCTAGACTACTAAGGAATTCATCTTTTTAATGACCTACACAGAGAAAATGAGATAAACCACAGGTGCGCACGGCAGTGGAGTAGGAAGAATGCCAGTTTTGTTTTAAGACAAAGCTAGTTCATTTTCTAAATGGACTGAAATATTGACAAAATTGATGTCTTCAAAAAAATGAGAAAACTGAATAGTTTTGATTGCCGTGTATCGATGGACCATTATGTGTGCTGTGTTTTAAGCATGATAGGCTATGTGGTGTTATGTATATAAAGTGATTGGGGAAAAGGCATGCCTTTTTTTGATTTGAGGAAAATGTGTTGCCACAAGTTGAAAGTGGTTTGTGATAAAAGACATTTGCGCAGCTGCAGGCTAAATAATCAAAGCAAGCGTGTGCACAAAAACAGCTTAAGAAGGCCACAGCTGATTAAAACAGAGATATTTTTATGATATATATTTATATTATGTTAGAGAATTTAGATGACATTTGGACATGAAGTCAAAGATAACGTACCAGAAGCACACAATTTGAGAAAGGTGTAGCTGAGATTTAAATTTTGTTTTTATGTGCAGAATACAGCAAAAGGCAGGCCAATGTGCTAATAGATGATACTTGGACCAACCACAGTAAATAAGTTATGGGAAGTGACAGTAATATATGAGAAAAAACATTATTTGACAAACGTTTTTTTAGCTAGATGTTACAAATTTGAAACATTTTAGAATACAGTTTAAAAAAAATATGAAAGCATGTAATTAAAATGATAGCAACCTGTACCAACATATGTGGACATCCATGAATATACACTGACATAAGAACGGACCCATACAAACACATATACAAAGGTATGACATGTAATTGATCTGTGCACTATGGACAATGCAGTTAAAAATATGAACATTTGCACGAAATATTGAGATTCTTGCAGTGCGCAAGCAGGATTAAAAAACAGCAATTATGTTTTATAATGTCCATAGGTAAAAAGTGTTTCAAAACACAAGGGGGTAATGTTGAGATTACTGGACAGGAATTCAGTAATACCGCACAATGGAAAGGCTGTGAAAAAAAAAAAGAGAAACGTTTGCCAAGTTAGAAATTTGCTCATGTTAAGAGAGAATAAGGAATGCAGCACTCACCATCACGGGTGAAAATAATTATTTGAACATAACAGCTTGTGAAGGACATAGCTGAGAAAACCAAAGTAATGGGAAGAGTTACAAATCGCATACAAGTGAATGAACCACTAATAGGCTTTTTGAGTCAAAAGCGTGCACCAATGCATAGTGAAAATATGAAAGATTTTTCTTCTGCCTTAAATATACAGGCCACGCCAGAGCAACCTGACAGCGTGACTTTGAAGGGTATTTTTGAGGATGGTGAGATTTAAATGCATTTTGGTATTTTGGGAATCAGAATCACTGGCGCAGCCAGAGCAATTTAAAAGGCAGCCTCATGATAAGTGCGAGGAATTTGCCATTTTATGGGAGCAAAACTGAGATTATTGCCAGGTAGAAGGCAGAGCCATTGCCCTCGCTATGGACAGACAGATAATGAGAAATAAGAATGAGTTTGGGGCTTCATAGTTTCTCTTGCCAGAGACAGGGTAAACAGGATCACATTATGTACCTTGATCCCAGATGAGTAAGAGTAAATTAAGGTGCAAACTCCTGAGTTTTTGACTTCTAGCGCTGAATAGTGGATGCATTTACAAGATAAAGTGTCAGGAATAGGCACATTAGATACAGAAGACAGTAAAGGTCTTGAAGCTGTGGGGACAAAAAACTGATGACAGTTGATCAAAGGGAAGATATGTAAGCATTATCTCTCATAATCGAGCACTGTGCAAACAATTAAAGGGCAGTAGTCTTGAAAGCGTTTATACTGCTGTGTCCAGACACGCCAGATGGGGGAGCTATCTAAATGTCAGAGACTGTCAGAGCCTATGCTGACAAGGAATTAGTGGGCCTAGAAATAAGGCCATGATTAGAGATATAGTTAATCATTGTGCATTAGTGCAGGCTTCTGCAAGAAAAGAATCGCAAGAAAAGCAATGTTGGAAAGTGAGAAAAACTGAAATAAATGATAAGGAATTGTTGAAATAAGCCAGTGGAAGGGAATGTGAGTAGTAAAGGCAAATTGAATTCACCGTTAATAAGCAAGCGTGTCACAGATAAAGAACCAAAGACAGCTTGATCAAGGTAATAATGGATCAGTACTATAAGGTAGAGGAGGCTTCTATGAGAGAGGCATCCAAAATAGTTAGGGAAATTAGGGTGGTTTTCAAAATATGCAGAACAACAATCAAAATATGCAGGATGGGCAGGTTAGGAGTCCTCCTCCTGTGTTTTATACATGAGATATGTCAAAGCACCTTGCACACATGTGTAATAGCCAAGGAGCCATAAAGAATGGAGAATTTTTGAGAAGGGAAACAGTATGCCCGCTAGTGTGCAGCTGACAAAATCAAGGAAGGGCTTTGATAAATTAGAGAAGGAGCACAGAATAGACTCCAGTTCAAAGAGGCTCAAACTATACTGAGGAAATATTATTTTTGCCATATTCAAATCGAACTGATATAATGAATGTGAACATGTAGAGACTCATATTAGGGTGGGCCTCGTGCACACTACAGGGGGATCTTTGGACCCAGTAAGAAGGGGTCACTCCCTTTGAGATAAGAGATGACCATTGAGTATGCTATTATGAGGGCTGACAGCACGGTGATAAGATTTTGTTATTTTATGTATTTTGCATTTTTAAAGTGCTCACATTACCAAGGAGCATCGAGGTGCTGAAATGATTTTTGTGACATAATGTATTGAACATGTAGGGGTTTTCTGTTTAGGAAAATCAGAGGGTATGTTGGTATCTCCAAGAGCTACTGCCTATGAGGAAATTGTGTTAAAATGGACAATCAAATAATCAGACATAAAAAAGAGAATTCTGCCAGGGGTGCAGCGGAAATCACTTGCAGAAACTGAGCAAGCTCATGGTTGTTTGTATATTGAGGAATTTTATTTGAACCCTCAATGGTTAAGGAAGAAATAGTGACAGTGGGAAAGATTGTCTTCCCTAATGGTTCTTTAAGAATCAATCAGGGTAATAGACTTAGTGATGCAGGTGCCGCTGGAGTAAAGTGCATGATTAATGGAGATGTTTGAGGCATTGACAAAATATATGCCTACTGTATTGCTTTTTGTCATGGGCTGCTAAATTAAGTGGCACTGATTGTCGCGCAAGAGAAATCTTATAGACCAGGAAGTAATGATGTACAGTGGCCCCGCCTATGTGATGTTACCAGTACGCGCAGAGCAAGCATGTTGGAAAAGGAGGGATGAACTCTGAGTGGGAGGCACTCCTGTGCAGCACGCAGCATTATTAAATAGACCCTGGGAGCGAGCACTGCGACTCCCACTAGTCATTATAAAAGGGTGATAGGACATCTATACTGTTTGAGTATGTGTTATGCTTGAACTAAATGGCGCCGGTGCGCAATGCATTCTGGGAGTGCTCGGAGCCATGATGGATATTTACTTCATGCCACAGTGAAAAGCTGCACACATTTTGCTGAGTGTGAGATTCATGATGCAGAGAAAAACATGCTTTCCAAACCTGGTATGCGGTCAAGGACATTTCTGCTGGAAAGCTAACTTTGTTATGGTTTGTTACTGTTCTCCGTGGAGCGTTTTTTAGAGGAGGGAGGCACTCTGCTCCTTGAGGGTAGCTCTCGATTGACCCAGCTAGCAACCGACGGCTGCTCATCAACTGTGCAGGTGCAATTTCCAAAAGTTTCAAGAATTGACTCCCCTTTGTGGAGTGTGTATATATGCGGAAGCCTGGAGGTGGTCAGGTGAGACTTCAGCCGGAGAAGGACGCTTACGTCCGGCACTCCTGTGAGCTGTGGTGCTCTCGGTCTGGCTGTTCCCAGGGTCTTCCAGCCGCTTCTGGGCGAGATGAGGAATCCTGTTATGCTCACAGTGATGTATTTCCTTTTGAATTCTTTACTTCTTCTGTGATTTATGTCTATATTACTTCTGTGAGTTATTTCTATGTTATTATTGGTTGCTTCTAAGCTTTCAATAAATAGCCATATAAGAGCTGATTATCTTCTAAGAGTGTGTGGTTGTGAGTTATTGTGTCTGTCTATCTTCAAAGTATTTGCTCTGTAATTGCATTGGTGATTTATGTTTTTCCGTGCACTCTGGGGAGAGCAATACATTTTTGGCATCCTGAACAGGATACTTGTGATGAGTTGTTCCGAGTATTCAAGAATCTGTTGAAACGTAGATAGGATTCGGTTGTCTTGTAATAGAGGTTTTTGAGTAGTGAAGTTTTTTTTTCCTCCTTTTGCCAGTGTGTGAGTGCTTGTGGGTGTGATTGCAGCATGGAGAGAAAAAATATATAGATACAACAAGGTTTTGTTTTGTTTGCGATAATGAGTAGTTTGTTCAGGAACAAGAGTGTTACCACTGGCGGTGACTGTTCTGATGCTGTTATTCCAGGATGGACTAAGAGTCCTTATGATAAGTTGGCCCACGCGTGGGCATGTGGTGCAGGTCTAAGTGAAACATGGGATCAAGGATTGGGAGATGCCGATCCGGCTGATGTAATGGCATGCTTGCAACAAGTTCCAGTAGAACGTGGCAAAGAATGTGCAGCATTAGTTAGGCGAGGTTGGGTTCTTTTGCATGCTTATAGGAATATACATCAAATGAAGGTGGAAATGAAAAATGAGGTCTTGCAATTAGAAAGAGAGCCAGCTGCAGAACGGCAGACTATGTTGATGCAGCAGATTCAAATGAAACTGTTTAAAGATAAGGCTGGCACATATCAGGCGCTGGCTGAGAGGGCAGCAGTCAGAGTAGCCCGGTATAAGTATAGGAAAAGACGGGGAGGGGTCAACAGAAGAAAGGTGGCAACTGTAATCGCTACCGCTGGTGTGGACTGGGATCCGGATAAGTAGGATGGTGATATTTTTGATTCAACCAGTCTAGAAAGTAGTTCCGCAAATGAGTCTAACCCCAAAATGGAAGTGAAACAGAAAACAGTGGCGGCTAAGCCCGTCAGAAAACGGTGAGCCGGACCCCACCCACAGAATCCTGCTGGCGGAATGGTGGATTTAACCACGCTGGAGGATTACACACAACAGGAGGTTGGGGAAATTATTACCCGTTTGAGGCAAAAATCAGGGGAAGCTTTATTGACATGGATGGTGAGATTACTAGATGGGGTGCTGCAGGGTTGTTGGTAGATTCTACGGATTCACCACGTTTTTTACCCCTGTCAATTGACACCAATGTACAGGAGGTCTTAAGAGCAGGACCGCCCCCTGATGCAAATAGTCAAGATACTCAGGTGTCTTTGTTGCACCTGGTAGCCCCAGCATGTAACCGTAAATACCCTATTACCACAGATTGGCCTAGTGAAGAAACGAAGTGGTATACGTTGTGAGAAGCAATTCAAAAAGTCAGAGAGCATGCTATGAAAGAGGCTATTCACATAGATGCTCCTGATCACATGGGAGCCGTGCCGCTCTCAGTTTCAACTCGAAACATGGTGATTAGAACTGCGCCACCCGCAATGAAAAGTGTCATTATGACTTTGCTCGTAGGTATGACGGGCAAGGCTATTGATGAGGTAGCAGATGCCATTCGGCAACTTGCAGATTTGGGGGAGTGGGATAAGAGTGATAACAAGCCACGGGAGAGAGAGCGGCGTAGTGAGAGAAGAACCAAAGGCAGGCGGTAAGATAGTAGAGGCTCCCGAGTGTCCCAAAAAGACATGTTTTTGGCTTTGTTAAAAGATGGTGTGCCACATGAAGAAGTTGATGTCGTTGAAACCAGAGTAATGTATGAATTATACAAAAAACGAGGACTTGCAGCCAAAGAGTGCTATAAACAGGTTAAGAAACAAGTAGTCACCATGCCACAGGGCTACACCTCACCTTCTGCTCCCCCTGCGGAAGAACAAGACGAAGGGTCTATGGGAACACCTTCGCCATACCAGCCAACATACGCTGATTTGAGAAAGGTGGTGAGTGCGATGTTAAAGGCGGAGTCGAGTCACACTCATTGGAAGTTTGACTAGGGCTTCGGCCAAGCTCGGACAGCGTCTGCCCGCATAAAAGTGGATAGGCGGCCTCATGTTGATGTTAAGATTTTTTGGGGGCCAGGAAATACACAAGGGGTGCGAGCATTGATAGACACCGGGGCAGAGGCCTCTTTGATTCATGGTAATCCAACACAATTTAAAGGCAAACAGTTTACTATTACAGGTCTAGGGGGAAAGGAGACCCCCGCAGTACAAACGAAAGTAGAGATGAAAATAGGCAATTTGAAAAGGCAGAAATACCAAGTGTTGATTGTCCCGATTCCTGAATATATAATTGGCTTTGACATTTTGGAAGGGTTAACCTTGGGACTTGGCGGTAAAACGTACCAGTTTGGAGTTAGTGCATTAATCTGTACACCCATTACCGTAGGCAAATTGAAGATGCCCCCAGTGCAAGTGCCAGTGGCAACCAAGCGGGTAGCAATGAAACAATACCGCATTCCTGGGGGGCACAAGGAAATTTCAGATACCATCAAAGAGTATGTGTAGGCGGGAGTATTACACCCTATTACCACCGCATGGAACAATCCTCTCTGGCCTATTAAAAAGGGAGATGGGTCGTGGAGGATGATGGTGGATTACAGGGAGTTGAATAAACACACTCCTCCCTTAGTGCCCGCAGTCCCAGATGTGATTACCTTGATTGAAAATGTCCAAAAGTTCGAGGGTACTTGGTATGCAGTGATCGATTTAGCCAATGCATTTTTCTCCGTGCCAATTGCTGAAGTGTGTCAAGAGCAGTTTGCATTTTCGGGGAGTAGACGTCAGTACACTTTCACGAGGCTACCTATGGGGTACATACACAGCCCGACTATCTGTCAACGGCTGATGGCAGAGCACTTAGACAAGATACCGTGTAAACCTGACATACAAATCTCTCATTACATTGATGATATTTTGATCCAGGGCAAGGATGGGCACAGTGTGCAAAGCCAGTTAGATGTCATTATGGAATGATTGAAGAAGGAAGGGTGGGAGATTAACCTGAGTAAAATTCAAGGTCCAGCTGAAACAGTGATATTCCTAGGGATTCAGTAGCATCATGGGCATCGAGAAATGGTGCCAAAGCCCGACAGAAAATACTTGAATTCACCACTCCAATGAACAAAAAGCAAGCTCAGCAGTTTATAGGGCAGTTTGGGTTTTGGAGACAGCACATTCCCCATTTAGGGCAGATATTGGCCCCCCTCTACAAGGTGACATGAAAGAAATATGAGTTTCAGTGGGGGGAAGAGCAGCAGAAAGCTTTTGAGATGGCGAAGGACACTGTGCAGCAGGTGCTTGATGTATGGCCCTTGAAGGAAGGCGAAGTGGAATTAAATGTGTCTGTACAAGACAATTATGCTAACTGGAGTGTGTGGCAGAAACAAGAAAGGAAACATGTGCCATTAGGGTTTTGGAGTCGTAAGTTGCCTGATGCTGGTAACTCATACACTCTGTTTGAGAAGCAATTGCTGGCGTGTTATTGGGCTCTTGTTGATACGGAGCAGATGACGGTGGGCCATGATGCATTCATGAAACCAGAAATACCAATCATGCAGTGGGTACTGAGCTCTCCTAAAACGCATAGAATAGGACATGCTCAAGAAGCCAGCATAATTAAGCGGAAATGGTATATTCAAGACAGAGCCAAATCAGGAAAGGGTGGAGTGGCAAAATTACATGAGCAAGTAGCCAACATACCACCCTCAGATTACATACCACCAGAAGTGCCGGAAAAACGTGAGTCTCCCGTGAAATGGGGAGTACCTTACAGCAATTTGACCGTGGAGCAAACAGAGCATGCTTGATTCTCGGATGGTTCAGCTCGATATGTGGGAACTGAGCGGTACTGGTAAGCAGTGTTGTACAATCCCAAAACAAAAAAGATGTTGACAATGACAGGGAAAGGGAAGAGCAGTCAATTTGCAGAGCTTTACGCAGTTTACCAAGCATTGAAACAAGAGACCACTGGTCAATGTTATGTGTACACAGATTCATGGTCAGTGGCGAATGGATTGGCAGTGCGGCTGCCAAATTGGCAAAAGAATGGCTGGAAGATTCATACAAAAGAGTTGTGGGGAAAAGAACTGTGGCAAGATATTGCAGAAATGTTATTACAAAGTGAAGTCACTGTATATCATGTGGATGCACATTGTGCCACAGACTCATTAGAACGTTGGTTTAATTCTGTTGCAGACGAGCACACCAAGATTTCATCTGTGGATGCAGAGGCTAAGGAAGACGATTTGGAGGGTTTGTCCAAATGGGCCCATCAGAAATGTGGGCACCTTAGAGAAAAGGCTACTATCAAGTGGGCACAAGCTTGAGGGATCAGTCTTCCTTTAGAAGTAGAGAAAACAATCATTTTGCAATGTCCCGTGTGCCAACACCAACTGCATAGACCTATCCCTCAAATTGTTCGAGGCACATTGAGAAGAGGAAAATTACCAGGTCAGATTTGGCAGATTGATTATATCGGTCCCATGCCAATTAGTAGAGGTTGTCAGTATGCATGCACTATTGTGGATACATACTCAGGATATTTGATGGTTTTGCCGTGCAAAAGTGCAACACAACTGAACACCATCAGGTTGTTAGATCAGATCATACTACATTATGGAGTGCCTTTGCAGATTCAAAGTGACAATGGGTCACATTTCAAAGGCAAATTAATCAAGGAGTTTTGTCAGGAAAAGAGCATTGAGTGGCTGTACCATGTTCCCTACTACCCAGCTGCTTCAGGGTTAATTGAACGAATGAATGGGTTATTGAAAGAACAGTTGCACAAATCTGGAGACGGCAGTTTGGCAGGCTGGCGTGATCGTGTGTTTGATGCGGTGCAAGTATTAAACAATAGGCCTGTGTATGAACATGAAACTCCTTTGATGCGATTAATGACTCCTACTTTACAGTTTCAACCCAAATCAGTCAGATAAACACTATTGTACTGGGAAATTACTCCAGATTCTTTAACTCCCTATCGAGCAACTCCAGAGTCAGCAGGGTAGACTTGTATTCCCATGAAGAAATCAGATTAGATCCAAGAGGAATAGTTGTAATTGAAGCAGGGATTGGAGTACAAATTCCCCTAGAGCTTTTTTGATGGATTGCCCTTATATCTGGCCTAGCATTGAAGGGAGTTCAAGTGTTGGGAGGGGTAATTGATGCTGATTACCAAGGCGAGATTAAAGTCATCCTAATCAATAGTGGGGACCAATTGATATCAATCCACAAGGGTGATCGAGTGGCCCAATTGATAATTATTCCCGTTAAGTTATCCATGATTAAGAAGGGGGAGCCTCCTACAGTGTTAACTACCCGTGGGGACCGCAGTTTTGGCTCTTCAGACAGTATGGTACCGGGTGCAAAGGTGTGGGTGGAAAAGCCAAGTGGCCCACCAGTACCCGCAGATGTCATTGCATCAGGCAAAGATCAAGTAGTTTTAGTTATGGAGCCTGGTAGAAAGAAATGGCAATATGTACCCGCAGACAAATGTTACCAGAGAGGTCGATATGCTACACTGATATCTCTTTTCTGGGTTTGCCTTGTAGATCCTGTGTCTGGCTGGTGTAATTGTGGAACTAAATGGACTACATTTGGGAGAGTTAAACAGCCTGCTGCTACCAACGAAAAATGTCACATCTGCGCCAGTGATCAAGGGGATACTGATAGTGATGAATAATGTTGTCCCAAAGCAGCCTTATGGCGGTGCCGAAAAGCCAGCCAGACTGAAGACATGGATTCGTGAAATGCGGCAAACACATCAGGAGCAAGTGAAAACAACCTCGATGCCAGTTGAGCAAGATGCATTTGCAGGAAGGCGAAATTATTCTCCTATGATCACCCAAACAGAAAATATGTGGATATATCTGGCACAGCAAGTACTCAACATATCACACTTTTGTCTTACTGATGTGCCCAATGCTGAAGCTTTATTGACTACGTGTTTAGTAGCAGTGCTGACGCCTGTTCCGGTTTTAAAGCATATCTTCGGCGTCACACACAATGATTCTTTAGTTCAAGACTCAGATATTAGGCAATCTTTTTCAGTTTACAAATATTGTAGATTCTGCCAAGAGACTGACCGTAAATGGAGAAATTTGACACGTGTTATTACTTATAATATAACCCAAGGTGATGTATGTTATTTTATGACCTGCAATGCACAAGAAATTGGCAAATGCCGACCAATCGACTTAACCAACCAGCATAATCATACAATGTTTGAGAGAAGACTATGTTCGCGAGTGCCACGCACATGCACCAGTGTAAATAATGCTATGTCTTGTAATCATACAGTGATAGCTGCCAGTCATTCGAATCATGTGAAACTTCCAACAGGATGGCTCTTTCCATGTGGTAATATCACATATACTTCCTTATCCAGCTAACATTTCCGGAGGTCCATGTGCTTTAACTTGATTAGGACTAATGATGTTTCCTTTACACCCAGCAATAACTTGAGGTAAAAGGTCAACTTTTGAATCTGTAGGTCTATCTCCTGATTGTGATTCACATGTACACTTATTATCAGAAGCTGAGGTTCTAGCATTAACCCTATCATTAGTGGGAGTTTGGGGTTTAGCTGCTGCAGGTTACAAATCTTTGATGAAATTAGCATGTTTAGTAGTCAAAAGCCTTAATCATACTTCGCAGCCATTAGAAGAATTACTCCTTAATAGTCAAGTTATTAGTAAAGCAACTTTGCAGAACAGAGCTGCTGTTGGTTATCTATTGCTAAAACATAATTTAGGGTGTAACGCATTTGAAGGTATGTGTTGTTTCAATTTAAGTGACCATTCACGATCTATTGAAAGTCATATTCGAGGTTTGAGGGATATCATTTCTCAAGTGTCTCAAGATCATACTGGGAATTGGTGGGATTGGTTATTTTCATGGATACCTGATATTGAGGGTACACTACGTTACGCTTTTGCTTGCATTTTTATTATAGTAGCTGTCATAATAGCTTGTTGTTGTTGTATTCAATGTATTCCCAATTTAGTTTTAACATTTCGTAGGTTTCAGAGACCAGCTCCTTTGCCACCGGGCTATGGAAGGTAAATATCCAAGGGTGGAATTGTTATGCTTGAACTAAAATGGCGCCAGTGCGCAATGCATTCTGGGAGCGCTCGGAGCCATGATGGATATTTACTTCATGCCGCAGTGAAAAGCTGCACACATTTTGCTGAGTGTGAGATTCATGATGCTGAGAAAAACATGCTTTCCAAACCTGGTATGCGGTCAAGCACATTTCTGCTGGGAAAGCTAACTTTGTTATGGTTTGTTACTGTTCTCCGTGGAATGTGTTTTAGAGGAGGGAGGCACTCTGCTCCTTGAGGGTAGCTCTCGATTGACCCAGCTGGCAACCGACGGCTGCTCATCAAATGCTCAAGTGCAATTTCCAGAAGGTTAGAGAATTGACTCCCCTTTGTGGAGTGTGTATATATGCGTAAGCCCGGAGGTGGTGAGGTGAGACTTCAGCCGGAGAAGGACGCTTACGTCCGGCACTCCTGTGAGCTGTGGTGCTCTCGGCCTGGCTGTTCCCGGGGTCTTCCAGCCGCTTCTGGGCGAGATGAGGAATCCTGTTATGCTCACGGTGATGCATTTCCTTTTGAATTCTTTACTTCTTCTGTGATTTATGTCTATATTACTTCTGTGAGTTATTTCTATGTTATTATTGGTTGCTTCTAAGCTTTGAATAAATAGCCATATTAGAGCTGATTATCTTCTAAGAGTGTGTGGTTGTGAGTTATTGCGTCTGTCTATCTTCAAAGTATTTGCTCTGTAATTGCATTGGTGATTTATGTTTTTCCGTGCACTCTGGGGAGAGCAATACAGTATGTTAATAAAAAAAGAACCACACTGCAATGAGTGGGAGGAGTGGTTTGGGTTTGAATAGAGAACATTTTACATTTTGTGTAAATAAAGTACATCGCATGCAAAATGAATTTACTGCAGAGGACAAGTAAGTAAGATCACATGCAGGCTCAGCAATGTGTAAACACAGAATGCATAAAGACAATTAGGAATAAAAGGTGATAGCCTAAAAATAAGAAAAGCCTTCGAAAAAACAGAGGAATGCATGCATTTATGGTAGGACCACCTCACGGGGGGCCTGGTAAATTCAGAATTGTTAGTGGCACCAGGTTTTAAAGGTGTCAAGAAGTAAAATGGTAAAGAGAGAACAATTTTTGGTCTAGTGGTAGACATCGGGACTGTGTGTCCATGGAGCAAAGACAGAAAAGTGGTAAATGAATGTTAAAAGGCTGAGGATTGCTTTTTGAAGATTGTAAATGTAGTGTGGTTTAAAGAAAAATGACCCGTTTCTGAAGGAGAATGTGTTATATCTAGCTTTGGTGTAGGTGCAACAGACTACAGCCAGTGATTAATGAAAAGACTGGATGACAAAGCCTAAGCATGATGATGTTGTTTAGGTAATCACGGAAAAGCGTGTTTTGTTTTGTTCTAAGAAGCACACCATTTGAGCATGGGTGCATCCATTGTGGTATGTGTCAGGGAAAAAGGCCCAACAAGATATTTCTATTAAGAGATCAAAAGGTTTTATTGTTGCAACAAAAATGCAGTATTATGGATAATCATGTGATCTAGTGGAAAAGTGATGGGAGTATATGATGAATTCAGTTTCAGACTATGGATATTTATGAGCAAAGAGGGGGGACAGATGACCTCCATGAAATTAGAGACAGCCATAAAGTAAGGAAATATGGCCAATGATTAAGGCGTGAAGAATATAAAATGGGATCATGAAGGACGGTAATGGCTCAGATAAAAAAATGTGGGTTAAGTAGCATCTCAGATTACGGTATACCTAGTTAGGGCTTAATGATGTATGAAGTTGTCTTTTCTGTAGGAAACATCACACATTGAAAAGAAAGGAAACATTGTAGTATACATGACAATAATGTAACAAGCACCCAGCATAAATTAAAAAAGATTGGAACAATTGTCGATAACGCTGGGTAGGCTTTGACCCTTTGTGGCATAGGTCCAGAAAAATTAATTACGAGAAGATAAAAATAAATAATCTATTCTAAACAGTTTAAAAGTAAGGAGCTTAGATTAAAAAAATTGACGGCATTTGGATAAAAAAGAACATTATTTAAATAAATATATAATAAAAAATAAATTAAAGAGACGAATGAATGAAGAAATGATTGGATGCATGAATAAATGGATAGGGAATTAAATAGGGAACCTAAAATAAGCAAGAAACAACATTTTACAAAAAACAGCACCAATATGGATTCCTAGCCGACATTGAAAAGTGGTGCAGAGCATTAAAACATTTCAGGAAATATGGAACACCAGAAAAGGGGTATGGTTGACCAAAATTGGGTTTACCAGACAAAGAATATTGTGTATAAGGCGAATTTAAGAAGAAATACTGAGGTAAGTAAATCACAATTTTTTGAGTGCCTGTAACAATGTTGGTTTATGTTACAGATGAAAGTTGTGGATCTTGCGTGAAAACAAGAGCAATGTCTGCATGGCCTTAAATAGGGAGAAAAAGAAAAAAGAGTTAAGTACTAGTACACACTAAAAGGGTGTGGACACACAGTTGATCATTACTAAAGAGTAAGAGGATCCAGCTGAGTAACTGAAAAAGAGGTAAAAAGAGACACAGTGTCTTCAAGTGTGTAGACATTTTCCCAAGATAGGTGCAAATAGGTGTGAAGAGAGTAGAAAATAGATGAAATCATGGCCACTTCAGATAAATCCAGAAAACAGAAGTCAAATTGAAGGTGGGTAATTATTTTTATGTTTATGATGCCAAAAGGATTTGATTTGGCAAGGGTGTCAAATAGAAAAGCCAAACACTGTAGTTTTATGATCAAAATGGAGGCACATAGTAAGAATTGGTGCCATAGTCTAGAAAAACAGGGGTAGCTTAGATTAGGTGTAGTCAGATAAGGAGGAGGTATTGTGCAGCAAAACGCTTCTGTTTGTCTCAACGGGAAAAAAGCAAAGCACAAAAGAAAAGACCATGGTCCAACACAATCGGGAGAAAGATGGAGAAACAAAGGCATGAAGCATTTACAGCTGAGCGGCAAGCACATTCTGCTAAGCTGAATGAAGAATTTACAGCTGATCAGCAAGCACGTTCTGATAAACTGAATGAAGAATTTACAGCTGAGCGGCAAGCACATGCAACATAGCAGAAAACAATGCCCGAACATTGAGTATTATATAGGGTTGTTGAGAAGTAGTTGTTTTTGTGCACCAAGGAGTAAGGGAGGGCCTGTGAGTAAAATGGGCTGAAAAAGAAAACAAAGAAGTGAATCTAGAAAACATGTTTTGTGAGCAGCAAGAAGGGGTTTAAGTTAGGAAGAAAACTTGACCCCCTTGCCATTCCCTGAATGACTTTTGTCTCTATTTCAATTTTATTAAGACAACAGGGATCCTTTAGAGAAGCTGTCCTCATCTGCTACGGATGCGCCTAGAAGAGGGGAAAAGAAGAAAACACCCTTCTTTTACTGTCTTTTTCAAATGTGTTTATTTGTTGTTTGCTATTTTTGTCTCCCTGGTTTGAACCTGTCGACCTTAGGAGAAAATGTGTCCCTCGAAGGGCACATTTTCTTTAACGAGAAAGCCCAGATGTCATAAGGGCGGAAAAAATTAGGAGATTAAAAACAAAAATATATAATATATGTTTATTGAAAACATATCAGGTTCCAGCAGTCTGATCATAGAGTAGAATATGTATACAAATTGAGAGAATTAGTAGCTTTAAAATACCCAAACAAAATATGTTGGACCTAGTTTGTCTAGGAGGCAGGAGTGACCTGGAAATGTGTTAAAACATAGGTTTTTTAGGAAGTAGGGATGTTCAGAAAATATGTATGTGTAGTTTGTTTAGAAGGCAGGTGAAGGTTGCCAGAATATGCAACCACACTTTTTAAGGGGATGTGTTGACAGGAACTGTACTGATAATAGAGAGATATTTATTTTACAAAGAAAACTCATTCAGCTTTTATATTACAGGTGTACAATGAGGGACCTATATGTCTCAGAAAATTGGCCAACTACAAGCATAGAGAGGTCACAGAGGAACCCAACTACATGCCCGAGTTCCAATCAATGTGTCCACAGTTGCTTTCTGTAAAAACTTCCCCATCTTTGTGTTCCCTTGCTTAAAATGCCCCCTCTTTTGAACTTGGTCAAACGACAAATGAACTATCAATGCAAAGTACAGCCTATGGAAGTAAAGATCCCGAGGATGTACTGCTAGGTAGCTCAAAAGGAGGACAAAGTTGACAGGACACAGACGGTCCACAAATGCCAAACCGAGATGAGTCGGGTGGAAGATTTATCAGCAGCCAGAAAATGAAAAATGATCTTTATGTATTTTAAGAAGATGCATGGACAAAACAATGGGAGCAAGGAAAAAGATGTCATAGGGTGGGAGTAGCAGAAAGGATGTGTACGATGAGCCATGAAATGGCTAAAATATATGCAGATGATGGGCTGTTGGGTTACCTCAAGTAGTGACTGTCTCTCAAAAAAGGCATAGTGGCTGTAAAAATATCTGAAGCATATCGTTAGTTTAAAGTAAACTGCGGAATGGAAGTAGGGCGCATATAAAAGTAAATAAAAGTAGTTATGGGACACATACATGTTTTTAGACTAGGAGAGCATAATGTGTTAGTACTGTCGTTGTAGAAATGTGTTAGGATATCTCTTAGATTAAAGGAAATTACCTATAGAAAAGGATGAATAGGTCAGAAATGTGTAGGTACATTGAGAATTAAGGAGGGTGGACATGGGTGTGGTTGTAAGTATTGAGTAGACAACTAAATACTGTACAAAATGGGGGAGGGAAGAGAAGTGACTAGCCCCCCTCTTAAATTGAATGTAGTGGAGACAGACCCTCACGGTGGTTCAATGAGAGTTCAGTAGCCGAGGACAGGATGTTTGGACTCCTATTTCTAATCTTGACAGTGATGAGACATTTGGGCGAAGGTAGCAGTCAAGGGAAGATAGGGGGTGACACATTCAGCTGGTTTAATTAGCAGAGTGGATACAGCTGATGCCCATATTTGGGCCTTTGGGACAGGAAATCATTATGCAGTTACTAAAATTGTCTTAGGACAGATGTCAGTAAATGTTCCCATTTAAAGGTTAAGCACAGCACACACAATCTTATCAGTAACAGATGTAGATATAACAGGGGAGTTTATTTGAATTGGCAGCTCAGTCAGGAGGAAGGGGCTTGTCTTGGAGTGCCTGAACCAATGAGAGTGTTCTGCATCATAGACAGGGATCTCATCCAACCAAAAAGAATATAAAAGGAGGAAAATGTTATAACTTGAGAGAAGAGTTCCATAGATGTCCAAGATGTATGAAGTGTACCAGCCTGCTGGAGAAACAAAGCCTGATGTATTCTTGAACCAAGTCTGAGTGTCCTGTTTGTTCCAGAGTCTTCTTTTTGTCCTAAAGAGATGCCAAGGCCCACCAGATCGGGGTTTTGGGACCCTCAATACACAGAGATGATGCAGAGTGTGGTACTATATGTTGCCATTTTAAATGCCCACATTTCATGGGTCATAAACTGTGGATTATTTCTGTAACCAAAATCGATTTTGAAGTGTACTTAAGGCTGTCTGCTCCCCATATGAATGCTCAGTTCCTCTGTGGCTGTTCGCGGACATAGCTGAACCAGAGTCCCGCTTCAAGCGACAATAAAATATTGTTATATATTTGTTTCATGACTGGTGTGTTCTTCATTTACTTGCAGTAACTCATATTTGGGACTAACAGTAAACCAGCCAAGAAGAAATGTGCAAAATAACCGTGCCCAAATGTTCATGATTGGTGAATTGAACTAATATCAACAGAATTAAGGTAGCATAGAGCAGGAAAGTCAAATAACAAGATTATTAAAAAAAAATATTTAAAATAATATAATTACATAAGGGAAAAACTCGGTCCAAAACTTATCGATTCAAACCGAAAGAAAGAAACATAACTTGTTTTCTATAGGTACCAATAAGACGTTTTTAGGAACTTTTAGGGTGCATTTAGCCAAGCAAATCTGTTTTTCTTCTAAGGTACTGAGGTGGTTTGGCCATTCCATAGTCCCAATTGTGTTTGCATCTGAAGATTTCAAACCAGCACAGGTAGGATATAAGGTAACCTGAAAATCTTCCGAATATGTAGAAAGATCAAGTAATGGATTCTCATTCGGTAAAGAAGTGTAAGCCATAACTGCATCTACACATGACTTTCTGAAAGATGTGTCCACTAAAATCAAAGAATCACCTTCTTCCATAAAGTCCAAAGCATTTGCTCATTTTGTTTTCTTCTTTAGCTTTTTCTTCACATTTTTGGATTTATTAACAAAGCCCTAACTGGAGTTTAGCAAGCCCTGAATGCTATTTTCTTGATTTAAATTCTGAAGAAATCTCCTTGACGCATTTGATATGAGGAATTATTCAAATGTTAAAACTTTTTCTACAGTTGTGGAAATCCCAATTTAACAAGATTAGAATTGTTCCTTCTACTGACAAATTGAGAAATTTTTTTTTTGTTCTTGCATCTTGGGGGTGGAAGACAAATTAATCAGCTGCAACAATTGGTTATTGGGAATCATGACTACAGGGGATAATGCGGCCGAGACAGTATAAAGTGACTCATCCGATTGAGCTTCAGCACAATTATTGCCAGAGTTCACGTTTGGAGAAACGGAGTCTGTCTCAGTGGCGTTGGTTGTACAAGGATCAGAAAGCAATCGACCCTTCCACTGGTATTGAGTCAAAATCAAAGCTTCAAAAACAAAGGTTTGTGGGTAATAGTACAATGCAAATCCTGGTGCTCTGTTTGATTAGAGTTTATGATGTACCAGGGAATTTAACACAACATTGAGGGCTGAAATAGAAGCCATTCCTAAACTGGCATCCAGGTGAGTGGGATTAGTCAAGTAATACTTGCCAATAGTAAAAATATCCAGTCCACATTGGTGATGTCTGTGGCAGTGGTAGTATTTAAAATACGTATGGACCCTTTAATAGAATTAGAATATTGGTTCAGAGCTTCCTGATACACTAAATCTCTTATTTATTTATTTATTAATTTTATTCATTGGTTCTATATAATGTGCCTATATACAAGAAACAATACTACTAGAGCTTGTTACATAGAGATTGAGCAGGTGCAGTAAAGAGAAGTGCAGGGTAAGAATACAAATATAAATAAAAAATTAAAATCAATAAGGGGAGGGGACGAAGTGCAGATTAGGGTGGACGGGCCCTTGAGAATATAGGTGCCAAGGGGAACCCAGTGGAGGGGCCAAGGAAGGGAATAGAAAGCAGGGGAAGGAAGGGCCAAGAGTTAAGTATGAGGCAAGGGGCTGGAAGGGCTAGATGGGTGCAGGGCCAGCCAGCATTGTGTGCAAGGTGCCCTTGGGGCAAGTGCAAGGGGAGGTAGGACAGGGGGAATAAGTGCACAGTAGACTGGACTCAGGGGGACTGGTACCCAGTGTGACTCATAGTCAGTCTGGGGCAGAAGGGGATATTTGCAGGGGAGGGGAAAGGGAAGGAAGAAGAGAAAGGGATGGTTTTGAGACATTTCCGGAACTTGAGGAGATCCGACTCAAGTCTGAGAGAGGCAGAGAACCCATTCCAGAGCGAGGCGCCTGAATAGGAGAGATATCTACTCCCAACTTTCTGCTTGGAGAAGCATCCGATCTGCAGGAATTTAGAGCTAGTAGACTGATGATTTCTAGCAGGTAGGCATTTAGGGAGAGGGAGTTGGATCTAACATGTTCCCAGGCCCCGGAAAGCCTTGTGGATGATGCAGAAGGTCTTGAACTTGATCCTCAGAGTTACAAGAAGCCAGTGGAGAGATTTTAGGGCTGGATGGCAAGGATAAGGCTTGCAATCCTGTTCTGGATTAGTTGAAGGGGGCAAAGGAAGGAGTAAGGCAGATTGAGAAAGAGGCTGTTGTAGTAGCCCAGTCTGGAGAGAACCAGAGCTCTGGAGTCATCGAGTTTTTTGGGGAAGGTGAGGAAAGTGAAAATGTCCCTGAGGAGATGCAGCTGAAAGTGGGCCTTCTTCGCAAGGTCTGTGAAGTGAGGAGAGAAGGAGAGAGAGGAGCTAAAGATGACACCCAGGCTTTTTGCCTCACAGGAAGGTGAGGGGAGTGGGCCCACGGAGGGAGGACAGGGATTTGGAGGGATGGAGGGAGCAGGGGTCCCAATGAGGAATATCTCGGTCTTACTGGCAGCAAGGCAGAGATCGTTAGCTGTACACCATGCATGAATAGCAGAAAGACAGTCAGGAATGAGCGAGGAAGTGGAGGAGACAGAGGAGGGAAGCTTTAAGGAGAGCTGTGTGTCATCTGCATAATACTGGAAGTTAGAGGAGAAGGTGCAGAACAAAGGGGCAAGAGGAGCAAGGTAGATGTTGAAAAGCCAGGGCAAGAAGATGGAGCCCTGGGGGACACCACAGGTGAAGAGTGACCTGAAGGAGAGGAAAGGGCCCAGTTGAACTTGGGAGGGTCAGTCTGAGAGGAAGGAGGTCAACCAGGCCAGAGCCAGATTGGTAATACCAAGGGTATAAGAGAGCCGATTTATAAGGGTGGCATGTTTGATCATATTAAAGCTAAATAAAAGGTCAAGAAGGATGAGAATGGAAGGAGAATTAGAATCGAGATTAGAGAGAATGTCCACATGGGTGTTCAGGGGAGCAATTTCCGTGCCTCTGACAGCTCTCAAGCCATACTGGTGATCACAGAGACAGCACACAGATTCAGTGTGGTGGATTAGCTGGGAGATGGGCAACTTCTCCATGATTTTTCCCAGGAAAGCGGTCGCAGATATGGGGAAGTAGTTAGCTGTCCAGGAAGGGTCGGCAGAGGGTTTTTTGAGGAGAGGGTGCACAAGGGAGTGCTTGAGGAGTGAAGGGAAGGATCCAGTGACAAATGAGTGATAGCAGAAATCGGCCAGGGCTTGGGCAAGGAAGACAATGTTGTCCTTGATAGTTCTGGGGGGGCAGGGGAGCACCTGTTTCGATGAGACTTTCATAGAACAGACTTGTCTCAAAACCTCATCAAGGAAAATGGGAGAAAAAGAGGAGAGTAGGTGGGTGGAGGAGGGGGAGCATGGGAGGCCTGAGAGCAGGTGAAGGAGAGAAGTGGGAAGTAGAGGAAAGAGGGGACAGGGCGTCCTGCATTTTATAAATGAAGTGAGAGGCCAGATAAGTGCAGAGGGGCAGTGTAGGCAAAGCATAGGTTGAGAGTGCAGTAGGGTTGGTGAGTTCCTTTCATATTTTAAAAAGCTCAGCATTGTTGTTGGAGGCCACAGGGATGCAGACTTGGATATAGGCCCTCTTCTTAGAGCAGATAGAGAGTATGTATAGCCTTTGGAGAAGCAGGCAGGCCAGTTTGTCAGAGGATGAGCTTAAAGTTTGCTGCTTCCGCTAGCAGCTCTGCATTTGCGTTTCAGAGTGGCAGGTCAGAGTCATACCAAGAGTTGCACTTGGAGGCAAGCTTCATGCAGATCCTCATAACAGGGGGAATGATGTCCGAGGTACTGGAGATGGAGAGATGAAGGTTATTAGGAATGTGTCTGAATGAGAGTCAGAGGCAGGAGGAGGAGTTGGAATGAAGGTGGCAGTGAAGGCAGCAGCTGATATGCGCTTCATATGTCAAATGACAGAGAAGGAGATTCAGCAGTGTGGATGGCGATTTAGCCAGGGGACCAAGGAGGTCCAGATGAGAGGAGAGAAGAGAATTATCAGACCAGGAGAGAGGAGTGATGAGAGGGTTGCAGATGGGGAAGTCATAAGAGATGCAAGCATCCACGGTGTGCGCAGCTGTGTGTGTCAGACCAGAAGGAAGAATGGAGAGGGAGACAGAGTCACAGAGGTTGTGGAAGAGCCCAAAGGATGCATCAGGGGAGTTGAGGTGAATTTTGAAGCCTCCAAGGAAGAGAAGCTTGGAGGAGGTGGCCAAGAGAGAAGAAGTTGGATCAGCCCATTCAGAAATAAAGTGGGAGATCTTACCAAGGGGCCTGTAGATGGTGGCCAGAGGTAAGGAGTGACCAGGAGAGAAAGAAAGCCTGCAGACAAGGCATTTGAAAGAGGAATAGGCCTGGTTGGGTATGATGGTCACAGGGACGCAATCATGGAAGATCAGGGCCACTCTGCCCCCACGCCTGTTATGCCGGGATTAGAGAGGATCTTAAAGCCCTCAGGGAGGAGAGTGTGAAAGCTTGTGACAGAGCTGGCTGTAAACCATGTCTCAGTGGGAGCAAGGCCATCTAGGTCAAAGTCTTCAAGAAGGTGGCAGAGGAGTGTTTGACAGCAGAGATATGTTTGAGGGTAGCTATGTGGAGCTGGTTGCTACGTTTGATGGTCATCTGAGGAAGGGTACAGAAGTGTGGTACACCTGTCGGAGGTGGCAGAGGAGCCAGAGGGAGCACAGCAGGAGGAGTGAAAGTAGAAGGGAGGAGGTTGATGAAAGACAGAAGAAGCCAATTAAGAAGGAGGAGGTTGGACTGAGACCCCTGGACCATGATAGTGCCATTTGGGTAGACATTAAAGAAGGCCCTTGAGGACAGGAAGTATGGCAAGTGCTCCTTCCAATGGGTGCCACCATTAATAGGAGAGGAAGAGAAAGGGGAACATGTAGAAACCATATTTGGAGTCCATAGGTTAGGAGCAGGAATGACAAAAATTATGTCAGTGAAGGTCTGCCTGGAGGAGACGCTAACATAGGTGTCAGCGATAAGCAGGCCTGGGTTGGAGACTAAGAGGTCCTACTTGCGCTTTTTCTTCCAGACTTGGATAGAGGGATAGGATAGGTGATAGAATAGCAATTAGAGAAGATAGCGGAGATTGAGAGCACCATTGAGGGAGAATGAGGAGATCAGGCAGGGGGAAGGGATTGAGAGAGAAAGGAACTGCAAAGCACAACCACAACTACACCACGCAGCAATGTTAGAGACAGGCCAAGTGGGTAGGGAAACAAGGGACTAGATTACAATGCAGCAGTGGCAGGAGCTAGATGTGAGTTTTAAGGACAGGTGGAAGGAACTAAAAGAGGATGAACCAGGAAAGAGCTTAATTTCTAAACATAATAGCAATTTCAAAACATACAGATATGTCTTTCATGGAAAGAACAAAAAGATATGGATTAAAATACAGCAGCAGTCCTGATAACACAATGATTTGGGTTTACAGGAAGAAAGAAGAAAAGCAAAAATCAAGATACAGCCGAAGTTGCAAAGGCCACAGATTAAACTTTCAAGGAAAACAGAAAAGGTTTAATTTCAAGAGACAGCAACAGTGACAATAACGCAGAGATTTGAATTTCCAGGAAGACTGCGAAAACCCCAAATACACAATAAAGCAGCAGAAGCAATAGCATCTAGGTTTGAGTTTCCAAGAAGGCAGGGATTTGAATATCAAAGGATGGCAGGAGAAAGCATAACTTTAAGACACAGTTTCTGCAATGGATTTGAAGAGTTTCAGGCAACAATAACAGGTTACAAAGAAAGATAAATCAGGCGAGGCGGTTGCAGAGTTGCAGCAGAACATTCTGGGAACAGTTAGAATCAAAGTCTGTAATACAGTGCCGGAGGAGGACCATAATTGTTATGCTATGTTATGTTATGTTATGTTATGTTATGTTATGTTATGTTATGTTATGTTATGTTATGTTATGTTATGTTATGTTATGTTATGTTAAAGGTAGTTATATATCGCACCGTCAACAATGGAATTAGTCCCCAGACGCTCTGGCGGATCTCTAAACAGGAAGGACGGGTAGGGTTAGTCGGGAGAAGGAGAGTGGGAGAAGTGGTGTGCTGCTGGCAGTTTCAGCTCGGTATACACCGAGTGCGCAGCATTGGTGCTAGTATTGGATCGGGCGAGACCTTGACTGCTGTAGGTGCTGTTTATGTGTCGTTGAAGCGGTGTGGTAAAGTGCGTGCGGATTGGTGGGAGAGAGATGGTTGTGTGGCTTTGGTTGGGTTAAGTATGCAAATGATTTAGGGTTGGGTTAGTGGGCACTGTATCCTGATTCATGTACATCTGGTTCCGTTGGAGTTGTATACCTGTGGGAAAGAATGTGCAGGGCAGAATGCATGGGTGTGGGAGATGACGCTGAGTGAGTGGAGTGGGAGCAGGCGAGACCAATGGGAACTCAGGAGGGAAGGAAACAACAGGAGAAGAGCTAAACAAGGGAAGGGAGAGTTGTGGGCAACTCCGGTAATTCAGAGCTGGAGCAGAGGACAAAAGAGGCTGCATCAGTGGGTGCACATTGAAGAAGTCAGGGCGAACAACAGGGGGATCATGAAGGAGTGTCCACTAGTGATGAGGGTGGTTAGCGAGGCAGGAGTGGCTTACCTGCTTAGTGAGGCATTGTGATCTGGAGCCTGGATGTTCTTTAGAAGGTGGATCAGCCAACAAGGCAGCCTGCCAGGCGGTAATGTAGAGGGTCAGCCGGACTATGATCTTGCAGTGGCCATGATGGAAAAGGCCCTGCCTTACCAAGTGCAGTGCAGCTCACACGGACCTCGGAACATGGGCCAAGATGTAGGTGTCCTAGTTGGCCAGGATGAAGAAGGCCAGACAGGGGAATGCAGGCTCTTATTGGTGGCCTTTTGAGGTAGCCGGCGTTGCGTTGTTTGCTGGCTCCCGGGCCTCGGATGTTCTTTAAAAGGTGGATCAGCCAATCAGGCAGCCCGCAAGTTGCTGATGTAGAGAGTCAGCCGGCATATAATCTTGCAGTGGCCATGATGCAAAAGGCCCTGCCTTACCAATGACAATGCAGCTCCACACTGATCTTGGTGCAGGGGGCAAGATGTAAGAGGCAGGCTCCACCGTTGTGACACTAAGGGCCTCATTCCGAGGTTGGAGGTAGTCATGGTGCTATTAGCACCATGACTATCTCCAATACCGTTACCGAGTCCGCCCTCGTTCAATGGGGAATTACTGGTCTATTCCGACCTTTGCGGGACCAGTAAGTCCCCATTGAAAAATCCATTCCCCATTCCCATTTCAGCCCCCATAGGGCTCAATGGGATGGGGGAAGGTGCTACTAACGGTACCGCAAATTGCAGTACCGTTATTAGCTCTGAAATCACTTAACGGGCCCCGTCCATAACGCCTGGTAAAACCAGGCATTAAGGAAGGGACCGACTAAGGGACCTCGGAATATGGTGCAAACGGATTACCGGCACTGATGTCCTTAACGGTGCCCAGTATCCCTTTGCGCCCACCTCATAATGAGGCCCTAACAGTGCATGAGGGGTTCATGGGAGGTTTAGGGGAAGCTGGTAATTTATTTTGAAAAAACGATGTAATTTTAGCTACAGAGGTAAACAAATGTTTTTTTAAAGGTGAACAGAGCTGCAGCGAACATGCAGATGTCAATGTGGACTCTTCATTCAGCAATTGGGATAAGGTGGTGATAGCACAAGATTTACTGCATAAATAGTACATAATTAGCAGATTAAAATAATTTGCCTTCCACCTGTCCAAATGCTCCAACTGCACTCTCGCATCATGCTCCCCGTGAGTGCTCTGTGCGAGGCTGCAAACTACGTAGCTCCTCCTCAGTGAGAGAGTGTACACCAGAGAGGATCACAAGTGAGGCAGACATGCTAATAACGGCCTCCTGAAGGCCAAAAAAGTGCATACTGGCATGGTGTAAATACTTACATCGCCGACCAGGCGTAAAGAACCCTGAGCAGTTTTTCCAAGAGCCACAGGTGCACACAATCAGCACAGATGGAGGCAATGGAGTCAGGGCCAGTACATAAGGCGCACACCCACACACCACACCCCCTCCCACACCAAGATGATACCAATAGAAGTAGAATTACTGGAGCTGGAGGCCCTGCTTGCAATGCCTCAACAACAACAACAACAACAACAACAACAACAACAATAACAGCCGCCACCACAGAGGAGACGCAGGAGGAGAAGGAGGGTGAGAAAAGCCCAGCATGCCCCACCAGTGCAGCCACCCTTACCACCCTGGCAGCCCCCAATCCCTTGCATCAGAGCCAGTCCATTCAATCTAACCCCTGAGCAGATCCACACCCTGTACCGGCTTCACCGGGACACCATTACCACCATAGTGGACCTGATACACAATGACATAGCGAGCCTCATAGAAATGTGCACCGCCATCCCCCCTCTACTGAAGGTAGTGTCTGTGCTCCACTTCCTTGCCACAGGCACCTACGAGCACACAGTGGGGCACATGCATGGCATATCACAACCCTTATTTTCCCGGATACTGAACCAAGTGCTGGATGCCCTCCTCAAGCATACAAGGGACTACATATCCCTACCACGGACTCCCTAGGAGATATTCGATACAAAAGTTGCCTTCCATGCACTGGCAGGCATGCCAAATTGTGTAGGTGCCCTCGATCGGGTGGTCCCGCATGACATGGAGGTGGTGTATCGCAACCGCAAGCAATACCACTCCATCAATGTGCAGATGGTATGCAACGCCAGCAAGATCATCACACATTGCTGTGCCCGATATCGCGGATCAACTCATGGCTCTTTGGTCCTGCGGAACTCCACGCTACCACGCTTCATGGAGAGACATGCTGGACGACGTGCCTGGCTGCTTGGTGAGTTGCCTGACTGGGCCATGTCAGTGCATCAGGATTGTGAGGTGGGTGGCTGCAGACTCCACCTAGGTGGGAAGGGGGGATGCATACTCCACCTGGGTGAGAATTTTGACGTCAGTGCACGATGTGCACATCACCGAACACTGTGCCCCAAAGGAACTGAAATGGTACATGACAACCAAATCCCATAGTGAAGAAGTAAGGCCGACACCTAGCAATACATGACTAACAGGTAACCAGCCCACATCCCACACCACAAGTACCACTCATCAGCGCCCTCACACACCGTAAGTTCATCCTGCACTATGCACTGCATATGCACTATGTTGCTGTCTCCAGCATATCACCACACAGGACAGTCATCCCTGGAAGTGCATTGAACAGAGTCAACCAGGGATACCACAGTGTGTCACTGGTTCGGCACACCCATAGGAGTGCTGCATGTCACCATGGAACTGATCAGTGCAGAATGCCCAATATTGTACTGACTACAGCCAACGCTCCCTACTACCAAATCTCACAGAACACAACTTATCACTGATTTCAATCCAACACTGCTGTATGCATATACGATGCACATGCAACAAGATGTCAGTGCACACCATGAACCATCTTGAAGATGCAACCCACACCATAAGTCCATTGCACAGGCCACATAGCGGGACCTGAAATGGGGTCAATGCATACAGGGACATGTGCATCTGGGCACAAAATACCTGCAGCCATGTGAGACTAGTACAGTTATCCAAACATTTACCTTCATTCCCCTCTCATGCAGGTGATGGTGGCTATCCCTTGAAGCCGTGGTTCCTGACCCCTGTCCGAAATCCACAGAACAGGCACAAGGAGGACTACAATTGTTCCCATACCGGTACATGTGTGGTAATTGAGCAGACCTTTCGCCTGTTGAAGGCACGATTTCGCTGCCTCAGTCGGTCGGGGGGGGCACTCATCTACAGCCATGAGAAGGTGGCCAAGATCACCATGGCATGTGTAATGCTGCACAATATGTGCATCCACCGGAACATGCCCCTGCCCCCTGACATGGAACTGCTACCACCTGATGATGATGAAGGGGAGGAGGAAGATGTAGCAGGACATCATCACGGTGCCGATGCACAGGAGGGACGTACTGTGCGGCAGTCACTGATTGCACAATATTTCTGACACACAAGTCAGCAGCGAGTGACATAATGTTAGGACATAGGGCACTGGGTGTCGGGATGCATGTACACTATGCACTGTGTTAGAATAAATGACACATGCGCAATGATGAATGTCCACTCTGGTCATTTTTTTGTAACACAACCGGTGTATTGAAAGTGAAAATATGAACGTGATTAACAAACTCTCCACCACCCTTTCCCCCTCCCCCGACAACTCCCCCACACACCCTCACCCCCTTCCACCTCCCCCACAACTCCCACACACACCCTCATACCTCTCCCCCTCCCACCAAACCAACCCACACTAGTCCCACAGGGTCCAGGTAGCCCAGATGAGGCTGCCAGTACAGTTACTCTGCGCTCCCGGAGCCAGGGGGCGGCATGTCCCGTCGTCGCTGCACACGGAGTGACCGACGGAGCGGGCTGGTTTGAGTTGAGTTGCTCATGGACGGTGTGTCCTCATGCTGAGGCTGTTGGTGGGTAGGAGCAGCCTCCAAAGCATCTGCTATGCGGCCGAGCACCTCGCAGAGGTGCTTTGTGCTTTCGGTGATGGTCTGGCCCAGTGCCCTCAAATCCACACGCCACTCCTCCCTGGCCTGCCGATTTTGCTGCACAAATTCCAATATTAGGGCAGAGAGCTGGTCAGCCATGTCCTGCCGGCGCATCCTTCAAGGGACTGTATACGGGACTGGCATGTCCCTGAGTCTGTTCTTGCCCAGGCTGCTCTGGTGTGATGTTATCACCAGAGTCACTGAAGGATACCTGGGGGGGTTCACAAATCTGCAGGGGTGTGGACTATTTCCACAGGTTTGTCCTCAATAGTGCCCCAGATGTCATTGGGGCTGTCCTCAACTTTGAGGGGGCCGTGGCTGCCACCTCCCCAGCCACACTGGACTCCTCCGGCCGTGGCGTTGGGCAGGTGTCTGCAGGCCGTGCAGGGAGGGGTGAGGGTAGGGTTGGTGCGCCCGCCACGGGCCTTGCTGGTGCTGGTGGTATATGTACCAGTAGTGGCTTCCTCACTGGGACACGGCGGCCCCTGCCTTGGCCCCTGGATGTGGAGGGACGGTTGCTGTCCTGGTCTTCACTGTCATGCTCACTGCCTGTGGGGATGAAAGAGAGGGACGGCATGAGTGATGTTTGGATAGCCAGCATACATACGTTGGTACAATTGCATATCCACACAATTGTGGGTAATCAGCATTTGTGTAGGGAACGGCATGTCATTCCATACATGGGTGGTAAATTCAGGAATATGTCGGTGTCACTCATGTTGGCCAGGTACTGTGCTGTCTATCATGCACACTGTTTACATCAACGACCCTGTGTGCCTCATGGAATTTGCAACTTTGTGTGGTATGTGTCACGTATGTTACAGCCTTGCACCAGGCACTGGCTTGGGTCTCACTTGCTTCGGCACAGGGGGTGTGTATGTGGCCGACCATGGTGTCACTGTTTGGCCAGGTGTTAGCAGTGACTTTCATCACATTTGCCTTAGCAGTATTTACTTTGGACACTCACCGCCATCAGCGTTGATGTGGCGCCACACTCCATTTCTCCGACCCCTTCAATGGATTCTGGCCCTATCATGCTCGCACATGTCTCCTCCCACGGTGCCAGCTTTATTGGAGAACTTGGACCTCCTCCGGTCTCCAAGGCCTGGGTTCGGTTTGCAGAAAGGATGTTCCGCACCCTCAGCCGCAGTGTCATGATGCCCGCTCCCGGGGAGCCGGTTCAAGCCCTGCGTCCCCGAAAGCAGACATCCAGTCCCCAAGGAAAGACCCAGCAACCCCATATAGGGGCCCTTTGGACAGTGTCCTGGCGCCTATGGCGCCAGGCTCATAAAAGACATCAGTCCTGGCGCCATAGGTGCCAGGCTCATTATGGGAGTGCTTGGGTGCACTTACCTGATGCAGACCATGCTGCAGGATCCCGGCCTCCTTGAGGCCTGAAAGGAACTACTTTACCTCTGGGACTAATTTACCATCCGGGCGTGGTCGGAGAAGGATACATACCTGATTGGAGGAAGGATACATACCTGGAACTTCTTCCAAGGCTATTTAAACCCCACCCGAACAGCCACACGTGCTTCGCGTTGTTCTGCATCTAGCAGCTGGGCGCTCACCGTGTCTGCTCCTGCATCCTGACTTCTGCCACGCCTGCCAGCATCCTGGATCACCTGCAAAGGAAGAGAAGAAGAGAACAGAAGAAGGAAAAGTCCTTACCTGCTAAATCCGCATCCCGGAGACATCTCGCCGACAATCCTGAAAAGGAAGACTTTTATTTAAAAGCTCATTGCGTCGATCGCTGCAGCACCGCATTCCACTCACCTTTACAGGGCACCTCCATGTTCAGCAGCGATCATCCGGATTCGCAGTCACCCCCCAGCGCCTAGGGAGAAAAAGGCAAGAACAAAAGGTGAGAGAGAGAAGGGAATAAGGAAAGCTAAATCTCCATGTTAACTTAGCTGTTAAGCTAAGTTAAGCTAAGGTCTTAACTTATCTGTTAATTCATTCCCTCTTCATTTCGGGTCCGCACCGCATCCTGGCATTTCCGGACCCCGGCCCCTAAGGGGAAAAAAAGACATCAGCGTTAATGAGCGAATGAAAAGACATTACCAAAAAACGCTCATTAAAGACTTACCTGATTTCTACAAGGATTTCACCTCATCTCGGGTCGGTGCCTGTTCCCCGGCATTCCGTACCCCGGCCCCTATGGGGAAAAAAACACTAGCATTAGTACATTAATCCATGGACACAAGGGGAACCTCTTATCAAAAAACTTACCTGGAAGCCAAGCAAGTTTGGTTCTCACCAATCCGAAAATCCAGTGAAGTAACTGGATACCAACGCGCCCCTGCATCAGAAGCAGGATGGAGAGCTCGTCCTTCCAGACCCTAAGGTGAGACGCTACGGGGAATCACAGAAGGAGGGTGAGAGGGGACAGTGGGAGGCCGATTGCATTACCCCGCAGACAGTTAATCCCCTATTTTCGCCTACAGAAGGATACTTCTGCGAGCCAGACAAGCCAGATTTGGGGGCCCGGTCCAGTCCGTCTTCCGAACCATGCGCATCACCTTAGAAGAGGTCACAGCAGCGCGAACCAGCCCAGCGCCTTCGTGGGAGTCAGGTGAGCGTTACACGCAGGTCATCACACCTTTTGCGGCAATCCTTTACCGTACAGGGGTGTTGCCCACTGTGCTCACCTTCTGGTATACTAGTGCCCAGATTTATTTTTTTCTCAATACCGCCTCCCTCCTCATGTTGCTGCTAAATACAGTCCCAGAATGCTCATGTAGGGTGTCTACAAGCATTTGTAGCTCATCTGGGCTGAACCGCTCCTTCTGGAGGTGGGCAGATCCCTTCTTTGGTGCTTTGGGCATTCCTGGGTGGTTTAGGAACTTTCCGGTCGATCACCAGTGTGCCAGAGGTCATGTGTGGTGAGGAGGCAATGGATTGTGTTTTTAAAGATGGCCGCCGTGCACTTTCCCGTTCCTGTGCGATGATGCTATTTCCGGTTCCGCTATTTAATGGTGACTGTAAATAGCGGTGACCGTAAATTACTGTGGCCGCTATTTGTGGAAAACGCTAATGCCTCATTGGACTATGGCGATCGTGTTGTCTACGGTGCGATTCATGCCGCTAGGGGCATTTTGGGGCCCTTTTGCGGCATGGCGCTAGGTCCATTGCCGGCATGGCGAGAAGCTTGTGCCCGCAAAGTCGTAATAGTCGTAATAGTCGGACACGCTATTTGCGCCATGCCGGTAAGGGACGGTATTTACCTCCAAACTCGGAATGAGGGCCATAGTGTCAATAGCAGAGACACTGCCACTCCAACTGCACTCTTGCATCACACTCCCCACCACACTATATGATAGTACATTTGCAAGACATCTATTGTGGACAACACATTTAATATGACATGCAATAAAAAAAAGTCCAGCAGTAGAAGCAGAGTTATGTCAAAGGAGATAGAAACGACTCTAGGGGCCTCATTACACGGACGGCGGTAAGGGAATAACGGTACCAGTAAGCGATTACCGGTACCGCTAAATTCCTAATTACGACCCGGACTTGCCGCTATTAGCGCAACCGGTAAATACGGTGCCACTAATAGCGGCAAGTCCATGGGCGCGCGACCTCCAGGTCGGAAATAGCGGCATGGCGCTAATAGCATCCCATCACAAGCTAGGCGGACATGGCAATAGCGGCATGGGAAAGACCCAAAAACCCCTTACCGGCATGGCACAAATACCGGCATCGCGAACCACCCGTTAAGAGACCTGAGCAGTGTTTCCACCTGCCACAGGACAAATGAGCAGCACAAATGAGCACACCACACCCCTTCCCACACAAAAATGCTTCTAATACTGCCAGCATTACACGGCTGGAGGACATGATTGCAGTGCGGCAGCACCAACAACAGGCAGAAAAGAGGAGATGCAGGAGGAGGAGGAGGAGGAGGAGGAGTAGGGCAAGAGAGGCGCAGCAAGCACCACCAGGGCACCCAGAAATACCACAGAGCCAGCCACCAATCTCCAGGATCCAAGCCAGTCCATTGAACCAGACACCTGAGCACATACAAACCCTGTACCGTCTGCACTGGGATACCATCACCATCATCGTGGATAAGATACATGACGACAGCGTGAGACTCATAGACATCAGAACTGCAATCCCCCCTCTAGTGCTGGTGTTGACTGCGCTCCACTCCCTGGCCACAGGCTCGCAGCTGCATAATGTGTGGCAGATGCATGGCATCTCACAACCAGTATTCCCATGCACGCCGAACAAGGTACACAATGCCCTCCTGAAGCTTGGACATGAACACATATTCCTGCCACGGACTGCCCAGGAGATTGCAAACACCAAATTATGCATCTATTCACTTGCAACCATCCCAAGTAGCATCGGGGCCAGCAACTGTACCCATGTGGAATTGGTGGTCCCACATCACAATGAAGTAGTCCACAGAAACAGAAAATATTTTCACCCAATCATTTTCCAAATGGCATGTGATGCAAACAAGACAATCACACATTGTTGCGCCAGACATCCCGGATCAACGCATGATTCAATGGTCCTGCAGAACTCAACCATACCAAGCAACTTGGAGCGACAATCTGGCCAACGATCGTGGCAACTTGGTGAGTAGCAGGCCATGCACAGGGCGGTGTGATTGGGGGGAGAGAACGATACACCAACTGTGAATTGTCTGGCGTGCGTGGGACAAATGGTCATACAGATGTACTTCAATGTCCATTGGGGACTTCACAATGTACTTGATAAGACCCCACATGAAATGCGAAGCTGCACAACACTGCATACATTCAAACATTTCAAAGACGACACATCCATCCACAACCACATTTCACATCATGCCACACCACATAATACACAAATCATCATCTTGCCCTCAGGACAGTCATACAGAATTTGGGCAGCACAACATCATTACCCCAATGTGCCCTAGATTGCATGCAAAGGAATCACCCCTAGCCATGGCACATGACCACAAACCCATAGCACCACTGAAGTGATGCCCCGCAGCACAGCAACATGGATGTAGGGATGGCTGCACACTGGCATAGCGGTACAAAATTTGCTTGGGCCCAAGGACACCTGAGCCCTGGCCTCAGCCAGGACATTTCCATTACTTGCGGAGGCATGTTTCGGGCATGTCGACTTGCATGGTTGAGCCCAGCTTTGTACATTGCAGTCACGCAGAAGTCTGCATGCATGCTGTCAGTTGTGACTTCCAATCACAATGCAAAGAAGACATGTGTGACATGTACAGTCCACAGCAGGGTGGCCGGTAACAGGTACCCATTCTTCACCCCATACAGGCAAAGCCGGCTATCCCCTGAAGAGGTAGCACCTAACCCCTGTATGGAACCCACGGAACCAGCAGGAAGAGGACAACAATATTGCACATACCCGTACCTGTGTCGTGATGGAGCAGGCATTCGGCCTCTCCAACACACAGCTCTGGTGCCTAAGCGTGCCGGGTGAGGCTCACCTGTACGGCCGTGACAAAGTGCCGAAGATAACCATGGCATGTGTGATGCCGGACTAAATTTTCATCAGACGGAATGTGCCAATGCCACCTGACATGCAAGCGCCAGATGAGGATGATGTGGATGGTGATGAGCATGGGCCCAAAGGCCCGCAAGAACATGCAAGTGGCAATGTCCAGGAGGGACACGATGTGCGTCAGCATCTGATGTATCCGATTCCATGACATCCAAGGTATAACTATTATGGATGCAGATGGGTATTACTGCCCTGATGCATGTGGTCAGTCCCACAAAGAACCATCTCCCCAATACAGTACACACACACAATGATGAATACCAAGCCTGTGTTTCAACTTTTCAACAGTGTATTGTGATCACAAGACAATAATTAAGTGCATGGCCCCAACTGTGCAAACGACTTTACCCTCCTCCCCCCACAACACTTCAAGAACACCCTTACCCCCCTGCCCCCACAACACTCAAAGAACACCCTTACCCCCCTGCCCCCACAACACTCCCAAGAACACCCTTACACCCCTCCCCCACAACACCCCCATGTGAGCCTCATGGTGTGAACGTGTCCTTCTCCACATGTGCCACCTAGTCCTTGCTGGCCCTAATTGTCAGTGCCTCCTCTGCCATTTGGTGGTTGGGATGTGGTGCGCCTCAGGTTGCGCAGAGACCGGCATAGGGGGCTACTTTGCCGGGAACTCCCAGAGGAGGTGGTGCCCGGTTCATCCTGTGTTGTGAGTGGGCATCGGCACTCAATCGCGTCTGCTATACGGATCATGGCCTGCCTGAGTTGGGCCATTTCATTGCAGATCCTGTTGGTGCATGCCTCCATGCCCTCCCTTGTCTGCCGTGCATACATACTGAGGTCCTCCCTCAGACGGCCTGCCTCAGCCACATGCTGCCCTACTAGCCCAGTGATCTCTGCCTGCCTCTGGATGATGGATGAGAGGTCATGTTGCATGCTAGGTGCTGGTGGGATGACTGCTGCGCCTTGATCCATGGCACTGGCAACAGGTGAGAATACCTGGGGGCTCCATGCCCCTTCCAGTGTGGGGGTGGGTGATCCTCCATGGCTACCCGGACCTGATGACAACCTTGGGCTTGCCAGAATGGAGCGTGTTGGTCTGGGGGTCTGGCTTTGATCCACAATGCCATGTGCTTCCTCCTTGTCCGAAAGTGGGGCAGTGGCTGCTGCCTCATCAGTTGAACTGGTGGCAGCAGAGTGCGTGCCCTCCATGCTGGTTTCACTTGCAGGGAGACACACTACTGTGGGTGCTACGATGGCAGCAGGCATGGCCTCAGGCAGCGTGGAACTGGTGCTCCTGCTGCCTTTGTCCCTCTGGTCATGGTCACTCCTCCCGGTTCCCCTTGAGGATGTGGCGGTGTCCCCTGTGGCATCTCTCCTGGGTTTTTTGGTGGATGGGGGACCAGGTGTCGCAGTGCGTGGCTCCTCAGTTTCTGTGTGTGATCCTGTAGGGGTGAGAAATGGGGATATTCATCATTTATGGTTCAACCTGCCTTATGCTGAATGATTACGTCATGCCGCTCTATGCATTTCGGCCTCTTTATTGTGGATTCAGGTAATGGGGATGTTGGGAGGGTCATGCATGAATGGGTCTGTGTTACATGTGTATGTGTTGATGCATGCATGTATGTTTGTGGCTGGATCCATGGCATTAATATGGACACATGATTGGGGGGCCCCTCACGCTTTACTGTGCATTTTTTGATGCATACACTCACCTCCATCGGACGAAGTGGCCCATTTCTCCAACACCCTCTATGGATTCCACTCCAATTGTGGATGCACAGGTCTCCTCCCACTCACGGAGTTTAGTAGGCGATTCGCTGCCTCCTCCTCTGCCCATAGCCAGGTTGCGGTTCGCTGCCAGTATGTTCCTGACACAGAGCCGGAGGTCATCCCACCTCTCATGACAGTCTTTAACTGTGCGGGTGGTGGTGCCCACGGCGCTGACCTTGTTGGCAACCTCTGCCCAGATGGCCTTCTTCTTGAGGATGGTCTCCCGCCGCATGTTGTTGCTGAAGACCACATGTGCATTTGCCGCTAATGTCTCGGTCAGCATTCCGAGCTCCTCATTGCAGAATTTTTCCTTACGTTGCCGCTTTGTAGATTTTTTTACGGCCTTGGGCATCTTTAGGCTGTCTGGAAGGATTTTTGTCCGAGTTTCCTGGAAAGGTGTCCTGGATGCAGAGGATGGCAATGGATTGTGTTTTTAAAGATGGCCGCCGTGCTCTTTCCCGTGCCTGTGCGATGACGCTATTTCCGCTTCCGCGTTTTTATGGTGACTGCTATTAGCGATGACCGCTAATAGCGGTGACCGCAATTTGCATGCAGTAAGAAGGCAGAGGTGCTTTTAGCACTTTGGTCGAATCCTTTAATGGACTTTTTGGGGGCTTTTACGACATGACGGTAGGAGGATTACCAGCATGGCGCCATGCTCGTGTCTGCGTACTCATAATAGTCTGCAATTTGCAGGCTCTTGCGAGGGCGGAGAGGCAAATAACGCCATGCCGGTAAATGCCTTTTTTTACCGCACAACGTGTAATGAGGCCCTAGGTGTGATCATTGAGAGTCAGTTAGAAAATGATGAACATATTGGTGCACAAAGTAGAAATAAACCTCTATTGCAGCACTTGACCTTGTAAACAATTTACACGAGGGAAAAAATAGCATATGCCTGAGATGGTATTATACTAAGCAGAACTCACCATGAAAATGGTACACATGCAATAACCTTCTACTCTTGCTCTTTGAGCACTTGAGTGCAAAAGATGGGGCATACCATTCAGATTAATGGACAACTAGTCAAAACATTTAAAATTAGTTCAATGACATAGTCGTCTATGCTAACAGGTTCATGAGCAATACCTGCTACCCCAGAAACTAGTTATTTCCACTTACTTCTTTAAGTATGGCTGAGAAAATGAAGAGAATGGGGCATGTTAGGTTCTGCAATGAGCGGCTGCAAATGGCAGCTTAAACCAGAGATGGGGATTTCTCCTTGCACAACTGGTCTAAATATTGCTTCATTTTGCTGGTGACGCAACTTCGTGCCTCCACTCTGGAATTAAAGTCCTCTTGTCCATGACCAATCTAATGCAGAGATTCAATGTTCTAGTTTCCTTGCTTGTTTCTCGATCTTTTTTTTTTTAATTTACTTTGTTTATTTGAATGACTATCCCTCAAACCTAGTAGATCTTGTATTGAATAATGAAAGAAACCCCCACTAACATCGGAATAATAAGCATTTATTAGTCCAGTGGCTAGCAAGACATTACAATAATCATCGTTTTATTCAATCTGCGATTCATCAGCTTGCCCCTTGGCTTCTTATTCCTCACAGCCCACCTCTCACTGACTGATGACAACTTTAGTAGTTTATCTTGCCTTCTCTCAAATTCTCAGTAAGCCTGTCTCAGTGGAAACATCAAATATTAAGAGTTACAGCACTTCAGCTGGCATAGTCTGTTCAATTAAAGTCACTGTATCTTTTTAATAAGGCATTTATTGATTTGCCATTTAATATCCATTTTCAATGTGCTATGATGATATAAAACATGCTATTATATATAGTTGATTATCTGTCTAATGAGACCTAACTAATTTCTAAGTGTAATTTATAGCTAAAGAATAATTTCAATTTCCGCCAAACATTCTGCAAAAACAGGGACACTCATACGTGCCAATACAAGTGCTTCCCCAGAACCAGAAAAATCAGAGGCGATTGCATTGGTCCTACAGAGGCATATTTACATGTATCCAGCGTATAGCTCACAAGGCCCATGTGAGGGGAAAAAAAGCATTCAGTCACGTGGGATGGTCTTTGTTATTTCATGTATGCAGCACCCTCTCCTACAATAGTTTTAGAATTCTGACACACAAGCGGTACAGAAAGTTATTTAGATAAAATTGTGTTTATCCTGAAGATAAATGCTTAGCTTGAATACAACTAAATAATATTATCTAAATTAGCAAGATAGATGATTGAAACAAAATAGTCACAACTAAATGTGACCATTTGACAAGCCATAAAAAACACATCTTTTAAGACCATGAACTGATTTTCAACTTTGCATCCATTTTAAAGAACCATACCATATCATAAAGGGGTTTTGTACACCCTTTGTCTATTTACTAAACGCAGGAATTCTTGAAAGTCTTAATTTACAAAAAGAGTACAAAAATAGCTCAATGCCTTAGCAGCATCGCTAGGATTGCACTGCACAAAACTATTGTACGGCGAGCTGATTCACGGAATAAAATCTTTGCAAAATCCAATGCTGCAAAGAAAAAATTGTAGCATCATTAACGCCCAAAAGATGCCCCAAGTGCAGCACCACATTGCAGCGTAAACCCACATTGCCCCGTGAGGATAAATGCTTAACAGGCAAATGCATCGATTTCATAGAACAATCATACAGAATGCCTCAAGGAATGTTTGGATTGTTTACTGGCAATCTCCACTACTCCATGTCCTACTCTTACTCGTAACAGTACTTACTCAATGAAGGCACTCCTCCTTCTGACAGAACCCTTTGCCAAAAAGGTGTTAAAGTGTATGTTTAGCCTTTTACCTCATAGCCTAGGATAGAAAACACCACACCAATACCATGATTTGTCTGTCTATAACAAAGAAATCGGGTGGATCTTACCACTGTGACGAGGTAGAGTAGGACTAGGAGTAATGAAGATTAATGGCAAGTTATCTGAGCATTACCTTCACATCTCTCTGCCTCATCACGGTACATACTCTATCAAGTATACCAACGATCGGATTGGCACATACTTGGGCCGCAAAGGAATCAACTCCTCTCTGCAGAATTGAAGCAGTGGCCATCCTATGGAAGCAAACCCGAAAGCAGGAAAGAGAGTAGTGTGAAGGGCTTCCATCACAGAGACAACTAAGAGGGGATAAAATTCAAGGTGTAATGGTTAGACACCTACATAGCTCTTAACCATGTGTGTCCCCAGGGCAGGTGAGAAAAGCCCATTTGTTTTTGGCAGGTGAGAACCCATTCAAGTGTATGTGTGTCTAGGGGGCTTGGTGAGTAAGTAAACTGATTACATGGCATGTGACAGCTACCAAACGTGGGAGTTGAGAGGTATTCATGTATCCAAACTGTTCGACAAGACCACGTCAGGCAGGATGAGGTCTGTAACCTTGGGCAGTCCAAACGCAGGGACCCCCAGAGAATCACTGAAGCCCCAGGGAAGAAAGCAACCCTATGCCAAGTCCCAATTAGTCAAGACCTGAGAAAAAACTGAGCAAGGCAAGGGCTCAGCACTCTTCATTGTATGAACGGCCAACATCTGCAACACTATTCCCAGAGCGAAACGATCAGGAAGTGCCTTCCAGAAAGTCCCCTGTCCAAGAACATCCCACTGAAATCTGGCCATAGAGAGTCCAAGGTTGGGATTGCCCAAACATTGGAAATGAGAACCAAAGGGATTCAAAAAGGCAGCCGGGACGGAGGGTGATGAGTAAGTATCAGGGCAGGTACTCCTCAAAGAAGCACGAAAGGATGGCAGGGCTACTTAGACACTGACCTCCACTATGGTGTATGATCAATGAAATATGGTCACTGGGGACAGAAAAGTCCCCTCAAACAATGGGCTAGACTGAAGACCTTCTATGGGCTGCATTCCCCTCCTGAAGTACAAGCCCTGCAGGGGCTGAGAGGGAAATTACAAACCATATACTTATAGCCATAAAGACATGGGTTCAGTGGAAAAACAGAAAGCAAAACATGAGGGGTGGGGGATTGGTCAGGTGCATTCTACCCTGGGCTATGAGGGGAAGGGGCTAAATAAATGTAAATATATATTTTGGTAAAGAGTTGTTTTAAACAGTGTAGCACCTTCATAGAGTAGTATGGTGACGAGGAAGTAGTATGTAGAGGTATTAGCTACACCATCCCAACAAACATTAGGCAAAGACAATCTGTGAGTGGCCTTATCATGCCAGTGCTTACCATAGAAACATCAAGTACTCCAGAAAGAGGCACTGCCAAGTGGGATGTTATGTTATTTTATTGAGCCTTGCACCATGCAACATTGTCATTTTTCATGGTCTCCTGGTGCTCTGGAAGATCTGAAAAGGAAGAGGGTTGGGATGGCAGGTTAGTAGGATTTAGAGGAGAAAGCACAAGAGAGCTTTGATGTGCTGTTGGTAGCTTCAGTTCGGAAAACATTTCACTGTGTGCTGGCATTATGTTGGTAGATTGGAATTTGTGTGATGTTTATGTGAGTGGTTGTATCCGGTTGTTTCATGTCTGTGTTTGGTGTTGTGGAGAGTTGGTAGGGTGCCTGCTGTTTGGATGTTTTCTGTTGAAGGTCTGTGTCATGTTGCTTCTGTGTTTGGTGGTGGGTATGCTGAGTGTTAGAGAGATTTTGGTAGGGTTAGTTGGGGTTGTCTGTGTTGTTTTTGCAATGGGTTAGCCCTTTGGCTCAATCCTATTTCTATTGAGTTTGGGGTGGATTTTCTTTGGGTGTTGCCACCTCATAGTGTTCTCTTGCATTGTGGTAGCAAGGTTTATTGCTCAGATGTTTTCTTCAGTTTGATGCATTAAAGAGTCCTGTTTGTAAAAGGTTCCTGAATTTCATGTGTTCTTCTGTAGTTCATATTTCCTTAGGGAGCGAGTTCCAGAGTTCCACCTCTATGCAGAAGAATGCTAATCCCACGAATGTTTGTTTTGAGTATTTTTTTGGTTTGAGGTGAATGTCATTGCATGATCTTAGCATTTGTGTTGGTTTTAGAGATTTTCTCCTGTATAAATGCTGCCCCTTGGCCATGAATCGCTATGACTTTTATGCAGAGAGTTTTACAGAAGATTAATTTTTTGACTAGTAGCCAATACAGCGCTGGTATGATGTGTTCTCTTCTAATAAGTCTAAGGAGTAGTCTTGTTGCTGCAATCTGTATTCATTGTAGATTCTTCATCAGTTATTCTGGCATGCTTTTGCCGTAATCTATTCTTGACATGACCAGAGAGATGACAGTGAGTGTTCTGTGTGTGAAGGAGAAGAAGGGAAGTATCTTCTTGATCATGTGAATGTGAAAGAAGCATTTATTAATTACTGGATTGACTTGTGGCTCTAGTGTTAGTGTGTTGTCCATTAGGATTCTGAGATTGTTGACCACTTTGGATGGTTCTGGCAGGTTTCCTAGCTTGTGGGGCATGGAATGTGGTAGTTGTTGGCCAGGTCTGCGGGTGCAATTATGATTTTGGTTTTGCCCAGATTGAGTTTAAGACTTGGTGCTCATTGATAGGTTTAGTTCACTGAGGCAGTCGGTGAGTGTTGTGTTTTGTTCTTTGCTGGCTTTGATTTAATAGATGATTTGAATATCTTCCATGTAGTTTGAGTAGGTGAGGCAGTGATTTTTGATGGAGTAAATCAGGGGTGTGGGGGGCGGTCATGTAGATGTTGAAAAGTAGCAGAGACACTGATGAGCACTGTGGAACTCCAAGTATTGATTGAAAAACACTAGCCATGAAGTTTCTTTTCTTTCTGTCAAGAATGATTTTAGCCAAGGAGAGCTGTGTTACTGATCCCAATATCTTCTAGTCTTTTGACAAGGGTGTCATGGTTAACCGCATCGAAGGCTGCTGAAAGATCTGCTGAAAGATCAAGTAGTATTAGTGCTGATTTTGTGTTGGTCTTTAGATCATCCCCTATATATAGAAGCACAGTTTCTGTTCTTCTCATGGGTCCGAAGCCTACTTGTGAATGATCCAACAGCTGGTTGCTTTCTACAGATTCAAGATGCTTTCATAGACATAGCTTTCCTGAAGCTTCACTGGATATGGGATATTTGAAATTGGTCTGTATTTCCAGATGTGTCTTTAAAGAGCGGCTTTGTGTAGGTCAGTTTGAATGAGTGTGGGATGGTTCCTTTTGCTATTGAGAAGTTGAAGAGATTGAGGTAGTATTCTGCTGGTGTTCTCTGGGTTAGGATAGCTTTGTAAACATCTGGTGGCAAGGGGTCTTCTGGAGAACCTGCTCCATTGCTTTTGCTTACCAGCTTGTAGAATGCATGTATCAATATCAGTGTGAGGTGGTTTAGTCGGTCGGTGGTTACGGTGTTGACTGGGTGAGGTTATCAAAGATGCTTTTGGCTTGCTTTGTATGATTTGTTGGATGGTAGTGATTATGTTTTTGAAGTGGCAAGGTTGTTGAATAGTTTTTGGTTAGGGGTTGGTGTGTTGTTGCACATGGATGGGTTTCTTATCTAGTTTATGATGTTGAACTTTTCTTTCTGGGTGTTGCTTGGTTTTGCAATCCCTTTCGGTAGTATCTCTTTTTTGCTTTTAGTGTTTCGGCTGTGTATAGTTTAATCTGTCTTTGGTATGCAGTTTTAGTTCTTCCATTCTTGTTCTAGTGTTTTGTAGATTTTTTTTTCCAGTGCTTTGATATGGGGTGTGGAACATCTTACCATTGTTTTCTTTATTGGGGTGGTGAACGTTTTTTCTGGTGCAATGTCATTTAGGGGGCAATTCATAGAATTCAGCGCACAAGTGGCGCACGCGGCTGGCGCACAGTGTGCGCGTGCGAATCCCTGCGCCAGCCGCGTGCGCTGAAATCCATTTCCGCGCACAGCGTATTCATGGATTCCAGCCACCAAAACCAGCCGTGGCGCACAGTGGCGCAGCGACCCTGCAGCAGCGCCAGTTACGCCCCCAAGAACGCCTCCCGCGCAGGGAAAAGCCATCAACATACCCAATCCAGCGCAAAGGGCTGCGCTAACCCTGTACCAGCACAGCAAGCGGGCTACGTGTATCACTGGGGTGCGCGGGAAGTACCTCACGCGATTGGTCCCATGCGAGCAGGGTAAGCGTATTTCAGGGGTGCGCGGGAAGTTCCACACGCGATTCCATCAGGGTACGTGTATTTCGGGGTGCGCGTGAAGTTCCACACGCGATATCAGCAGGGTACGTGTATTTCAGGGTGCAGGGGAAGTTACACACGCGATTCCAGCACGGTACGTGTATTTCGGGGTGCGCGTGAAGTTCCACACGTGAATGGCCTGGGCGCGTGTATTTCAGGGGTGCGCGTGAAGTTCCACACGCGATTGGCCTGGGCGCGTGTATTTCAGGGGTGCGCGGGAAGTTCCACACGCGAATAGCCTGGGCGCGTGTATTTCAGGGGTGCGCGGGAAGTTCCACACGCGAATAGCCTGGGCGCGTGTATTTCAGGGGTGCGCGGGAAGTTCCACACGCGAATAGCCTGGGCGCGTGTATTTCAGGGGTGCGCGGGAAGTTCCACACGCGAATAGCCTGGGCGCGTGTATTTCAGGGGTGCGCGGGAAGTTCCACACGCGAATAGCCTGGGCGCGTGTATTTCAGGGGTGCGCGGGAAGTTCCACACGCGAATAGCCTGGGCGCGTGTATTTCAGGGGTGCGCGAGAAGTTCCACACGCGAATAGCCTGGGCGCGTGTATTTCAGGGGTGCGCGGGAAGTTCCACACGCGAATAGCCTGGGCGCGTGTATTTCGGGGGTGCGCGGGAAGTTCCACACGCGAATAGCCTGGGCGCGTGTATTTCGGGGGTGCGCGGGAAGTTCCACACGCGAACAGCCTGGGCGCGTGTATTTCGGGGGTGCGCGGGAAGTTCCACACGCGAACAGCCTGGGCGCGTGTATTTCGGGGGTGCGCGGGAAGTTCCACACGCGAACAGACTGGGCGCGTGTATTTCGGGGGTGCGCGGGAAGTTCCACACGCGAACAGCCTGGGCGCGTGTATTTCGGGGGTGCGCGGGAAGTTCCACACGCGAACAGCCTGGGCGCGTGTATTTCGGGGGTGCGCGGGAAGTTCCACACGCGAATAGCCTGGGCGCGTGTATTTCAGGGGTGCGCGGGAAGTTTTACACGTGATTTCAGCAGGGTACGTGTATTTCAGGGGTGCGCGGGAAGTTCCACACGCGAATAGCCTGGGCGCGTGTATTTCAGGGGTGCGCGGGAAGTTTTACACGCGATTTCAGCAGGGTACGTGTATTTCAGGGGTGCCGGGGAGTCCTACATGTGATTTGACAGTGTGGGTCCTCCCAGGTGTTCCCTGTACACCCTCCACGGCCCCTGCAGGCAGCCCACACCACAGGGGACTACCCTGCATCCCTGGTCATGTCCCGCAGGCAGCCCACCCAACATGGGCATGCCCCCCAGCAAAGGCACATGTCTCCTTGAACTAATGAACACCAACTCATGTCCCCCACCACCCCCACCCCCCAGCACTGTGGGGCATCTGCCAGCAGGCCCCCACCCATGTCCAACTCATGTCCCCCACCACCCCCACCCCCCAGCACTGTGGGGCACCTGCCAGCAGGCCCCCACCCATGTCCAACTCATGTCCCCCACCACCCCCACCCCCCAGCACTGTGGGGCACCTGCCAGCAGGCCCCCACCCATGTCCAACTCATGTCCCCCACCACCCCCACCCCCCAGCACTGTGGGGCACCTGCCAGCAGGCCCCCACCCATGTCCAACTCATGTCCCCCACCACCCCCACCCCCCAGCACTGTGGGGCACCTGCCAGCAGGCCCCCACCCATGTCCAACTCATGTCCCCCACCACCCCCACCCCCCAGCACTGTGGGGCACCTGCCAGCAGGCCCCCACCCATGTCCAACTCATGTCCCCCACCACCCCCACCCCCCAGCATTGTGGGGCACCCTCCACCAGGCCCTCGCCCATGTCCCATCCATGCCCCCCTGCACCTGGGTCCCAACAAACCCCAATCATGTCCGTAATGGCCATCCTCCCCTGCCAAAAGGCCCAACCAACTATCACATCCACCCACATATCAAAGGCAATTACATGTTACACACCCAATGTAAATAATGCAAATGAACACATGTCTGTCACACACAATGGCTGCAAGTGAATGTTAAAACACCCAACATGACATGCATGAAAGTAATGAGATGATACGACACATTGAAGGATGAAAATAAAAATGTATTGAAAATCAACTAGAATGGAAATGAAATTAGAAAAACCACAAAGCAAAACAACAAAAAGAAGATGAATGTCCATGGAAAAAATCCAAAAAATCAAAAAATCCATAGAAGAACTATTTACAAGACAATCCCGGGTCCATGAGCCCAACCAAATGAAACCTAACTATGTCAACTAACTAAAAACTGAACTATATACAAAAAAGTGGCGCATTGTCCAATCGCAACCAAATAAAAAAACAATAATTTAAAGGAAACCTACCACTAACTATATAACTATATACAATGGCAGCGGGCAAGTCCTGCGGCTCACTCTGTGATGTTGCCGGCCAGGGCATCATCGAACTCCATGTCGATGTCCTGGAGGCGGGACTCTGTCCTGGCCCCGAGGTCTCGCAGGGATAACCCCATGTTCACCTCAAACTCCCTGCGAGCTTCCTCGAGGCACTCAGCCCGCCTCAACGCCCGACGCATGGAGAACTCCGCCCTGACCATGGTGAGCCGCTCCTCTTCCGCCCGCTGCCGCTCCGCACCTATCCGCTGGACCAACTGCTCCCACACGGAAGACACTACCATCCCAGGGTTCTCCTGCCCTCCGGCCGATGCCTGCCCCTCTGATCTTGATGGCCCCGAGCCATGATGCCTCCCACGTCAAGCCTGCTGCTGCCTCCGACGCCACTGCCTCTGCCAGCACGACGGCATCCAGGATGATGGAAACCACCGACGCCGTCGTGCACGTGCCCTGCCCGATGATGCCGTCACATCCTCTATCTGCTGGGGTCCAGTTGCTGTGTTGTCCACCCCTGCTGGACCTCTGACTCCCGACTGTGGCAGGGATGGGATCCCCACCGAGCTGGCTGCATTGGTCAGGGCAGGTCCACAGGGGGCCCTAGTGGCATCTGGGCCGGAAGACGGCAAGGAGAACGACTGGCGTATAGTCTCCACAGAGGAGGAGAGGGCCGCCAGATTGGCCGACACATGCAGGAAACCCCCGAACATGGCCGATCCCAATTGGGCCACGTCGGCACGGTGCTCTTCGTGATGACGTGCGTGCTCCTCCTGGGAAGCACGCACGGCATCACGAATCACAGCCGTGCGCATCGCGACCCCAATCAGGACCTTCTCCACACGGCCAGGGGTCCCCTCGTCCGCAGGTGGAGGGGAGTCAGATGACATGGACATCCCCTTTACCTGCGGACGGGCCTGGGACGGGGCATCCCTGCTGGTGCAAGGTGGTGCACCCACAGGTTCAGGGACAGCGACATGCACAGGCCCCTCCACGGTGACCTGTGCTGCCTCCTGCCCCTGGACTGCACCACTTGCACCAGCAGGGATGCCCCCACCAGGCCCCATGTGCGCCTCAGTGGCGGCCTCCTCCTCCTCTGTGGAAACCACCAACCTGGATGGCTCCTCGCCGTCTACCGCCGTAGCAGGCCCCTGTGGGGGCTCACCCACCCCTTCCGCTGCAGCCATGGGGGCATTCCCGCCGCCTTGCTCCACAGCGCCGTCTCCGCCCTCTCCTTCTCTAGCCGTTGCGTAGAGGGAGACATAGAACACAAGCATCAGGGTACTGTACAATGGTCCCCTAGACAGGAAGCAATAGCAGATGAGTGCCACTGTCAAAGTACACTTCCATCATGTCACACCACAACACATGTGTCAGTCCAGGCAAAACACACACAGTGACAGTCATGGTGCGTGCCATGGACATTTCAATGCATGTCCAATGGACTCTCGAATCATACAATGTAATGGGACTCACATGCATCATGGGTCATGCCTATCACATGCACACACTTCACCTCAGTCACATCCATCTGGCCCCGTACACCCCAATCACAGTGCATACAAGGATGACTAGGCTGCATCAGTGAATCTGTACATTGTCACAGACATGTGTCATGCATCCATGGCACTCACAAGTCACAGACACGCAGGTCAGGCACACAGACATGGATACCACATATGTATCTGGCATCAGCACCCATCCCTCGCCCCCACCCATGTCCAGGAACAGAGACTGCCATGCTCTCATGTGTGCAATCTGCACAGGGCTCCCCATGTCGCATTCAAACACATGCAACAACCGTGCGGTTCACACATTACAGGTCGCACATGCATTCCCATGATGTCCCTGCACACATACATGCGTACATGGCCTATGTCACACATGCAGGCAAGTATCAGACAACCAGCACACTGCAACATGCCCTGTCTCACACAGCAATGCTTGGCCACTTACCGCTCAACTCCAGATGGGTCTCCCTCTCAAGGACCTGGGCGTGGAGCGCTGGGTGTGCGCGTTCCAGGACCCTCAACTGGATGGAACTCATGCGGCCCCGGCCCCCCTCCACGAGGCGCCGTGCCTTCATGAGGGTCCTGGACCTCAAGTCCTCCCAGCGCTTCTTGACCTTCTGGATGGTGCGGGTTGCCACCCCCTCCGCGTTGATGGCAACCACACAGTCGGCCCAGATCCTCTCCCGTCCTTCCCTGTTGGCGCGGGACGATCCGAAGAGGGCATCATACTGCCCCAGGACTTGCTCCACCAGGACACCAACTTCGGTGGCAGTGAAGCTGGTGCCCCTCTGCCCCTCTGGCCGGGGGTTGCCACTGGTGCCAGATGTTGATGTGCCCGACATGGCAACCCCAGGGGCAGGAGTGGGTGGGCAACTGGGTCCTGGGGCTGGGCTGTGGAGCGATGTTATCCGAGTCGGGAGTCTTCTGTTCCAGCAGGGGTGGACACAGCAACTGGACACCTGCAGATGGCTGATGTGCAGGCACCAAATGGCAGGGCACGGTGGCAGCAGGCAGGCAGGCAGGCAGGCAGCAGCAGATGGCACGTGGGAGGCTGCTCGGGGCACTGGGGGGCAGTAATTCGGCCTTCTGGGCAGGAGCGTGGTCTTCCGTGTGTTTTCGCGTGGCCAGCTTGATACGGAGTGATTTGGCACGTGAAAATCCTGCACGTCAGCGTGAAAATCGAGGAAAGGCCCTTAGCGCGTAAGCGCGTCAGCACGCGTACGCGATTTCATTGGACCAAAGGCCCTTACAGCGTAAGCGCGTCTGTGACGTTTTGCGCACGGGCGTTGCCCTGGCAGGGCTTGGAGATCCCGCGTGCCTTTATGTTATGTACGTGCTTTTCGTGCGGTGCGTGTGTTTTCCATCCGTTGGGGTTCACACGCTATTACTTCACAGCGGGTGTTGGCTACGCGTTCTTCTACACGCAAGGCAGACGGTGAGTGGTACCCCGCTCCCCCAGGCCCGATCGCGTGAGAAACTTCACGCGAACCCCTGAAATACACGTAGCCCGCTCCCCCAGGCCCGATCGCGTGAGAAACTTCACGCGAACCCCTGAAATACACGTAGCCCGCTCCCCCAGGCCCGATCGCGTGAGAAACTTCACGCGAACCCCTGAAATACACGTAGCCCGCTCCCCCAGGCCCGATCGCATGAAAAAGTTCACGCGAACCCCTGAAATACACATAGCACGCTCCCCCAGGCCCGATCGCGTGAGAAACTTCACACGAACCCCTGAAATACACGTAGCAATACGTGTGGTTCGGGTGCGTGTGGGCGTTCCGTCTGCTTCCCTGCAGTACATCCCCAGTTACGCCCTTGTTTTCGCGAGTTGTTCCCCATTGTTCCCCGTTACGCCCCGTGTTCCGCCCACTTTCTAGTGTATGCGCAGAGGTTGTGTGCTTTCACTGTGCGCGTCGCGCACGTCTTTCGGGATGTTGCAGTGACGTGTGCGCCATGCAAGGGTTTGGCGCACATCCCGAGGAAGACACGCGCAGGGACTTCCATGAATCGCACGCGTGCACGTGGGCCTCTTTTTTTCCGCTTGCGCCTGCTTGCGCCTGCTTGCGCGTAGATTTTCGGCGCACGTTTGTTCCATGAATCGGCCCCTTAATGTTTCTGTGGCCCATTTTGGGATTGTGTCTGTTCTTTCTTCCATGTTGGCTGTCTTTAGAATGGTGATTGATGGTTTTGGGGATTCCAGTTCCACGTTTACGTCCACACTTTTAATTGCTCTCCAATTTCTTTTCAGAATGGGAGGGTTTTTATGGAAGTTGTCAGGTATTTTTTGGGCAGGATCACAAAGGGTATAATGCGGTGGTCGCTCCAGAGGATTTGCATTGGAGGTGCAGCTGTGACCAGGTTTTTGTTGACAAAGATTGCATCTATTGTGTTGCCTGCTGTGTGTGCCGCTCGTTTTACCAGTTGTCGTAGATGCATTGTCACTAGTTCATTAGTACGTGTTTTGGGTGAGTCGTGTTCTCTTCATAGAACCAAATGTTGAAGTCTCCAAGAATGATCAGTTGACCATGTTTAAAGGCCATGTTTGTGATGGTGTCCATGAAGGCATCCATGAAAATCGGGTCATAGGTCGGTGGCCTGTAGACGAGTAGAAATATTAGGTTGGTTTCAGGATCTAGGGATAGGTGTAGAATTATTGTTTTGCAGTTAGTGATGTTTAACTGTGTTGATGTTATTTTTAGCTGGTCCTTGTAGGCTATGGTGAGTCCTCCTCCTGTTTGTCCTTGTCTTTTGGCTTTCCTGAGTTCGTAATTGATGGGTCGGCAGTCATGTACTATTATCTTGCAGTTTTGCGCTAGCAAGGTTTCTGTGAGGAATCCGATTTTGATCCCTCCACTGCTTTGCAGATTGTATACTTCAGTAGAGTGCTTGGACACAGATCTGGCAATCACTAGGTTGCAGAGCATCTTTTTGATTCTTGTGGTCAGTTTAATCTTTGGCTGTGTAATTTTTTGGTTATGTTGGTCATTTTACCATTGGACTGCATGTTCGGATCAGTTGATGTTGTTTCTTCATTGAATAGCTCAGCCAGGTTTCATATTGGGTTGATGTCTTCTTCGTGGACTGCTCCCTGTCGACGTTGGTTGTTCCTTTTGATGAGCACATTTTTTGTGATGTATGGTGTGTGGGTATCATTTCCTTCTGGTTTGATTCTGTGCATTTCCCCTCTTTCCCCAGGGCATTCTGTAATCCTGCTAATGTGTTTGAGATTTTTGAGGATAGAAAGTTGTTTGAGTGGGTGGTAGGTTCCCAGGTAGGGTATTAGGTAGAGCAATGTTGGTCTTGTTGTAGAGAACTGACCTGTTTCCATTGAACGCATGGGTTTGTTATCGCGTTCTGTGTGTCTGATCCTGGGTGTTGTGTTTTGAGATTGTTCCACTGCATTTGTTCTCCTTTGGTTGCTTCTTGTGCGGCAGCCTTTCCTGGTGCATTTCATTTTGTGATGGGACCTGTTCTGGTGATGCTCTAACCCAGGGGAAGGACTGTCACAGGGTCAGGCTTTTTCGTGAAGACAAGGATATCCCAGGGTTTGGGAGTTCTATGGGCTGTGGGCTACCCATGGCTGTCACTGACTTAATCCTGGAAGTCAGGGACCAGCCTTCGCTGACTAACCTTGACACTTGGGGACTAGCCCTGGTGGTAGGTGTCTAATTTTTGTGCTCAGGGACTATGTCCTGGTAGTTAGTTTTATCGAGCCCACGGTAGCGAGAGCCTCCCTGGGGTGGTCTCTGTTTTGGTCTTACCTTGGTGGTTCCTGTGTGGCTTGTAGTGGTGGTTTTATTGGCTTGTATGTGGCTCCCCATGGCGAGGGCCTCCCGGTGGTGATATTTGGTGGCCTGTGGTTATATCTTCCCTTGCAGGGAATCTAGCCTTGTGGGTTTTCACAGTTTTTTAGATGTGTTTGTATTGGGTTTACAGTTGTGAGTGCCTCCCTGTGGTACCATTTGGTTTGATCTTCCCTTGTGGGGACCTGTAGTTTTGTAGTTATAGTTGTATCAGGTCGTTCACAGTGGCAAAAGCCTCCCTGTGGTGACCTGTGGTTTGATTTTCCATTTTGGATTCCAGTGTGCTTCTCTCTCATTGTGGGGTTCTGTGTGGCTGTCTCTCCATGTGGGGTCCCTTGGTTTTTGTCATATCCTGTTCACTGAAGCGGTGGCCTTCCTGTGGTGATCTGTGGATTTGTACTTGTGATTCTTTTTTTTGGTTTTGTAGTTGTGATTGTATCAGTTTCACAATGCAGCCCTTCCTTCCTGTTGGTGACCGGTGGTGTCCTGTGGTTAGTTCTTCCCTTGTGGAGTCCTGTATGATTGTCTCCCTTAGTGGTTTCTTATAGGTTTGCACTTGTATTAGGTTCCAAAATGGCTGAAACCTCCCTGTAGTGACCTGTGGTGTCCGTGGTTATTTCTTCCCTTGTTGGTCTTGTGTGCCTGTCTCTCCTTATGGGGTCCCGCAGTTTTTTGCTGTGTCCGGTTCACAGAGGCAGTGGCCTTCCTGCAATGGCTGGATTCTTGATTGTTACTAGGTGTTACCAATAGTACAATCAAGTAATTCTGTGGGAGGAATCACTGTGGAGGGAATGCACTTCAATGCAGTGTAGCCCACTGTTAATAGAGTCAGTGGTACCTTACCTTTGTCATATTTTACTGTGGTGACTATGATGTGAATTCAGATGGGTTCAACAGTGGATATACTCCAATAGTTCTCTTAGCTTCAACAGTGGATATATAGTAGAATTCAGATGAATTCTATAGTGGTTGAACACTAGCGGTTCTGCAGGTCCAACCATGGCTATGCTCTGTAAATTCTCCAAGATTCAACAGTGGCTATTTTGTAAACTCATATAGGTTCACTAACGCCTATTTGTGAGAATTCACCCATATTCCACAGTTGCTATACTCCAATATTTCAAGTTGATTCACCAGTGGCTATGTTGTAAAGGTGCATCTAAATTCAGCAGTGGCTACACCCCAATATTTACCCAGGTTCAATTGTGGCAATGTTTTAGAAATTCACATTGGTTCAAACACTGGCTATAGTGTGAAAAATACCTGGAGTTAACTGTGGCCATATTCTAATATTTCACCTATATTCAACAGTGGCTAAATTGTAAGAGTTTGCCTGGTTTTAGCAGTGGCTGTATTGTAAATTTTGCAGGGGTTCAACACTGGCAGTGCTTTAAATATTCACCTAGATGTAACAGTTGCTATATTGTAAAGTTCACATGAGTTCAACAGTGGCTATATTGTATGAATTCAACTGGTTTTAACTGTGGCTATAAAGTAAAATTCACATGAGTACCATAGTGGCTGTATTGTGAATGTTCAACTAGATTTAACAGTGGCTATATTGTAGGATTGAAATGAATGCAAACAATGGTTATAGTGTAAACATTCACCTAGCTTCGACATTGGCTATTCTCTGATATTTCACCTGGTTTCAGCAGTGGCTGTATTGTAAGATTCACATGAGTTCAACAGTGTATGTGTTGTGCAAATTCACCTAGATTCGACAGTGATTATGATTTGATATTTCACCTGGTTATAGCAGTGGCTACATTGTAATATTCACATGAGGTCACCAGTGTATGTGTTGTGTAAATTCACCTAGGCTCGACAATGGCTTTGATCAAATAGTTCCTGTAAATTCAACAGTGGTGGGCACTTCAGACCATAGTGGAATTCAACAAATTGTCCAACTGGGGGGTGCAGCAAGGTTCAGCCCAATGGCCAGCCAAGGAGCACAACAAGGTTCAACCATGGGTAACTAGAGAGTGCATCAACCTGCAGCACAATGGCTAATTAGAGAGCGCAGCAAGGTTCAACACAATGAATGACTAGAGAGTGTAGCAAGGTTCAACAAAATGGCTAACTAGATAGCACAGTGGAATACATTGTACTGTTAGGAGCAGGTGGTAGTAATGCAGAAGCGGTAGGGTTTTATCAAAGTACAGTAATGGCTGTGGTTCCTTCCCATACCACCTTACCTGATTGCAGCTGTAGGATGCCCCATCAGGTGTCCATGGTGATTGGGGCAAACAGTGGATGGGTGCTGCCATTTTCTTCAGGCCCTTAGCTGGCTGCCTGGGCAAGACTACCCTGGGGCTCACTTCTAATAGTGCTTTCTGGAGGTGGATGGCCCTATCAGGGATGTGTTGGGTGGGAGTGGGCAGGCGTAAAGGAAATGGAGGGTGGAGGAGGCCAAGGGAGCCTTAGTCAATTGCAATGAAGATGGGAGGAGAGGGGGAAAAAGGACAAACACAAAGAAAGGACTACACCACAAAGACAGTCAGTGCCTTCTAGAAGCAATCCAGCACAATAATACATTGGGAAATCACACTAAAATCGCAGGGAAATCTGTCCAAAAGAACCCCAAACAGGCCACAAACTCCTTACCAGGTGCTTGCTGCACAGGATGGCTATAGAATACTAACAAGAAGGCAGTGCAAACCAGTAACCAAGGGCTCGAAAAACAGCAGACAGCCACACCTGACTGCCACAGCCAATTGCTATGAAGATGGGTGGAGAGGGGAAAAAGTACAGAAACAAACAGAGCACTACAACACAAAGGCAGTGCCATCTTGAAGCAATCCAGCACAAAAAACAGATTGGGAAATAAACAAATCTCACATGTAAATTCTTCCAAAAGAACCCCAAATCAGGTGCTTGCTGCACAGGATGGCTATGAATTACTAGAGAAAGTCAGGGCAAACCAGTAACAAAGGACTCCAAAAACAGAGTACGGACACACCTGACTGCCTCATCCAATTGCCATGAAGATGGGAGGTGGGATAAAAGGACAGAAACAAATAAAGGACTACACCACAGAGGCAGTGCCTTCCTAGAAGCAATCCAGCACAAACAACTGATTAGGAAATCACACTAAAACCACAGGCAAATCCTTCCAAAAGAGCCCCAAACGGGCTGTAAATGTCTTATCAGGTGGTTCTAGCACAGGGTGACTATGGATTATTAACATGAAGGCAGGACAGAGCAGTAATAAAGTACTCCAAAAATAGAGGACAGGCATACCTGACTGCCTCAGCCAATTTCTATGAAGATGGGAAGAGAGGGGAAAAGGTCAGAAACAAAGGCTTACTCCACTGAGGCAGTGCCTTCTAGAAGCAATCCAGCGTATAAAATTGATTGGGAAATCAGACTAAAACCACACGTAAATCCCTCCAAAAGAACCCCAAACAAGCTGAAACTCCTTACCAGGTGCTTACTGCGCAGGATGACTATGGATTAGTAACAGGAAAACAGGGAGGACCACAGTAGATTTAAACGCAAATTACATCACAAACGGGCCAACCAACAGTGCTCATGGTAATAGTGCATGTGTGGCACTTGGCTCTGAGGCAACATTATTTACGCTGAAAGATATAGTTGGCCGGCATCTGTTGGATCACATGTGTGGCCACTGCATCCTCAAGGAAGAACCTGCAATGGAAAAGGTGGGCACTACTTGGGGTCCAGTCTTGCTTACTTGACATTGCCAAGCATGTCCCAGTCCTCAGTGGTGAGATAAAGGTACTGTGACTGAGGGAGCTGTGAATGATGAACAGCTAAGGGACCACTGCTGCAGGTGAAAGTGCCAGGAGTACTGATATAGGCAGTATGGTCAACCATGGGCAATGTCACCAACAGTTGTGGAGTTGATATGTCATGCAAATGTGGTCCCAGAATACACACAACACGGCATTTCCCATGGTGCTTGAATACTCTGTGGGCTACTATATATGTGTGTTGTTAACACCCTCCATGAAATTCATCAAAGCCCCAACTGGAATCTCCCTTTTTTGCTCTCTTTAGATATGGTGCGAATGCATTATTTGCACATTTCATTGCACATCTGTTTACTGTATTTAGTGCAGACTTACCTGTGGTGGTAGTGGATGGCCAGTCCATCTCTACTGGTGCCTCCATTGCAGAGGATGAGGCCTTCAGTGTACAAGGCTGTGGAAGTGCAAGGCTACAGGGTGGGTTTGCAGACAAGTGCACATCGGTCAATGTGGTCAGCAACACTGGTGAAAATCGATTGGATAAGCAACTTGCAGTCATGGTGCTTTCACAAACATCACCGCAAGAAAAGAGAATGTTGTTGAGGACTACCCCGACAGACAACACTGGGAAGTGACTGAATGATCTCAATGCATGTTTGCTGCCTTACCCGTGAATGTGAATGACGGGGGTGATATTGCTCATGTGAAAGTCAGTTGTCACATTAACTAACAAGTACAGTGTCATTGGACACACATGACTGGAGGTGTTTAGGCTGTTAATGAGGAGAATGAAATGGAACCTTGAATGTGTGATGACTCTATTGTATACTGTGCCCGGTTCAGAGCGTTGAGAATGCATTGGACACCTTCCTTCAGCCAATTGTTACAGGATGGACAAGAACATGGAAGACAGTGAGGAAGAAGGTGTTGGTGTGATTGACCAAAATTGGCGTGAGCATGTCTGTGAAGTCTCTAATTGCGTTGGAGTGACATGAACTTCAAGCAACAACAAACCAATGGAATAGAGGTATATTAGGGAGCATGCACATGCAACTTAGTGAAGGAGGTGGAAGCTAATATCCATCTTCCAAGAATGGATTGAACATAGTAAGCAGTAGCCAATGTGGATGAGGACATATAACCTGTGGGTGAAGGTGGGTAACATACAGGTCATGAAGGAGGAAATGTTGTGTGGGAGTATCAGCTTGTCAATGTATGAAGCATGTCATGTACTTCAGTGCATGTAGGGGAACACCACTCCTCATTTAGTGGGTGCAGTTGCAGTGTATATGTATACTATGGGGACATGTGTGAGGTTGACTCAATGCAATGTTTATGATGTTTTCCATGAGCAGCAACATAAACAAAGAGAACAGACGACATGGAAGAGAGAGGGTTGTTGAGATAATTACAGGGAGCATACCTGATGTGTGGTGATCAGAGCATCCTGATGGGCAACTTCATTCTCAAAGTGGTCCACGCATGAACTATACTGCCATATGTCAGTACTACCCTTAGGACGGCTGGCAAAGGGATGGCCAGTTACATAACAGCTAATAAAAAGGATAGCAAGGGGCATGTCAGCAAAGGTGGGTGGGGCACAGTTCACATCACCTAAACCCGCATCCATCAGATGTCTTCCTGTGCAATGGCACTTGTCTGGCATATTGTCAGACACCTTTCCTTCAAGGTGCACATAGAAATAAACCAGGACAAATCATCACAAACCATATGCACACATAATGAAACACAATTCAATCATCTTAGTAAAATAAATTCACACCGGCTGTCCAAATCTTGGTCCCTCCTGCTTTGATCGCCTCTATGCCCCCTCCACGTTCTTATGGACACCACCGTTATGCACCAGAAAGGAGTCCTATACGTTGCACCATCATCCATAAAAGGATCTCTAAGTCTAACACAGCTAAACAATCCTCATCAAACAACATTGTATCACACATCTAACGAAGGGAACCTTCAAAATAGCATATACCATCTACAAGACTGTCTTCCTCACGAACCAAAGTCCCCATTCTGATAACATAGGCATTCCTTCAACCCTACAATACAGCAAGGGCATGTACAGATACGCACACTCGTCTGGACCATCAAGGAAGGTAAAGAGCACAGGCTGTCTGTCCATGAGATTAGAGACTGCAGCACCCTCACTGTCAACATCTGACTCCTCACAACATTCCTTTCATCTCTCAGGAAAGAGCCCCACAGCATAATCTTCAAGAGTTGATGCATTAACAACACCTACCTCCACACACCTTCATGTAACCTGACACTGGATGTTATCAACCCCCTGCTACATCACCTGTTTGTGTGCACATTCCTTGCTGCATATTTGTCTGCATTTCCCCCATTATTATATCCCCATACCCTTGAGATAATCCCTTGACAAATGTCCCCATCCATGAGCACATCCCCATATTACTAAGGAAGTGCACTGTACCTTTATGAATCAAGTGCCACCATAAAGAAAGACACACATGAAATCAAGAGACGGAAAGGTGCAACACCTCTCACAGCTCATATCACCTCCTAACTCACCGCTTACAGTAATTTGCTGCCTGCCTGCTACCAAACATTGGAAACTACAAAGCAAGATATGTGTTGGCCAGAAACTCAATGTCAAAACTACCAACAGTATTCTGTATCAATCTACATTCAATGCACATGATATACTGATGCATACCTACAGGGTTTAAACAGGAAAGAGGTAGTCCCCAAATGAACCATTTAGAGGTTTGATTTTGTAAAAAACATAGGCAATGAAAAAGGTGGCTATAGTGGACTGAATCAAGACCAAATTAATCTGATATGGAGTGAGCAGGCATATTCCAATGACGACTTTTTATTTCTGGACCAAAAGATCATACATAAATTTGGGATGTTTCATTTTCACCAAATAAAATTCAAAATAAAAAAATGCAAAAAACAATAGACAGTATGCCTCACATGTGTTCTCAAGGATAAACAAAAAAAGTAAGTTTGATATTGTGCACAAACTGACACAATTAATTGGACATATGGAACACACATCAACAAATGAAAAGGAAATATATTCAAAACAAACTAGTAATAATCAATAGTATATATAAAAGAGTTTGTACCTGGCCCTCATTCTGTTTAGTGATGCTAAACTGCGAAGAAATGTGATGAATCATATTTCACCCCCCCCCATTTCCGGATCAATCTGACAAAAGTGGGGAGGTGTAGAGAGAACAAGGCTTGCCAGGCCTTAAGGAGTTACGTTGTTATCTGTCCTATATGCACATCCTAGGTCTACATCCCAATAATAGAGCTGCCTAAGTCCTGTGGGGACAGGGCGTATCTACTGTTCAAAATGGACATTTTGGCAGAGGGATAGAATAGCCACCTTCTTCTGGACCCCAAGGGAAGGTAGGAGCGCTGTGGATGTGGAAAAGCCAACATTTAGAGCAAGTTAAACACCAACATAAATAATCCTATAAGATAGGAAGTTTCCTCAAACAGTTACGATAATTCAATGTGCACCACACACTATTTGTGCCATCACCTACATAGAAGGACCATGAAAAATAGTTGTCCACCATTACAACCCTACCACATCTCGTGTAGATAAAGTGCAGACCTCACCTCCCACTCCTGCCCTCTGCCTGTGCCTGTGGTCTCAACCTTAACAAAGTTCACTTACTGTGAAATGTAGAAAATGGAGACCCCACCAAATGTGGTAACAATAGGCAAGGAATACCAATGTGTTAGCTGACCTAGTGCTGGTCAACGTCTGTAGGATGATGCCACACAGGCACCTGCAGGGGATCAGATGGAGAAATAAACACACATGTAAGGAAAGGGCAAATAGCAAAGATAAAGTCTAAAATGTACGTGTAAAAAAACGCATTGTAAAATTAACCTTGTGGCTTAGTTGGCCTACTGGTTTTGTCTGCTCGCTAGGGGGCAGTCCTTCCGCCTTTTCAGTTGCCCAATAGTGGTAATTCATTCTGGAATCAAATTCAAGCATCCATTGCATTTTACAAGGACATACTATAATAAAATGTATGGTATAATGCTCTTTTTATTGAATGCATTAAAACAAAAACACAGCCACCAACAAAGATTTAGCTGTGGTAGAAAAAACACAAGTTCAGCATGATATGGTGAATGGTAAATTGTATGCAGTGCAGGGTTCTCAATACTGACACACTGAGATGGTGTTGCCCAGTAGTTGAGCCAAGCGTTGCATACTGTAGAGTGGAGCGAAGGAAGAGTTTGAGTTGAACGTTGGTGACGGTTGATGGCTGCCAGTGGACCAATAATTATTCTCAGAGAAAAAGAGTTGGAGGAGTAAAGAGTACTGGGGGTGTAGAATAACAGCTTCTAATGAAGAAGTCACTGGTTTTTGAGAATAAGGGGAGGAGAGAGGAGGTACAAGAATGGGAAGATTAACTACTTCCAGCGACCTCCCAATGACCCCGAGGACCAAAGTCGGCAGTTGTTTTCAGTTTGCATCAAGAACACGGCATTTATTTTATTCCTACATTGCTGGGTGTGGTCACCCTAGAAGGCAAGCATGGTGGTCCCCAGAAGAAGATTAAGGGATGCTTTGTTGTCAGATCCAAAAAAAAGTAATATACTTGCACCATTCATGATACAGCTCAAAAGCAACGACATGTTGTAATGGTGCTCGGAACATATCCTAGGAGCAGTGCTTGCAAGTACTTGATTTCATTCTAAGTTTCCCATCCTCTGATGAATTGGTATTCAGTGTGTAATTGGGCAATTAGAAACCTAGGCTCTCCTTTCTCTGAGCCATGGGATTGTAAGAGGATTCAATTCAACACTACAGCTAAGTCAACACCTAGTCTAGAATACTGAATGAAAACCCTTATTGATATATCTTTATGTCCAGTTCATGCGTTCTGGATGACTACCCCTATATAACACCCCTCTCTGGGAATCCCCCTGACCCCACTGAGCCAAGAAGTAGTTCTGTTTTGCAAGTTTAAAAGGTTTATTTGATAATTTAAACAATAGATATATATATCACACCTTATAATAAATTAATAATTGAATATCACACTTAATCTGAGCAGTAATCAATAATGGATAGTCCGGCACTAGCACACCTCTTTATAATCAATGATGAGTGGTTATAGGATGGATAAGATAGCAACAATACTTTGATGGTTTCAAATGGATGCAATGTGGAATGAAATGCAGTACAGAAAATAACTTGATAGGATTTCAGCAAAAGACAATGTAATCACTTTCTTGGACAATTCACCCCCCCCCCTTTTATGCAATGCAAGGAAATGGAAGGAAAGCACACAGTTCTCAGAAATGCAATCAAATGTAATTCAGTTCACCCCAGCAAGCTTAGACTACAGAAGTTGGAAACACAGGCCCAAAATGCTTTTATATGTGCTGGCAATGAAGTGAAAAATATGCTAAAGTGCTTTTAATTCCCTCTAGAGGTTCAGGGTGAGTGGTATCTAGTTAATATTAGTCCAGGCTCACTCTAGCAATGATTCAGGGATGGTTCTTAAGAGGCAAACATATTTTTTAGCAAGGAAAGCAATGAAGCTGCGGTTTTCACACGTGGAGAAATTTGCAAATCGCGGTAAATTCGCAAGTGCGTTTTTCGCAATTGCGGCAAAAGTGTAGGGGGTGGGAATGCGGTTCTAGGTTCGTTGAAAAGCCAAGATTCTAAGCATTCAGAGGAAAGTTACTGCAAGTCTCTAAGACAAACGGTCACGGAGATATGAGCGATATGGTAAAGGTTGTTTTTCAGATTTGAAATTTTAAAGTTCAAAATGACAAATGACAGCTAGCAACTAGAAATGACAGGTGACAGCTTTACAAATGACAGGTGACAGTTAGGAGGCAGTTCTACTTAGATTAAAATAGATTGAATTATATTATTTTAACTAAGAGATTGGTTCTGCACAGTCTGCTAGGTACTCACAATATATTTTTGAAATAAATGGGCCTCGCCACGGATCTGGTCAGGTTTTAGACTGGACTCTGGTCTGGTCTCTGCACTTCACAATGATCTGGGTCAGCTCTCTGGTTCTGCTAGCAGCGGTCTGGGTCAGCTCTGCTCTGCTGGTCTAGCCTCTCTGGATTCTGGAGATTGATGGATTTGAAGTCTGGATCTCTGGATGTGGTATGGTCCGGCAGAGCGCGTTGCAGCAAATGGAATTGAATGTCCCTATCTGTCCTGACTGTCTGCTTTTATGTGTTTTGAAAATGGGTGTGTGTGCAGCATCACTAGGCTCTACCCCTCTCCACTTGTCATTGGCCACTTCCTCCTCTTCCCCTTGATTGGGGGAATGAAATGAAGTGTCATCATGATGAGGTCTGTTTATGGTACAGAGAACCCACCCCTGTCAAATTACACACAATCTATATTTTGACCCAAAAGACATATTTGCACAGGTACACATTTGTTTAAAATTACATGCACCCATCACATATCACAGGAGGTATACCCTGTCCAAATCTGCTCTTCCTGAGAGCTTGCATTGAGAAATGGCAACATATTTCACTTTTTGGTCAGGTTACCAATATCAGATTCTTACTCAAATTTACCCAAATGTGTGCAAGGCATGCAGGCATTAATTGATGAAGTATCAGACTTTTCACATGCAGACATTTTAAGTAATACCCTCTTAACTGCTAGCTTGCCCCCAGATCATGCTACCGGTTCTAAAAACCTCTTAAAATGTGGGCAGAAAAATCACAAGAATTATGGTATCATTTAAATAATTATGACAAGTCCGTACTATGAGTTATTCATCTTTTTCTAAAACCATATTCTGGCTCCAAAGGGGTGTGGTTTCCTCCCAGCACAAGGTTGAATTTCTGGTTTTTCCAGTTCTGCCAAGCCAGCTTGCTCTCGCATGCAGTGCTCCTCCCCTTTTCTTCCAGGAGGAAGCCACTTTTTACGGCCCCCATAATAAAACATTTGCCTGAGTCAGGACAGGGCTTTGTTCAATTTCCTGCAGAGCCCAGGTAATTCAATCAGGGAAGTGTCATATCCCTTTTGGTGGGAGCAGCAAAAGGCAGATAGGCCTGGGAACACAGCTTTTGTGCAAGTCTCATCTCCTGTCGGGGGTAGCTGGTGGGCAGAATTCAGTTCCTTAAGCCAGGCCCCAGCTAATGTCACTTTTAGTTACCCAGTTTAAGTCAAGACAATGTTTACATATGCAGCTAGAATGCTGATTCTAAGTTTAAACTATGACATTTAAACAATTGCAACCTATGTGACACTCAAAAGTAGGTCACTCATTTCTTTTAAACATTTAGATTTTTAGTGTCTTTCAGTCCAATTTTACTTAAACTGCCGAAATCCACAACTCAGCCAGTCTTGTTATAAACCTTCAAGTCACTTCAGAATATAACTTTACATTGGATCCACCTCTCAGTAAGTCTTTCTTTGGCATTTATTCAGTTTTACACGAAAAAGAAAAAAGTCTGGTGCTGTTTTAAAACGCCGGCTTTCTGATAGTAGTGAGTACTGGTACTGCACCCATTTTTGGGATTTAAGAAAATGAATTCCCCTCAATTCTAGGTTGCTTTTGGCAATCAGCATTGCCATTCCCAATGGTTTCAGACTACTGTGTGGGTAGTCCAATGGTGGTTTTAGGCAGTGCCCTTCTGTGCCCATAACATCTGCAAAAATGAGTGGCAGCCTATTCTTCATGCATTTCCCTGTGCATTTTCTGGGAAGCTCTGGCCATCATGATGTTTTCCATGTCAGTACTGCACAGTTTTGAGGTAGGGCTCAGATGCGTGGATAAAAACATCCCACAAGCCCCCCTCTTGCGATGGCCATTCTGTTTCACTGATGGAACTCGCAAGACCTGGGATGTTTCCTCATCTTCTTCCAATAGATGGCACAGTTCAGCATCTTTTTCTCCATCCGGTCGGATCGATCGGTTCTCCTCGCCGGTCCTGATGGGAAGATTGGGCGGTACCCCAGGCCCCTTGCGTCTCTGCTCCCGGTCTCCGGATCGTCCTCCTTGGCCAGTCTCGAGGTTTTCTTTCTCCTAGGACGACAAAGGAAGAGCGGCAATACCTATTCATGGACATTTCTCCCCACCATTGATATAGTGGGGTGGCATATAAATTTATAGTCAAAACATATGAACATGCACATTTCTTTTTGCATTCAAAAACGAAAACACCCACATTGAGAAACTCAGAATTTGATAGGCGATATGTAGGATATTTTAAGTTAGAACTGAATTAATCTGAGACAGTACCCTCTAGGATTCCAGAGGATTCCTCCAGTTGTTGCAGAGTGTGCCTGGGATGGCAACACTTCAACTGGTTTATGTGGACCCACTTGTCTTCCCCCTCTGCCAAACCGCCTTTGGGGATGCGGATCTTGTAGGCCACAGGGGAGATTTTGTCTATAATCTCAAAGGGTCCCTTCCATGTAGGCAAAAATTTTCACTGTTTGGCCTGGTTCCTTTGGAAATTGTATAGATAGACCCGGTCCCCCACCTGATATTCCTTCCTGGAAGTTTTCAGGTCATAGTGGGTCTTCATGCTATCAGCTGATCTTTCTAGATTCCGCTGAGCATAAGCAAAAGCATGTTGAAGGTGTTTCCTTAAATTCTCCACATACTCATGAGTTGTGGAGGCATTTATTAGTGTCTGCTCTTGGGTCCTGTAGAGCAAATGCTGAGGAAGCACCATCTAGCGTCCAGTCATCAACTCAAATGGTGACATTTTGGTTGCAGATGAAGGGGTAGATCCGATGGCCATTAGGACCAGAGGTAATCGGATATCCCAACTTGGCCCAGAATCTGCCACAAACTTCTTTAATATGCTCACAATGGTTCGGTTATATCTCTCTACTGCCCCAGAAGAAGCTGGCCGGTAAGCAATATGCAACTTCCTTTTGACCCCCAGTATCTCCCACATCTTTGTCATTACTTCACTGGTGAAGTGGCTACCCCTGTCTGACTCAATCCTTTGAGGTAGACCAAAACGGGAAAAGATGTGGTTAATCATCAGGGCAGCTGCAGTTTCTGCCTTGCAATTTGAGGCTAGGAGACATTCCACCCACTTGGTAAACAAGCATGTCACAGTCAACATGTACTTATTCCCCCTAGCTGAGCGAATCACAGGGCCTACAAAGTCGATTTGTAAATCTGACCATGGCAGTGTCATCCCCCTCTTTTGGAGAGGCGCACGGTTTGTGAGGGATGATGGCTGAAATTGTGCACACACAAGACACCCCTTCAAGTATTGGTCGAGGTCCTGCCCCATGTGTGGCCAGTATGCATCCTCTCTTAAGATTTCCAGTGTTGTGTGAAACCCCCTATGACCGGCGGTGGCCGCATCATGTGCGTGACTTAACATCAGGCTTCGGAATGAGGTAGGAACCACCCACTGATCGTGGCCAGCTTTGGATTTCCTTACCAACAAACCGTCTTGGATCCGGAACATTTTTGGACATTTCATCAACACTCTAAGGTCCTCTTTCCCAATGTAATCGGTATCCGTCAGGGGAAAGGTCTCAGGGTCCTCAAGGTGTTGGTAAAACTTACCAATAATTGGATCCCCCTTCTGAGCGGTAATCAAATCAGCATCAGGGGTCTCCTTACTCCATTGTGCAATTGAAGGGTCGTTGTGAGCATTTGTCTGGGACCTAGTGATAGCAGTGACCTGGATTTCCCCCAACAGGGACTCAATCTCAATTAGATCCCCTTGGGTGGCCCCGGTTTTGGCCAGCTGATCAGCTAAGTCATTTCCAGTTTTGTCTGGTCCCTCTACTTTGGAATGACCCTTGATCTTTTTCCAATAGATGGTCATCTCATTCGAGGTGACCAGATCATCAATGTTTTGGATCAACTTCCCATGTTTCAAGGGTTTGTTATTAGCACATAACATGCCTCTGGTTTTCCAATTAACCAGGTGCTCCACGAACCCGTTCCGTACATAATCCGAATCTGTGATTATGACCAGTTCGTGGAGTTGATGCTGGACAGCAGTGAGGATGGCCTGATGCACAGCCATCAATTCTGCCACCTGACTACTTCGGGGACCAATTTTGTATCCAGCGGAGGGTTCTGGGAACTCCTTCACCCATGCATTCCCTACGCCGGCCACCAGTTCTTTCTCCCCGTCGTTGTCAACATGGTAAGAGCATCCATCCACATATACAGTGGGCATTCCCTCACACTTGTCCTCTTCAAAGACTTTGTGTGGGGAATTAAGGTATGCCTCCATGTTGTCCTTGATTTTTAGACTTTCGTCCTCGAGACAGTTTTCTCTGGCACAATCATGCAAGTCAGCCAGACCTTGCGCGAGGGGACTCTTCTTGTTTTGGCCATATCTGACCTCCACAGGAAAGCCTTGCATTGACAGAATCCAGGAAGTAATTCGGGAATTACTCACATTTCCGGCCCGGATTCTGTCACTTTGGAGATATTGCAGAGGCTGGTGTGGAGTCTCCACTATGATGTGTTCCCCATGGATAAACGGGCGGTAATTCTTCAATGCCCACACCGTTGCCAGGAGTGCCTTCTCACAATCATTGAATTTTTCCTCCACAGAGGATAAAGTTTTGCTCGCATAGGAGATTACTTTATTGACCTTGTCATGCTTTTGGTATAATACTGCCGCATGTATTCGAGAACCCCGTCTCCAGGAAGAACTCCTTGTTTCTGACAGGGTAAGCTAGGCAAGGCGCTTGTGAGAGGCTTCTTTTGAGTTGTTTTACTGCCTCGGCTTATTCTGGACCCCATTCCCACTTGACCCCCCCCTTCAAGAGATGAATCAGGGGTCTGGTGATCTCTGCGTAGCCCTTAATGAACTTTCTGCTGTAATTAGTCAGTCCAAGGAGGCTCCTTAGTTCCCGCAGAGTTGTGGGGTCTTTCAGTTTTTGGAGTGCTTCCACCTTCTTTTCCTAGGGACAGAGACCCTGAGGATCTCATGCCCCAAGATATTAACACAGGTTCTACACCACTGTGCTTTCTGAAAGGAAAGTTTTGCTCCGGCGGCCCTCAACTGGGTCAGAACATAACGGATCTCCGCTATGTGTTCCTCCACAGATGAACTTTTGATGAGGACATCATCTGCATAAGACAGGTTACCCCTCGCACCCAGGTCGGGCATGGCCTTATGTAGGAAAATGTTAAACTCATTACCGGAGTTAAGGTATCCGAAGGGAGTCCGGGTCCATGTGTACTGCTGGCCCCCAAAGGTAAAAGCCAGCTTGTATTGGTCCTCCCTACTGACAGGCACAGTCCAGTATCCATTGGTCAGGTCTATTGCAGTGAATACCTGTGACCCCTGGATCTGGGCCAGCCCTTGGTCAATGTAGGGCAGAGGCCATCGGGAAGTATGGACCCGTTTGTTGAGCTCCCTGAGGTCGGCGCAGAGTCTCCACTGGCCGTTTGGCTTCAATATTCCCAGCACCGGATTATTGAAGGTGCTGTGGACTGGACGGATTATTCCCCGGGACCCAAGGTTCTTAATTATTTCAGTAAGGGACTCCATTGATGCGAGAGGCAAGCAATATTGCTTCACAAACACAGGAGTCATGCCAGGGTCCGTGGGGATTGTTGTTGTGTGGATGTCGGTGCGGCCACAGTCATATGAGTCTACCGCAAAGAGATCTTGGAAATCCAAGAAAACTTGTTTCAACTTTTGCTTTTGTTCCAGAGTCACACAGGCATCAGCTAGGTTGACTCTCTCTTCCACCATCTGCCTGAAGCCGGGAAAGACTTCTGGTTTGGCGATCTCAGCGGCCTCCTCCAGCTGGGTGGAGAAGTCCCTGGTCAGAGTGCTGATTTGGACTGGGGGCTTCAGGTGGGAAAGGCAGCCCTCATGGACCTGGAAAATCACCTCATCCCTCCTGAAGTCACAAGTCACATCTTCCTTACCATAAGGGCAAGAAGTGTACACCAGGAAGTTCCCCCCATGCCGGGTAAAAATCCTGTCTGGTGTTGTATTGTCATCACTGTCACTGTCAAAGCAGTCCTTGGGGATTGGCCCTAACAGTTCATTACCTAAATCTATGGAAAAATGTCGGTCATCAACCGCCATTCCAATAATGGTGCCTGCGGCTAGAGTAATACTCTTTAAGTTGCTGTTATCCACCTCTATTAGAATGGTGTCATGTTCTATGTTGACTAATGGAGTTGGGTTTACCTCCAACCCTTGCTGTTGGAGAGAAGCGTTTAGATGTATGTAAGCATCAGGGTTTTTCAAATGTTGTCCTCTTTTAACTTTCACTTCCAGGGAGAATTGTCGGGTCCTTTCTGGGATGGTGACTTCCTCTTTGATCTGAATTTCAACTGCATAAGTTGGCAATTGAGCTGACCTAAATGCTTTTTCTGGATCATCAAAGCCCATGGGATTATCCGCTATTCGGGACCAAGCTTTGAAGTTTATTAGGTCCAAACTAATGGCAAAGCGATTGAGAATGTCACTGCCTAAGTAAAAGGCGGCAGGGACGTCTCGCATGACCCAACAATTGTGGACTATGCTCTTGCTGCCAATGGAGATTTTGAGCATACACCTGCTTGGCAGGAGATGTTTGGAATTAGGTGCTTCCAGGTCCATTTCCCATTTGTCTATCAGTTTGAAGGTGGGAATGGCTGGATCTTTTGGGAGTTGGCGAAACATGGCTTCGCTGATGAAGCTCTTACCGTTGTTCACACACACTCGAGCGAGAACAGAGTCCTTCCCATCATTTAATTGGACAGGGATGAACAACTGCTCTCCAATTTGCTGAATATCAGCCAGGCTCTGAGCTGATTTCACATCTTTCTGGACTATAGGAGTGGGAGTTTCTGATTGTGGATTAGTAAAGAATTTCAGGGTGTTTCCTTCCAGCGTGGAATACCACTTTAGACTGGAAGGAAGGTTGATTTTCAGAAATAGAGAGGACCCTCCATCACCAGTCTGTTGTCCTACTGCTATTACTGTCACGTCTGGAATTTGGCTATTCTGGAAGTGAAATTCTACTCGGTCAGATTTTTGTTCAACCATGTGGCAGGTGCCGTTTAAACTAACATGGTTGACACTCTGTTTTAATTTTATGGGTCGGCTAGTCTGGGTCCAGAGGACCTTGTTTACGCAATCTATTAAGGGTGACAACCTCCTCAGGAGGTCATTCCCCAGTAAACAAGGGGTGCCCTCTGGAGTCACAACTATGACCGGGTGTTTCAACTTGTGTCGCCCAATTTTAATGTCCAAGTCTGCAGTCCCCTCAACGGGAATTTCCTTCCCGTCAAAGTTCTGCAGTTGTCCAGGAAGAGAGGTGAGAGGAATTTGTAATTCTCTCCCCTTCCTGCATTCAGTTCGTCAAAGGCCCTTCTGGACAGAAGGGTAGCTTGAGATCCCGTGTCCACCAGTGCTGAAATCGTACCCTGGCCCTGTACTTGTACCGGGGCATAATATCTTCCCTCCTTCTCCTCAAGGGGGCACAGATAATGCACATTTTTGGACAATTGGTGGGCTAACTTTCTGGTTTTGGACATTGCAAGCGAAGAGATGTGGGCAGAATTCTGTGGAGAGCCTTGGGAATCTGAAAGAAAAAGTTGGCACTGGAGATCAGAGCCATTGTGGGTTCCCCGGGTTCCGGCTCTGGGCCGCCCCCCCCTTTTTGGAGGCAGTCATCAGGATGGGTTTGAACCAGGGGATTTTGGTGTTGTGGGTTCTGGGATGAGATGACGGGCGGCGGTAGCTCAGTCTCCACATCTCCCCAGTCTGGATTTGCATCCCTAGGGACCAATTTTTCTTTGGGAGGAGTTCCCCGCTCTCTGAAGGAGAAGATCCTTTTCCCAGGATCCTCTGAGGATCCCTCTCCCTCAAATTGGAAGATCTGTACCTCCTCCTCAAACTGAGTCTGTTTGGGTCTTTTGTTTCTCCTACCCCCCCTCTGCTCCTTAGGAGGCAGACTTTCAGGGGCAAGAGATTTTGTTTCCGGTTCCTGGGTTTCCAGGGGCTGTTTACAAGTGAGGAAGGAAGCTTCCTCCAAGGCTTTACACCCCCCTTCCCTTTGTGCCTCCTCCCTGGGAACCGGTGAGTTATCGGGGTGCTGCCCCCGTCATTGTTCTGGAGCACCAGGTCCAGAGTTGGGTGCGTTCTGCGCCGGCATGCCGATCTGAGGGTTCTGCTGAGCCCTCAGTATGTGACCCAGATCCCGCGCCATGTTTTGAACCTGGCGCTCTAACTGGGAAACCCGCTCAGGCTGATACGGGGCCCTGTTTTCTCCCCTGGGCTGATCCCGGGAAGGGTAGCTATCCCTTCTTTGGTAGTACCCCTGGTTGGGAAGATTTGGATACCCCTCCACCCTTGGCCTCCCCTCTCCCGGATTCGGTTGTCTGGGCTCAGGGAATTGGGGAAAGAAGGGTGGAGAATTTTGGGGCTGGAAATTGGGTGGATACCTGGGGAAAAAGTTCTGCCCAGGATTTGGAGAATTTCTGCCCTCCGGTGGGAAGTTAGGAGGGAAGTTCCCTGGGTTAGGTGCTTGGCTGGACCCCCCCCCCCTTGGGCTGGAGGAGTCCACACATAACCCAGGATGGGTCGACTTCCCTTGTAACGGGGACTTACATAGTCAGGAGAGCGAGAGACCCCATTTGTGGGACTACCTCCTTGACTCCCTGTTTGTGACTGGCCCGAGGACCTTCTGGGCCTAGCATTATTAGGTGCAGGTAGGTTTTTAGGCCCCCCCATCTCCAACTCTAAAACGGGGGTGACCTTTACCTCTGCCACCTTGGCAGCAGCAGGGGTGTTGTTGGCTTTGGGGTTTTTGGGCGCATTATTTTTATTTTCTATTGGCTTCTGCACCTCATAGATCCGGGTCGCCTGTTCAATGACCCAGTCTAAAGATCTTTTCTCGTGAAAATCCCTCACAAGCTGGGTCATTATGTATTTGGGCAAGGCATGGAAAAACATATTAATACATTCTCTGCTATCCGTGCGCACCCTTCTTGTGGTCTGTGCAAAAGCACGCTTTAACTCCTGCACAAATTCTTGTGGGGCCTGATCCTCCCCACATTGTAAATTGTAGGCTGCCTTGCGAGCCTCTTGGGGATTTCTGTGAACAGAAAAATGTTTTAATATGGCCGCCCTATAGGTGGACCACCTGGAATGATTTTGGTCCTCCAGCCCTGCAAAGAAACTGGAGTACTCTGGGGAGAATGTCCACTTTACATATTGGATACAGCTTTGGCTGTCCTTCAAATGAAAAGTCTCCATCATTTGCTCGTAGAGCTCCAAGTGTTCCCAAACAGAGTACTTGGCGTTCTTATGATAAGGCGTGATGACACTCCTGATTGCCTTAATCTGTTTCAAGGGGTCCTTAAGCAAGGCCCTTTTTGTCTTATTGGCCCTTTTGGTCCAGGTAACCCTGGTCCATTCATCTTCTGACTCAGAGGCACTGCTCCCAGAGGTTCCCGTCTGTTCTTCCAGGTTTTCCCGGATTCTGCGAGCCTGGGAATGGCTGGCAGAATGTGGGGACCTGGTCTCCTGTGTCCTGTACCGCTCAGAGGAGTCTTCAGATCCCTCCTTGCTGCCAGGATTTGATGGGTACCCCCCCACTGACCTAACTGGGCAGAGGTTTTCAGGATGCCCTTAATGGGCCTACTCTCCTGGGGTTCCCCATCAAATTGCACTGTGCTTGGGTGCCCATACCCGGATGCCCGCCCCTCCATTCCTGGGTGGTACTGGCCGATGAGCCCCATGCTTCTGGCTGGATAGTAATCTGCCATCCCTGTGGCCCGGTGCTCATGTGCGCCAGGGGACATGGGGGTGGCAGAGTCCAGGGACTGAGAGAGATAAAGGCCTCTGGTACTAGGGCTCCTGAGGTTATGCTCAGGAGTTTCCCTTTCCCAGCGAACCTGGTCTCTATCCGCCCCTGCTCCCTGTTGCAATGCAAGAGCCTGCGCCTTCAGTTCCTCAGTTAAGGCCTTACTAGACTCTATCAGTCTCTCCTGCATCGCTACCTGTTGTTGGAGCCTATCATTGTGCTGGCAGAGAGCCTCGTTTTCTCTCTGTGCCTCCTGATTGGTCCTGGAGTACTGGGCCAGTCTCTGCTGCAGGAGGGTTACCTCCTGAGCTGTGTCCCTATCGGCCTGCTCCTTTCTTGCTAGAGCATCCTCCATCCTCCTGGTGTGCTCTAACAAGTTCTGGTGTTCTTTTTGGAGGTCACCCAGTCCCTGGTGGGCCAGGTGATTTTCTTCCATTTTTCTTTTTAAGTGGCAGACTTCCTGGCCTAAGGTATCCCTTTCCTGACTAAGAGCCTGCATCTGTGCCGCCAGGTCATCCCTTTGCCTTTGGAAGGCACCAGCTTTCTGGCGCTCCTGGTCAAACTCTGCCTGGGTATCCAGGTCTTTCAAAATCAGTTTATTGCTCTCTGCCTTCTCCCTATCTAGGTGGCTTTGCAGGGTGACTACCTGCTCAGCACATACCCTATTGAAGTCTAACTGTTGCTCCAGCTTTTTCTGGCTCTGCAGTAGGGAGTCCAAACCTTCTTGGTACTCCTTCTGCAAGGCCAGAAATCTGGTATCCTGGTCAGCCTTTTCCTGTTGCAGGATGTCCATATCCCTCTTTATTTTAATGATGTGCTGTCTACTCTCATTTTCTGACTCCTGGCTCCCCTGCATCCTCTGCTCAGAAGAGACCAGGTCAGATTGGACCTTCTGTAATGCCAGCAGTTGCCTACTCGCCAGATCTTGGCCTTCAGCACATTTGTCCTGCATGGCTCCCATATGTAAATATAAATATGCCGCTACCCTGGCAATCTTGTGGTGCTCATCCTTGGCCTTCGGGGCCAAATATAGTTCACTCAGGGCCACATGTAAGGGACCCTGGTCTCTCCATATATATGACCCTGTTTCCGTGATCTGGGGTGCGATTGCTTGCAACCAGACCGTCTGGTCCTGATGAGTCCACTCACCTCTCACAAATAACTTATGTAAGAAGTGTTCTCTGGCTATTTTCATGTCTACTAAGGTCGTCATTCTGGAATTTGAGTTCCTTCCTGACTTACAGAAGTTTGTATTTTTTTTTTTTTTTTTGCAAAGCAGACCTTTTCCTTAGAGCGTTCCTTTGAGGAGTGCTTTACAGCGTAACACAGCGTGGTGATCCGACCGGATATGTGTATCTGGTCAGCTGGCACACTGTATTAATCTGCACAAGTGATAGATCTAATCCAAACGTCCCGCTCGAGCCCCCAATTTGTAAGAGGATTCAATTCAACACTACAGCTAAGTCAACACCTAGTCTAGAATACTGAATGAAAACCCTTATTGATATATCTTTATGTCCAGTTCATGCGTTCTGGATGACTACCTGTTAGGATGTGCAGTGTTTCCAATGTTTACCTGTTAAACCATGAGTGTATAATATTTCCTTCACTATGTCTATTGTCACTTAGATACTATAGAACATAGAACTGCATCTTATGTAGCAGGGTTCCAAGGAGAGCCAGTGAAGAAGCAGGGCCTTAGTGGGAAGATTGTACTCCTCCTGCTGGGGGTCGTTTTATGTCATCAACTTACAAATAAAAGGTTCTTTACCTTTAAACTACTGGTTATGTGAAAGCCTCCCTTTGTACATAACATTTGGCGACGAGGATTTTGACTGGGACCCCGAGGACGACCCCCAGCGCCTTTTCTACAGATCTAGTGTGCTGGCTGTGGAGCGGAGCCAGCCTGACTTGCCTGAGGGAGGGCCTTTTTCAGTGGATTATTGACGGCCTGACATCCAGTGTGTGGCATCCACCGGAGGGACATTGCTAGCGCCAGAGGAAAACCCCTGGAGTCTCCGTGGTCCGTGGGAGCTGGAATTGGACCCCTGCAATTTTGTTGAACTTGTGGAGACTGGGCTGGCAAAGACACGGCTTTGGCACTTTTATAATTGGATTTTGGGTTGTGTGTTTTCCGAGCGGCCATTGGACACCCTGGCCCCACGCTGAGCAAGGTTGAGAAAGGAGTCGCCGCCGATGACCCTGGTGAGGCGCTCCAGGGTGAGTAGATAACCAAGCAGCTATCTTTTAATTAGTGTCACCTACCTGTGTGGGTGGGAGCTCTTTTGGTTAAACCAGAATTGCAAGCTTGTTATTCTATTCTGCAACTTTGAGACATGGCAAATGTGCCTGCTCCTGTGTTTTTTCTGGCAGTGCCAGGTGAACCCAGGGTTAGATGGGAAGACTGGAAGGAAGGATTCAGCAAATATGCCTTAGCAGTGTTTGGTGCCAACTACTCCAATGAGCGCAAGGAGGCATTGCTATTTCACTGTTTGGGAACTGCAGGCCAAGAGGTCTTAAAGAGATTGCCGGAGCCTTCTGACATTTTGGATGCTGGTCCATATGAAAGGACATTAGCCAAACTGGACAGGCATTTTAGAGTGGAGGAGAACATTATATTGGAAAGATATAAATTTGCCACGAGAGAGCAGAAGAATGGGGAAAGTATCGAGGATTTTGTCACGGCTTTAAGGGGCTTAGCAGTGAAATGCAAATTCACTCACTGCCAGGATGAGCACTTGAGAGACCAGCTAATGATTAAATGTTCCAATGACAGTATTAGGAAAGAACTATGGAAAGAGAGGAACCCCACTTTGGATCGAGCAATTGAGATAGCGAAAATGGTGGAACACACAGATAAGTGCATTGAAGTTCTTCAATCGGATACTGTGAACAATGGTAAACCCAAGTTGGATGAGAGTCAGGGTTCAGTGCTGAAGGTGTCAAAGGTTGTTCAGAGGCAGAGTACGTGGAATCCAAGACGCGCCTCGCAGAATGCTAAAAGGAGCGAAGGGAACAGACCGGCAACTGGCAGAGGATGGCGTCAATGGGTTCCTGCAAAAGATAGCAGAGGGATTCCCAAAGACATGAATTCTTTCAAGATGGTTAGGGATTCAGGACAATCCAGAGGTTTTCCAGGGAGACGATGCTTTAGATGTGGAAGCTTGTCGCATATAGCCTCGGATAAGGATTGCTTTGCTATTCATATCATATGCAATGAGTGTGGTGTGAGAGGGCACATTGCCCGATGTTGTAGAAATTTTAATGCTGGGTCAAATCAAGTGCATGAAATAAGTGCAAGTTATGAAGATGAGTCATATTGTGAGGATGGCAGAGAAGTGGTATTTACAGTGAATGCTGTCAATGGCAGAGTGAAAACGCAGAAACCTTATGCTGAGGTTGTAATTCGAGGTGTACCAGTACGCATGCTAATGGATAGTGGTGCTGACTACACCTTGATAAGTGTGGAAGTGTGGAGGAACAAATTCGATAGTTGTACTCTGTGGGAAAATACTGTTAAAGCAAATGCTTATGGAGATGTTCCCATAGATATTATAGGTTGCTTTGATGCTGAATTACAGTTTAAGGACAGGAAGGCCAAAGGTTATGTGTATGTTACCAACAGAGGGGGTGAATTGTTGTCATGGAGTGATCAAGCTGAATTGAAGATAAGGCTTGAGGCAAGTCATCCCGAGCAGGTAATGTCTGTTGCGGGAGGAGAGCCCACAGAGATACAAACCACGTTATCTGGGAAATTGGGGTGTCTTAAGGGCTTTGTACATGTAATTCGCCTAAAGAAAGGAGCTGTACCTAAGATTGCAAAACTGCGAACTATTCCTCTTGCTCTTAGAGGAGATGTAGAGGAAGAACTCAAGAGAATGGAAAGAGATGGTGTCATTGAAAAGATAGAAGCATCTGAATGGGTCAGTCCTATAGTTGTAGTCAGAAAAGGCAATGGGTCTTTGAGGCTCTGTATAGATCTTAGACATCTAAACAGCATGGTTGTGGCAGACAGGTTTCCTCTTCCCCGAATAGATGATTTGATGGTGGGAGTAGCTGGGTCAAAAGTGTTCTCCATACTAGATCTTAAATCGGCCTACCATCAGGTTGAATTGCACCCTAATTCCAGGGATCTCACCGCCTTCATCACCCCGATTGGATTGTTCAGGTGTGTTCGCATGCCATTTGGTTTGGTCTCAGCCGCAAGTGTGTTTCAGAGTATTATGCATAAATTACTTGGGGGTGAAAAAGGGGTGATGTGTTATCAGGATGATGTTCTTGTATGTGGGAGCGATGAGAAGGAGCATGATGTTCGTTTGAAAAGAGTTTTGGATATTTTGAAGGAGGCAGGCCTCACCGTTGCCTTGGAAAAATGTACTTTTAAAGCCAACAAAGTGGTGTACCTGGGTCATGAGATCACTGGGGAAGGGGTTAGACCCAAGGAGGAGGCTATTGAGGCCATAAAAAGAATGGAGGAGCCTAAGTCTAAAGGGGACATACTATCATTTTTGGGACTGGTGGAGTTTTACGGCAAATTTGTCAAGGGGTTAGCAGAAATGTCGAGGAATATGAGATTTCTCACTCGCAAGGGAGTCGTTTTTAAATGGTGTGACCGGTGCAAGAAAGAATTTTTGATGATAAAAGAGGCTATTGTCAATGCTCCCATTTTGAAAATATTTGAGGAAAGTAAACCCACATTGCTTTTTGTTGATGCCAGTGATTATGGTGTTGGGGCTGTTCTGATGCAGGAGGATCAGACAGGTTTACAGACTGTGGCTTTTGCGTCCAGGTCTTTGAAGGGCCCAGAATCTAGATATTCAGTTATTGAGAAGGAGGCTCTAGCATGCGTTTGGGGTGTCGAGAAATTTAAAAGATTCTTGTGGGGGAGGAGTTTCACCATTTGCACTGACCATAAACCCTTGGTTGGAATTTTTACGAAAGGTGGTTTGGAGGGAGTGTCAAGACGCATTATGAAATGGGTCACGGCATTGCAAGGGTTACAGTATACCATGCTCCACGTAAAGGGGGAGGTTAATGTGGTTGCAGACGCCTTGTCTAGATCTGTCCAGAGGGAAATTTCTGACGATAGTGACTTTACAAGTTCAGAGGAGAGTGCAGAAATATTCCAGGTGCATGAAACATTAAAGAAAAGTGAGTGGGATGTGTCTTGCACGGAGGATGTTGTATATCAAGGAGTGCTTACTCTGGTTGCAGAAGGTAAAATTAAGAGCCACAGGGGCGAGATGAATGGTTTTGCCAAAGTGAGGGAGGAGCTATGGATTCAGGATGGTTATTTATACAAGGGTCACCAGATGGTTGTGCCAGTCGGTATGAGGAAGTCTGTTTTGGAGTTGGCCCATGTTGGGCATTTAGGTCTGGCCAGGACGAAGGGACTTGTGAGGTCTGAATTTTGGTGGCCTGGTATCGACAAGGACATAGAGGAACAAGTCAAAGACTGTGTGGAATGTATTGAGGGAAACAAAGGCTTGAAAGTGCAAAAAGTTCCCATGGTAGTGAGGGAGTCCCCGCGTGTCCCTTGGGACGAAATTGCGTTGGATCTCCTCGGTCCATTTAATATTGGTGGTGGCAGAGATAGCTACCTATTAGTAGTCATGGATTTATTATCAAAATGGCCGGAGGTATGTGTACTCAAGGACATATCCAGTAGTAGTATAATCAGATTTTTGGAACAACTGTTTTGGAGAGAAGGGTTTCCAAGAAAGTGTTTGTCTGACAATGGGACCCAACTTGTTTCCAGAGAGTTTAAAGAATTCTTAGAGAATCATGGGATTGAGCAGGTGAATACTTCTTTATATCATCCCCAGAGTAATGGGTGTGTGGAACGATTTAATAGGACTCTGATGGAGGCTATTAGGATAGCGGTGGCTACTGGAGGAGATTGGGTGAGAACAGTGATGGAACGCACGTTCCAGTATAGGCTAACTACCCATAGTGTCACAGGCGTGAGTCCATTTGAGATCTTGAGAGGAAGAAAACCAAATACTCATTTATGTCCAGGTTGGATGGGCAAATCAAAAATGGTGGATGTGGATCTAGAGAGTGTAAAAAGGAGAATTTTTGAAGCTGGAGTTAGATCCAAGGAGAGGTATGATCAGAAGAATTGTTGTAGGGAACTCAAGGTCAAAGAGGGTGATTGGATTAAAGTCAAGCTCCCCACCAAAGTTCGTAAAGGAGCCTCGTTGTTTTCTGAACCAAGCAAGTTGTGAAAGACTTGGGTTCATCAGTGTTGGTCAAAGGAGGAGCTATTTGGAATAAGGAAAGGGTGGCTTTTCCGTTTCAATGTTAATTTGTCTTCAGTTAGTTGGAGACAGGGACTTTCTTGTGACTCTACCTAATCAACCACTAGATGTCCTATATCTATGCTCTTGATTTGTGCCAGGACTTGCAGCGCATCCAATGTTTTACCTGTTAAACCACGAGTGTATAATATTTATTTTACAGGTTTCAATTTCAGTTGTTCAATATTTGTTTTACAGGTTTCAATTTTAGTGGGTCCTCACCCACACAGTTACTTGTTATGTTTAAGGAGGAGAGGTGTTAGGATGTGCAGTGTTTCCAATGTTTACCTGTTAAACCATGAGTGTATAATATTTCCTTCACTATGTCTATTGTCACTTAGATACTATAGAACATAGAACTGCATCTTATGTAGCAGGGTTCCAAGGAGAGCCAGTGAAGAAGCAGGGCCTTAGTGGGAAGATTGTACTCCTCCTGCTGGGGGTAGTTTTATGTCATCAACTTACAAATAAAAGGTTCTTTACCTTTAAACTACTGGTTATGTGAAAGCCTCCCTTTGTACATAACACTACCCCTATATAACACCCCTCTCTGGGAATCCCCCTGACCCCACTGAGCCAAGAAGTAGTTCTGTTTTGCAAGTTTAAAAGGTTTATTTGATAATTTAAACAATAGATATATATATCACACCTTATAATAAATTAATAATTGAATATCACACTTAATCTGAGCAGTAATCAATAATGGATAGTCCGGCACTAGCACACCTCTTTATAATCAATGATGAGTGGTTATAGGATGGATAAGATAGCAACAATACTTTGATGGTTTCAAATGGATGCAATGTGGAATGAAATGCAGTACAGAAAATAACTTGATAGGATTTCAGCAAAAGACAATGTAATCACTTTCTTGGACAATTCACCCCCCCCTTTAATGCAATGCAAGGAAATGGAAGGAAAGCACACAGTTCTCAGAAATGCAATCAAATGTAATTCAGTTCACCCCAGCAAGCTTAGACTACAGAAGTTGGAAACACAGGCCCAAAATGCTTTTATATGTGCTGGCAATGAAGTGAAAAATATGCTAAAGTGCTTTTAATTCCCTCTAGAGGTTCAGGGTGAGTGGTATCTAGTTAATATTAGTCCAGGCTCACTCTAGCAATGATTCAGGGATGGTTCTTAAGAGGCAAACAAATTTTTTAGCAAGGAAAGCAATGAAGCTGCGGTTTTCACACGTGGAGAAATTTGCAAATCGCGGTAAATTCGCGAGTGCGTTTTTCGCGATTGCGGCAAAAGTATAGGGGGTAGGAATGCGGTTCTAGGTTCCTTGAAAAGCCAAGATTCTAAGCATTCAGAGGAAAGTTACTGCAAGTCTCTAAGACAAACGGTCACGGAGATATGAGCGATATGGTAAAGGTCGTTTTTCAGATTTGAAATTTTAAAGTTCAAAATGACAAATGACAGCTAGCAACTAGAAATGACAGGTGACAGCTTTACAAATGACAGGTGACAGTTAGGAGGCAGTTCTACTTAGATTAAAATAGTTCGAATTATATTATTTTAACTAAGAGATTGGTTCTGCACAGTCTGCTAGGTACTCACAATATATTTTTGAAATAAATGGGCCTCGCCACGGATCTGGTCAGGTTTTAGACTGGACTCTGGTCTGGTCTCTGCACTTCACAATGATCTGGGTCAGCTCTCTGGTTCTGCTAGCAGCGGTCTGGGTCAGCTCTGCTCTGCTGGTCTAGCCTCTCTGGATTCTGGAGATTGATGGATTTGAAGTCTGGATCTCTGGATGTGGTATGGTCCGGCAGAGCGCGTTGCAGCAAATGGAATTGAATGTCCCTATCTGTCCTGACTGTCTGCTTTTATGTGTTTTGAAAATGGGTGTGTGTGCAGCATCACTAGGCTCTACCCCTCTCCACTTGTCATTGGCCACTTCCTCCTCTTCCCCTTGATTGGGGGAATGAAATGAAGTGTCATCATGATGAGGTCTGTTTATGGTACAGAGAACCCACCCCTGTCAAATTACACACAATCTATATTTTGACCCAAAAGACATATTTGCACAGGTACACATTTGTTTAAAATTACATGCACCCATCACATATCACAGGAGGTATACCCTGTCCAAATCTGCTCTTCCTGAGAGCTTGCATTGAGAAATGGCAACATATTTCACTTTTTGGTCAGGTTACCAATATCAGATTCTTACTCAAATTTACCCAAATGTGTGCAAGGCATGCAGGCATTAATTGATGAAGTATCAGACTTTTCACATGCAGACATTTTAAGTAATACCCTCTTAACTGCTAGCTTGCCCCCAGATCATGCTACCGGTTCTAAAAACCTCTTAAAATGTGGGCAGAAAAATCACAAGAATTATGGTATCATTTAAATAATTATGACAAGTCCGTACTATGAGTTATTCATCTTTTTCTAAAACCATATTCTGGCTCCAAAGGGGTGTGGTTTCCCCCAGCACAAGGTTGAATTTCTGGTTTTTCCAGTTCTGCCAAGCCAGCTTGCTCTCACATGCAGTGCTCCTCCCCTTTTCTTCCAGGAGGAAGCCACTTTTTACGGCCCCCATAATAAAACATTTGCCTGAGTCAGGACAGGGCTTTGTTCAATTTCCTGCACAGCCCAGGTAATTCAATCAGGGAAGTGTCATATCCCTTTTGGTGGGAGCAGCAAAAGGCAGATAGGCCTGGGAACACAGCTTTTGTGCAAGTCTCATCTCCTGTCGGGGGTAGCTGGTGGGCAGAATTCAGTTCCTTAAGCCAGGCCCCAGCTAATGTCACTTTTAGTTACCCAGTTTAAGTCAAGACAATGTTTACATATGCAGCTAGAATGCTGATTCTAAGTTTAAACTATGACATTTAAACAATTGCAACCTATGTGACACTCAAAAGTAGGTCACTCATTTCTTTTGAACATTTAGATTTTTAGTGTCTTTCAGTCCAAATTTACTTAAACTGCCGAAATCCACAACTCAGCCAGTCTTGTTATAAACCTTCAAGTCACTTCAGAATATAACTTTACATTGGATCCACCTCTCAGTAAGTCTTTCTTTGGCATTTATTCAGTTTTACACGAAAAAGAAAAAAGTCTGGTGCTGTTTTAAAACGCCGGCTTTCTGATAGTGGTGAGTACTGGTACTGCACCCATTTTTGGGATTTAAGAAAATGAATTCCCCACAATTCTAGGTTGCTTTTGGCAATCAGCATTGCCATTCCCAATGGTTTCAGACTACTGTGTGGGTAGTCCAATGGTGGTTTTAGGCAGTGCCCTTCTGTGCCCATAACATCTGCAAAAATGAGTGGCAGCCTATTCTTCATGCATTTCCCTGTGCATTTTCTGGGAAGCTCTGGCCATCATGATGTTTTCCATGTCAGTACTGCACAGTTTTGAGGTAGGGCTCGGATGCGTGGATAAAAACATCCCACAAGCCCCCCTCTTGCGATGGCCATTCTGTTTCACTGATGGAACTCGCAAGACCTGGGATGTTTCCTCATCTTCTTCCAATAGATGGCACAGTTCAGCATCTTTTTCTCCATCCGGTCGGATCGATCGGTTCTCCTCGCCGGTCCTGATGGGAAGATTGGGCGGTACCCCAGGCCCCTTGCGTCTCTGCTCCCGGTCTCCGGATCGTCCTCCTTGGCCAGTCTCGAGGTTTTCTTTCTCCTAGGACGACAAAGGAAGAGCGGCAATACCTATTCATGGACATTTCTCCCCACCATTGATATAGTGGGGTGGCATATAAATTTATAGTCAAAACATATGAACATGCACATTTCTTTTTGCATTCAAAAACGAAAACACCCACATTGAGAAACTCAGAATTTGATAGGCGATATGTAGGATATTTTAAGTTAGAACTGAATTAATCTGAGACAGTACCCTCTAGGATTCCAGAGGATTCCTCCAGTTGTTGCAGAGTGTGCCTGGGATGGCAACACTTCAACTGGTTTATGTGGACCCACTTGTCTTCCCCCTCTGCCAAACCGCCTTTGGGGATGCGGATCTTGTAGGCCACAGGGGAGATTTTGTCTATAATCTCAAAGGGTCCCTTCCATGTAGGCAAAAATTTTCACTGTTTGGCCTGGTTCCTTTGGAAATTGTATAGATAGACCCGGTCCCCCACCTGATATTCCTTCCTGGAAGTTTTCAGGTCATAGTGGGTCTTCATGCTATCAGCTGATCTTTCTAGATTCCGCTGAGCATAAGCAAAAGCATGTTGAAGGTGTTTCCTTAAATTCTCCACATACTCATGAGTTGTGGAGGCATTTATTAGTGTCTGCTCTTGGGTCCTGTAGAGCAAATGCTGAGGAAGCACCATCTAGCGTCCAGTCATCAACTCAAATGGTGACATTTTGGTTGCAGATGAAGGGGTAGATCCGATGGCCATTAGGACCAGAGGTAATCGGATATCCCAACTTGGCCCAGAATCTGCCACAAACTTCTTTAATATGCTCACAATGGTTCGGTTATATCTCTCTACTGCCCCAGAAGAAGCTGGCCGGTAAGCAATATGCAACTTCCTTTTGACCCCCAGTATCTCCCACATCTTTGTCATTACTTCACTGGTGAAGTGGCTACCCCTGTCTGACTCAATCCTTTGAGGTAGACCAAAACGGGAAAAGATGTGGTTAATCATCAGGGCAGCTGCAGTTTCTGCCTTGCAATTTGGGGCTAGGAGACATTCCACCCACTTGGTAAACAAGCATGTCACAGTCAACATGTACTTATTCCCCCTAGCTGAGCGAATCACAGGGCCTACAAAGTCGATTTGTAAATCTGACCATGGCAGTGTCATCCCCCTCTTTTGGAGAGGCGCACGGTTTGTGAGGGATGATGGCTGAAATTGTGCACACACAAGACACCCCTTCAAGTATTGGTCGAGGTCCTGCCCCATGTGTGGCCAGTATGCATCCTCTCTTAAGATTTCCAGTGTTGTGTGAAACCCCCTATGACCGGCGGTGGCCGCATCATGTGCGTGACTTAACATCAGGCTTCGGAATGAGGTAGGAACCACCCACTGATCGTGGCCAGCTTTGGATTTCCTTACCAACAAACCGTCTTGGATCCGGAACATTTTTGGACATTTCATCAACACTCTAAGGTCCTCTTTCCCAATGTAATCGGTATCCGTCAGGGGAAAGGTCTCAGGGTCCTCAAGGTGTTGGTAAAACTTACCAATAATTGGATCCCCCTTCTGAGCGGTAATCAAATCAGCATCAGGGGTCTCCTTACTCCATTGTGCAATTGAAGGGTCGTTGTGAGCATTTGTCTGGGACCTAGTGATAGCAGTGACCTGGATTTCCCCCAACAGGGACTCAATCTCAATTAGATCCCCTTGGGTGGCCCCGGTTTTGGCCAGCTGATCAGCTAAGTCATTTCCAGTTTTGTCTGGTCCCTCTACTTTGGAATGACCCTTGATCTTTTTCCAATAGATGGTCATCTCATTCGAGGTGACCAGATCATCAATGTTTTGGATCAACTTCCCATGTTTCAAGGGTTTGTTATTAGCACATAACATGCCTCTGGTTTTCCAATTAACCAGGTGCTCCACGAACCCGTTCCGTACATAATCCGAATCTGTGATTATGACCAGTTCGTGGAGTTGATGCTGGACAGCAGTGAGGATGGCCTGATGCACAGCCATCAATTCTGCCACCTGACTACTTCGGGCACCAATTTTGTATCCAGCGGAGGGTTCTGGGAACTCCTTCACCCATGCATTCCCTACGCCGGCCACCAGTTCTTTCTCCCCGTCGTTGTCAACATGGTAAGAGCATCCATCCACATATACAGTGGGCATTCCCTCACACTTGTCCTCTTCAAAGACTTTGTGTGGGGAATTAAGGTATGCCTCCATGTTGTCCTTGATTTTTAGACTTTCGTCCTCGAGACAGTTTTCTCTGGCACAATCATGCAAGTCAGCCAGACCTTGCGCGAGGGGACTCTTCTTGTTTTGGCCATATCTGACCTCCACAGGAAAGCCTTGCATTGACAGAATCCAGGAAGTAATTCGGGAATTACTCACATTTCCGGCCCGGATTCTGTCACTTTGGAGATATTGCAGAGGCTGGTGTGGAGTCTCCACTATGATGTGTTCCCCATGGATAAACGGGCGGTAATTCTTCAATGCCCACACCGTTGCCAGGAGTGCCTTCTCACAATCGTGTAACGCTCACCTGGTTCCCACGGAGGCGCGGCGTCGAAGGCGCAGAACTCTGAAGATGGACAGGAAGGGCCCCTCTATTCTGGCTTCCCTGGCTTGTTGGATACCCTCCTGTGCGTGAAAAGGGAGTATTACCAACTGTGGAACAATGCTCAAGCCTCCCACTCCCTTCCAACCCTCCACAATACCTCCTCCACGATTCCCCGTGAAGCCTCACCTTAGGGTTTGGAAGGATGAGCTCTCCATCCTGCTTCTGATGCAGGGGCGCGTTGAAACCCAGTTACTTCACTGGATTGAGGATTGATGGGAGTTCAGGTAAGCTTGACTGTTCAGGTAAGGAGCTGTAAAAGTTCTGTTCAAAAGTTCAAGCTTAATAATAATGTTCGTTGTCTAATTGCAGCAAGCGCTAATGCTTATGTCTTTTTCCCCTTAGGGCCGGGGTTCGGAGTGCCGGAGATATGGCGCCGACCCGAAGTGAAACAGTTCTGGATGAGCGCTCAGGTAATGTCTTTGCATTCGCTCATTCAATGTCTGTCTTTTTTCCCCATAGGGGCCGGGGTCCGGAGATGCCAGGAAGCGGCAGGACCCGAAATGCAGTGGGAATAATCCAACAGGTAAGACTTAAATGGAAACTGAGCTTTCCTTATTCCTTTTCTCCCTCTCACCTTTGTTCTTGTCTTTTTTCCTCTAGGCGCCGGGGCGTAGCTGAATCCGGAAGATCGCTGCTGAAGATGGAAGCGCCTGCAAAGGTGAGTAAAATGCAGCGCTGCAGCGATCGAAACAAAATGTCTTTAAAATGATGTCTTCCTTTTCAGGGCCGTTGGAGAAATGACTCCTGGATGCAGATTTAGCAGGTAAGGGCTTTTCTTCTTCACCTATTCTCTTCCGTTCTCCCCTTGCAGGTGTTCCAGGGTGCTGGCAGGCGTGGCTGAAGTCAGGATGCAGGAGCTGACACGGTGAGCGTCCAGCTGCTAGGTGCAGAACAACGCGAAGCACGTGTGGCTGTTCGGGTGGGGTTTAAATAGCCTTGGAAGAAGTTCCTGGTATGTATCCTTCCACCAATCAGGTATGTATCCTTCCCCGACCACACCCGGGTGGTGAAGTAGTCCTACAGGTAAAGTAGTCCCATTCAGGCCTCAAGAGGGCCTGGATGAAGCAGCAAGGTCTGCATCAGGTAAGTGTGCACCCAAGCACTTAAACACATATCCTCTTCTATGAGCCTGGCGCCTAAGGCGCCAGGACTGGGGTCCGCTATGAGCCTGGTGCCTAAGGCGCCAGGACTGAGTCCAAAGGGCCCCGACTTGGGCCCGCTGAGACTTCCCTGGGGAAAATGATGTCTGCCTCTGGGGTTGCTGGGCCCGGCCTGGCTCCTTGGAGGTAGGCATCATGACAGTACCCCCCCTCAAGGCCCCTCCCAAGGTCTTTTCCTCCGGGGGTTTTGGTTTGTACGGGAATCTTCGATGGAATCGTTGAATTAATCGTGGTGTGTGAACATAGTTACTGGGTTCCCAAGATCTTTCCTGAGGTCCATATCCTTTCCAATCAACAAGATCGAAGAGTTTCGACTTAACTATCTTGGAATCTAAAATGTCTTTCACTTCGAATTCTAATTCTCCATCAATTTGGACAGGGCCTGGGGGCTCAGACAGTCTGGTTCCAGGTTGTACTGGTTTTAGAAGAGATGCGTGAAAAACGGGATGAATCCGCATGTTGGATGGTAAATCGAGTTTAAAGGCCACTGGGTTGATAATAGCTTTGATGGGGTAAGGCCCAATGAATCTGGGATTAAAAGTTCGCTGACCCTTGAGGGGTAGATGTTTAGTTGCTAGCCATACCTGATCTCCTACTTGGTAAGGAGGAGTTTTACTTCGGTGCAAATCAGCGTTTTCTTTATACTTTTTCTTGGCTTGCTGTAAGTGGGTTGTAGCTTCTTTGAAGGCTTGGGTTATTGTGGAATGTAGGTGATTTACTGCAGGCATCTCCAGGGTCAGAGGTGGATCTAGGTCAGAGTTCCGAGGATGGTGACCATACAGGGTATAAAAAGGAGTCTGTCCGGTTCCAGAATGCACTGAATTGTTGTATGCATATTCTGCAATCCAAAGGATGTCTTTCCAATTTAACTCGAATTGGTGTAACATGCACCGCAGATATTGCTCGAGAGTCTGATTGGTTCTCTCGGTTTGTCCGTCGGTCTGGGGGTGGTGGCTGGTGGATAACCGCACGTCTATTTGTGCTAGTTGGCAACATTTCTTCCAAAAGTGGGAGATAAATTGACTTCCACGGTCTGAGACTAATATGGAAGGGAAACCATGTAACCGCACTATATTTTCCATAAATTCCTTGGCCAAGGTGGAAGCTGACGGCAATCCTTTTAAAGGGATAAAATGGGCCATTTTGGAGAATAGATCCACTATTACGAGAATCGTGTTGTAACCACCACAAGGAGGCAGGTCAGTTATAAAGTCCATTGACAAGGTGTGCAAGGTGCTGGTGGAATGTCCAAAGGTTGAAGTAGGCCGGCTGGCCTTTTCTTTTGACTCTTATTTTGGGCACAGATTCCGCAAGACAACACAAATGACTTTATGTCTTTTCTCCAAGAAGGCCACCAGAAGTGGCGTTTGATCTTTTCTTCTGTTTTCGCGATACCGGGGTGTCCTTCCATTAATGATTCATGATGACGGGTAATGACAAGTTCCTGCAATTCTTTACTTGGCAGAAATAACCGCTCTTGGAAGTAGGGTAAATCATCCTTAACGGTGTAGTGAGGACCCTTTTGACTCCATTCCAGTAAGGCAGAAGAGTCAAAAAGCTGTTTTACTTGAGCTTGGATGTCCTCAATGGTTTGCAATGAAGTCAAGCCCAGAATTCTTTGTTCCGGTATGATTGGCACAGGTTCTAAACTCGAATTGGGTTCTTCCATGCCTATCCGGGATAAGGCATCTGCCTTACCATTCTTGCAGCCAGGGCGATAGGTAATTACAAAATCAAATTCCGCAACGAATAAAGCCCATCGGAGTTGTCGCGAAGATTGAGCTTTGGCCGTCTTTAAATACTGCAAATTTCTGTGCTCCGTAATTACGGTGATGGTGTGTCTTGCACCGAGAAGATAGTGACGCCAAGCCTTGAAAGCTGATTTAATAGCCAGTAGTTCTTTGTCGGTAATTGCGTAATTGAGTTCAGGTGGAGAGAATTTTCTGGACCAAAAGGCTACAGGGTGTAGTTGGTTAGTTTCTGGGTCTCTTTGCGACAGGACAGCTCCCATGGCCGAACTGGATGCATCGGTTTCCACGATGTAAGGGAGATCTGGGCGCGGGTGCTTCAATACAGGTGCAGAGGTGAATTTGGTTTTCAGGTCCTTAAAGGCTTGTTCAGCCTCAAGAGTCCATTCAAAGCGTTTATTTTTCTTTAGGAGAGCTGTGATGGGTTGAACAGTTTGGGAAAATTCCAGGATGAACCTTCGATAGAAATTGGCAAAGCCAAGCATGCTTTGCACTCCCTTCACAGAGCTAGGAGATGGCCATTTGAGAATGGCGTCCACTTTCCGCGAGTCCATTCGGATTCCTTGAGGTGTCAGGATGAATCCGAGAAACTCCACTTCTGTGGTATGAAAAACGCATTTTTCGAGCTTGGCAAATAATTTGTGCTGGCGCAATTTCTCAAGAACTGCCCTAACATGGTTTCTGTGATCAGATTCTGAGGAGGAATACACCAGGATGTCGTCAATATAAACGATGACACAAACATCGATAAGTTCCCGAAGAACATCATTCATGAAGTACTGAAAGGCGGCAGGTGCGTTGCACAAACCGAAGGGCATTACTTGATATTCGAAGAGCCCAAATTTGGTGCGGAATGCAGTCTTCCACTCGTCGCCCTCTTTTATACATACCAGGTGGTAAGCTCCTCGGAGATCTAGCTTGGTGTACACACGAGCATCTTTTACTTGGTCGATAAGCTCAGGTATCAGGGGCAAAGGGTAATGATTCTTAATCGTTATCTGATTTAGGGCGCGGTAGTCAATACAGGCCCTAAGGTCTCCTTCCTTTTTAGGTACGAAGAACAAAGCGGAAGAGACTGGTGACTTTGATGGGCAAATGAAGCCATTGGCCAGGTATTGATCCAAATACTGGCGCAAATGCAGGTTCTCAGGTTCAGTAAGAGCATAAATCCTACTACAAGGTAGTTGTGCATTGGGTACCAAGTCGATTTGGCAATCGTAAGATCGATGGGGAGGTAAGGTGTTAGCCTGCTCTTTCTGAAAAACATCTTGGAATTCTTGGTATTCAGATGGTAGCTGTACAGGGGTGGAAGTTACAGAGGCTAGACCCATAGCTGGATTCCTTGGGTAACAGGTTGGTTCACAATCAGGAAAAGTTATCTTCTTTGCTCGCCAGTCTATTCTCGGATTATGTGTTTCTAACCAAGGGATACCAAGAAGTACTTGAAATTGTGGGGCCTTGATCACATCAAACACGATTGCTTCCCGATGTCCGTCCTGACCCACCAGAGTGATTTCAACTGTGGAATGCGTTACAGGCCCTGAGGCTATTTCGGTTCCATCAACTGTAGTAATTACATCTTGGGTTACTTTCGGGCGGAGAGGAAGCTTAATCCTGGAAGCCAATTCACGGTCTATGTAATTTCCAATAGCTCCACTGTCTATGTATGCTTTTATAGCATGCAACTGCTGAGGCTGTTTTGGGTTCACAAGCACCATTGGCATGACAAAATCCGAGGTCAAAGAGTTTGTTTTCAAGCTCGGCAAGCGGACCCCTACGCTTGTCGGGCTAGGTCGTTTCCCGAACCAGGTGTCAATAACTCGTTATCAGTGGCTCCAACCACCTTCTTGGGTGGTTTAACTGGACAACTTTGAAGAAAGTGACCGGAAGTTCCGCAATACAGACAAAGTTGCATTTGTCGCCTTCTCTCTCGTTCCTTCTGCGTTAATGGTCTTTTAACACTGCCAATTTGCATAGGTTCGGAAACGTCAGTACTCTTGGAGTTAACGTGGGTCTTGATAGGTACTCTGGTTTCATACTTGAGCCGATCTGCTTTTCTATTTTGAAGTCTGTGATCAAGTTGAACCACTAAGTCTATGTAGTCTGCGCAGGCCTGGGGTGGATCTACTATCTGAGCTATAACATCTTTAAGCTCTCCGCGCAGGCCTCGATGAAACAATGTGATCCTTTTATTTTCAGGCCATCCGGTTTCCACAACTAGTCTATTAAAGGTGGCGATATAGGACAAAAGATCCTGATTACCTTGTCGTAAGGATAGCAGTTCGTTGTCAAGGGCCTGTCCCTGCGAGTGTCGAGCGAACAATCTTTCCATGCTGGCCTGGAAGCCCTGGAAATCCCAGAGAATGGGATCATCCTGATTTACCAATGGAATAGACCAATCGGCAGCACAGCCACTGAGGTAAGATAGTACAAAGGCTACTTTGGTCTGGTCGTTGGGGAAGGCCCCGGGCCTGCATAAAAAGTGTAAATGGCATTGGTTCATAAAAACGGCATATTTCTTGGGATCCCCCGCAAAACGTTCCGGCGGGGCCAAAGGCATGTGTCCAGGTAGATTGATTTGTACCAGGTTATTCAAACCCATTGTTGTTGAAATATCTCCGGAAACAGGTAAAGGAGTGTGCTCTGCCTGGCCCTGCAATAACCTTTTGGCCAGATCATCAGTTCTTTCCTTGGATAGGATTAGTTCCCTTCTGAGAGCATTAGTCTCCTGGCGGGCTGAGTGCACTTCTGCCCGTAATTCCCCTAAAAGATGGGCCAGCTGATCTGTCTCGGAAGTCTCCATAGCGCCCAGGTGGGAAATTGTGGTAAGGCTTCGCGTTCTGTAACGCTCACCTGGTTCCCACGGAGGCGCGGCGTCGAAGGCGCAGAACTCTGAAGATGGACAGGAAGGGCCCCTCTATTCTGGCTTCCCTGGCTTGTTGGATACCCTCCTGTGCGTGAAAAGGGAGTATTACCAACTGTGGAACAATGCTCAAGCCTCCCACTCCCTTCCAACCCTCCACGATACCTCCTCCACAATTCCCCGTGAAGCCTCACCTTAGGGTTTGGAAGGATGAGCTCTCCATCCTGCTTCTGATGCAGGGGCGCGTTGAAACCCAGTTCACTGGATTGAGGATTGATGGGAGTTCAGGTAAGCTTGACTGTTCAGGTAAGGAGCTGTAAAAGTTCTGTTCAAAAGTTCAAGCTTAATAATAATGTTCGTTGTCTAATTGCAGCAAGCGCTAATGCTTATGTCTTTTTCCCCTTAGGGCCGGGGTTCGGAGTGCCGGAGATATGGCACCGACCCGAAGTGAAACAGTTCTGGATGAGCGCTCAGGTAATGTCTTTGCATTCGCTCATTCAATGTCTGTCTTTTTTCCCCATAGGGGCCGGGGTCCGGAGATGCCAGGAAGCGGCAGGACCCGAAATGCAGTGGGAATAATCCAACAGGTAAGACTTAAAAGGAAACTGAGCTTTCCTTATTCCTTTTCTCCCTCTCACCTTTGTTCTTGTCTTTTTTCCTCTAGGCGCCGGGGCGTAGCTGAATCCGGAAGATCGCTGCTGAAGATGGAAGCGCCTTGCAAAGGTGAGTAAAATGCAGCGCTGCAGCGATCGAAACAAAATGTCTTTAAAATGATGTCTTCCTTTTCAGGGCCGTTGGAGAAATGACTCCTGGATGCAGATTTAGCAGGTAAGGGCTTTTCTTCTTCACCTATTCTCTTCCTTTCTCCCCTTGCAGGTGTTCCAGGGTGCTGGCAGGCGTGGCTGAAGTCAGGATGCAGGAGCTGACACGGTGAGCGTCCAGCTGCTAGGTGCAGAACAACGCGAAGCACGTGTGGCTGTTCGGGTGGGGTTTAAATAGCCTTGGAAGAAGTTCCTGGTATGTATCCTTCCACCAATCAGGTATGTATCCTTCCCCGACCACACCCGGGTGGTGAAGTAGTCCTACAGGTAAAGTAGTCCCATTCAGGCCTCAAGAGGGCCTGGATGAAGCAGCAAGGTCTGCATCAGGTAAGTGTGCACCCAAGCACTTAAACACATATCCTCTTCTATGAGCCTGGCGCCTAAGGCGCCAGGACTGGGGTCTGCTATGAGCCTGGCGCCTAAGGCGCCAGGACTGAGTCCAAAGGGCCCCGACTTGGGCCCGCTGAGACTTCCCTGGGGAAAATGATGTCTGCCTCTGGGGTTGCTGGGCCCGGCCTGGCTCCTTGGAGGTAGGCATCATGACAAATCGTTGAATTTTTCCTCCACAGAGGATAAAGTTTTGCTCGCATAGGAGATTACTTTATTGACCTTGTCATGCTTTTGGTATAATACTGCCGTCAAGCATGTATTCGAGAACCCCGTCTCCAGGAAGAACTCCTTGTTTCTGACAGGGTAAACTAGGCAAGGTGCTTGTGAGAGGCTTCTTTTGAGTTGTTTTACTGCCTCGGCTTGTTGTGGACCCCATTCCCACTTGACCCCCCCCTTCAAGAGATGAATCAGGGGTCTGGTGATCTCTGCGTAGCCCTTAATGAACTTTCTGCTGTAATTAGTCAGTCCAAGGAGGCTCCTTAGTTCCCGCAGAGTTGTGGGGTCTTTCAGTTTTTGGAGTGCTTCCACCTTCTTTTCCTGGGGACAGAGACCCTGAGGAGTAATCTCATGCCCCAAGAAATTAACACGGGTTCTACACCACTGTGCTTTCTGAAAGGAAAGTTTTGCTCCGGCGGCCCTCAACTGGGTCAGAACATAACGGATCTCCGCTATGTGTTCCTCCACAGATGAACTTTTGATGAGGACATCATCTACATAAGACAGGTTACCCCTCGCACCCAGGTCGGGCATGGCCTTATGTAGGAAAATGTTAAACTCATTACCGGAGTTAAGGTATCCGAAGGGAGTTCGGGTCCATGTGTACTGCTGGCCCCCAAAGGTAAAAGCCAGCTTGTATTGGTCCTCCCTACTGACAGGCACAGTCCAGTATCCATTGGTCAGGTCTATTGCAGTGAATACCTGTGACCCCTGGATCTGGGCCAGCTCTTGGTCAATCTAGGGCAGAGGCCATCGGGAAGTATGGACCCGTTTGTTGAGCTCCCTGAGGTCGGCGCAGAGTCTCCACTGGCCGTTTGGCTTCAATATTCCCAGCACCGGATTATTGAAGGTGCTGTGGACTGGACGGATTATTCCCCGGGACCCAAGGTTCTTAATTATTTCAGTAAGGGACTCCATTGATGCGAGAGGCAAGCGATATTGCTTCACAAACACAGGAGTCATGCCAGGGTCCGTGGGGATTGTTGTTGTGTGGATGTCGGTGCGGCCACAGTCATATGAGTCTACCGCAAAGAGATCTTGGAAATCCAAGAAAACTTGTTTCAACTTTTGCTTTTGTTCCAGAGTCACACAGGCATCAGCTAGGTTGACTCTCTCTTCCACCATCTGCCTGAAGCCGGGAAAGACTTCTGGTTTGGCTATCTCAGCGGCCTCCTCCAGCTGGGTGGAGAAGTCCCTGGTCAGAGTGCTGATTTGGACTAAGGGCTTCAGGTGGGAAAGGCAGCCCTCATGGACCTGGAAAATCACCTCATCCCTCCTGAAGTCACAAGTCACATCTTCCTTACCATAAGGGCAAGAAGTGTACACCAGGAAGTTCCCCCCATGCCGGGTAAAAATCCTGTCTGGTGTTGTATTGTCATCACTGTCACTGTCAAAGCAGTCCTTGGGGATTGGCCCTAACAGTTCATTACCTAAATCTATGGAAAAATGTCGGTCATCAACCGCCATTCCAATAATGGTGCCTGCGGCTAGAGTAATACTCTTTAAGTTGCTGTTATCCACCTCTATTAGAATGGTGTCATGTTCTATGTTGACTAATGGAGTTGGGTTTACCCCCAACCCTTGCTGTTGGAGAGAAGCGTTTAGATGTATGTAAGCATCAGGGTTTTTCAAATGTTGTCCTCTTTTAACTTTCACTTCCAGGGAGAATTGTCGGGTCCTTTCTGGGATGGTGACTTCCTCTTTGATCTGAATTTCAACTGCATAAGGTAGCAATTGAGCTGACCTAAATGCTTTTTCTGGATCATCAAAGCCCATGGGATTATCCCCTAATCGGGACCAAGCTTTGAAGTTTATTAGGTCCAAACTAATGGCAAAGCGATTGAGAATGTCACTGCCTAAGTAAAAGGCGGCAGGGACGTCTCGCACGACCCAACAATTGTGGACTATGCTCTTGCTGCCAATGGAGATTTTGAGCATACACCTGCTTGGCAGGAGATGTTTGGAATTAGGTGCTTCCAGGTCCATTTCCCATTTGTCTATCAGTTTGAAGGTGGGAATGGCTGGATCTTTTGGGAGTTGGCGAAACATGGCTTCGCTGATGAAGCTCTTACCGTTGTTCACACACACTCGAGCGAGAACAGAGTCCTTCCCATCATTTAATTGGACAGGGATGAACAACTGCTCTCCAATTTGCTGAATATCAGCCAGGCTCTGAGCTGATTTCACATCTTTCTGGACTATAGGAGTGGGAGTTTCTGATTGTGGATTAGTAAAGAATTTCAGGGTGTTTCCTTCCAGCGTGGAATACCACTTTAGACTGGAAGGAAGGTTGATTTTCAGAAATAGAAAGGACCCTCCATCACCAGTCTGTTGTCCTACTGCTATTACTGTCACGTCTGGAATTTGGCTATTCTGGAAGTGAAATTCTACTCGGTCAGATTTTTGTTCAACCATGTGGCAGGTGCCGTTTAAACTAACATGGTTGACACTCTGTTTTAATTTTATGGGTCGGCTAGTCTGGGTCCAGAGGACCTTGTTTACGCAATCTATTAAGGGTGACAACCTCCTCAGGAGGTCATTCCCCAGTAAACAAGGGGTGCCCTCTGGAGTCACAACTATGACCGGGTGTTTCAACTTGTGTCGCCCAATTTTAATGTCCAAGTCTGCAGTCCCCTCAACGGGAATTTCCTTCCCGTCAAAGTTCTGCAGTTGTCCAGGAAGAGAGGTGAGAGGAATTTGTAATTCTCTCCCCTTCCTGCATTCAGTTCGTCAAAGGCCCTTCTGGACAGAAGGGTAGCTTGAGATCCCGTGTCCACCAGTGCTGAAATCGTACCCTGGCCCTGTACTTGTACCGGGGCATAATATCTTCCCTCCTTCTCCTCAAGGGGGCACAGATAATGCACATTTTTGGACAATTGGTGGGCTAACTTTCTGGTTTTGGACATTGCAAGCGAAGAGATGTGGGCAGAATTCTGTGGAGAGCCTTGGGAATCTGAAAGAAAAAGTTGGCACTGGAGATCAGAGCCATTGTGGGTTCCCCGGGTTCCGGCTCTGGGCCGCCCCCCCCTTTTTAGAGGCAGTCATCAGGATGGGTTTGAACCAGGGGATTTTGGTGTTGTGGGTTCTGGGATGAGATGACGGGCGGCGGTAGCTCAGTCTCCACATCTCCCCAGTCTGGATTTGCATCCCTAGGGACCCATTTTTCTTTGGGAGGAGTTCCCCGCTCTCTGAAGGAGAAGATCCTTTTCCCAGGATCCTCTGAGGATTCCTCTCCCTCAAATTGGAAGATCTGTACCTCCTCCTCAAACTGAGTCTGTTTGGGTCTTTTGTTTCTCCTACCCCCCCTCTGCTCCTTAGGAGGCAGACTTTCAGGGGCAAGAGATTTTGTTTCCGGTTCCTGGGTTTCCAGGGGCTGTTTACAAGTGAGGAAGGAAGCTTCCTCCAAGGCTTTACACCCCCCTTCCCTTTGTGCCTCCTCCCTGGGAACCGGTGAGTTATCGGGGTGCTGCCCCCGTCATTGTTCTGGAGCACCAGGTCCAGAGTTGGGTGCGTTCTGCGCCGGCATGCCGATCTGAGGGTTCTGCTGAGCCCTCAGTATGTGACCCAGATCCCGCGCCATGTTTTGAACCTGGCGCTCTAACTGGGAAACCCGCTCAGGCTGATACGGGGCCCTGTTTTCTCCCCTGGGCTGATCCCGGGAAGGGTAGCTATCCCTTCTTTGGTAGTACCCCTGGTTGGGAAGATTTGGATACCCCTCCACCCTTGGCCTCCCCTCTCCCGGATTCGGTTGTCTGGGCTCAGGGAATTGGGGAAAGAAGGGTGGAGGATTTTGGGGCTGGAAATTGGGTGGATACCTGGGGAAAAAGTTCTGCCCAGGATTTGGAGAATTTCTGCCCTCCGGTGGGAAGTTAGGAGGGAAGTTCCCTGGGTTAGGTGCTTGGCTGGACCCCCCCCCTTGGGCTGGAGGAGTCCACACATAACCCAGGATGGGTCGACTTCCCTTGTAACGAGGACTTACATAGTCAGGAGAGCGAGAGACCCCATTTGTGGGACTACCTCCTTGACTCCCTGTTTGTGACTGGCCCGAGGACCTTCTGGGCCTAGCATTATTAGGTGCAGGTAGGTTTTTAGGCCCCCCCATCTCCAAATCCAAAACGGGGGTGACCTTTACCTCTGCCACCTTGGCAGCAGCAGGGGTGCTGTTGGCTTTGGGGTTTTTCTGGGCATTACTTTTGCTATCTATCGGTTTCTGCACCTCATAGATCCGGGTCGCCTGTTCAATGACCCAGTCTAAAGATCTTTTCTCGTGAAAATCCCTCACAAGCTGGGTCATTATGTATTTGGGCAAGGCATGGAAAAACGTATTAATAAATTCTCTGCTATCCGTGCGCACCCTTCTTGTGGTCTGTGCAAAAGCACGCTTTAACTCCTGCACAAATTCTTGTGGGGCCTGATCCTCCCCACATTGTAAATTGTAGGCTGCCTTGCGAGCCTCTTGGGGATTTCTGTGAACAGAAAAATGTTTTAATATGGCCGCCCTATAGGTGGACCACCTGGAATGATTTTGGTCCTCCAGCCCTGCAAAGAAACTGGAGTACTCTGGGGAGAATGTCCACTTTACATATTGGATACAGCTTTGGCTGTCCTTCAAATGAAAAGTCTCCATCATTTGCTCGTAGAGCTCCAAGTGTTCCCAAACAGAGTACTTGGCGTTCTTATGATAAGGCGTGATGACACTCCTGATTGCCTTAATCTGTTTCAAGGGGTCCTTAAGCAAGGCCCTTTTTGTCTTATTGGCCCTTTTGGTCCGGGTAACCCTGGTCCATTCATCTTCTGACTCAGAGGCACTGCTCCCAGAGGTTCCCGTCTGTTCTTCCAGGTTTTCCCGGATTCTGCGAGCCTGGGAATGGCTGGCAGAATGTGGGGACCTGGTCTCCTGTGTCCTGTACCGCTCAGAGGAGTCTTCAGATCCCTCCTTGCTGCCAGGATTTGATGGGTACCCCCCCCACTGACCTAACTGGGCAGAGGTTTTCAGGATGCCCTTAATGGGCCTACTCTCCTGGGGTTCCCCATCAAATTGCACTGTGCTTGGGTGCCCATACCCGGATGCCCGCCCCTCCATTCCTGGGTGGTACTGGCCGATGAGCCCCATGCTTCTGGCTGGATAGTAATCTGCTATCCCTGTGGCCCGGTGCTCATGTGCGCCAGGGGACATGGGGGTGGCAGAGTCCAGGGACTGAGAGAGATAAAGGCCTCTGGTACTAGGGCTCCTGAGGTTATGCTCAGGAGTTTCCCTTTCCCAGCGAACCTGGTCTCTATCCGCCCCTGCTCCCTGTTGCAATGCAAGAGCCTGCGCCTTCAGTTCCTCAGTTAAGGCCTTACTAGACTCTATCAGTCTCTCCTGCATCGCTACCTGTTGTTGGAGCCTATCATTGTGCTGGCAGAGAGCCTCGTTTTCTCTCTGTGCCTCCTGATTGGTCCTGGAGTACTGGGCCAGTCTCTGCTGCAGGAGGGTTACCTCCTGAACTGTGTCCCTATTGGCCTGCTACGTTCTTGCTAGAGCATCCTCCACCCTCCTGGTGTGCTCTAACAAGTTCTGGTGTTCTTTTTGGAGGTCACCCAGTCCCTGGTGGGCCAGGTGATTTTCTTCCATTTTTCTTTTTAAGTGGCAGACTTCCTGGCCTAAGGTATCCCTTTCCTGACTAAGAGCCTGCATCTGTGCCGCCAGGTCGTCCCTTTGCCTTTGGAAGGCACCAGCTTTCTGGCGCTCCTGGTCAAACTCTGCCTGGGTATCCAGGTCTTTCAAAATCAGTTTATTGCTCTCTGCCTTCTCCCTATCTAGGTGGCTTTGCAGGGTGACTACCTGCTCAGCACATACCCTATTGAAGTCTAACTGTTGCTCCAGCTTTTTCTGGCTCTGCAGTAGGGAGTCCAAACCTTCTTGGTACTCCTTCTCCAAGGCCAGAAATCTGGTATCCTGGTCAGCCTTTTCCTGTTGCAGGATGTCCATATCCCTCTTTATTTTAATGATGTGCTGTCTACTCTCATTTTCTGACTCCTGGCTCCCCTGCATCCTCTGCTCAGAAGAGACCAGGTCAGATTGGACCTTCTGTAATGCCAGCAGTTGCCTACTCGCCAGATCTTAGCCTTCAGCACATTTGTCCTGCATGGCTCCCATATGTAAATATAAATATGCCGCTACCCTGGCAATCTTGTGGTGCTCATCCTTGGCCTTCGGGGCCAAATATAGTTCACTCAGGGCCACATGTAAGGGACCCTGGTCTCTCCATATATCTGACCCTGTTTCCGTGATCTGGGGTGCGATTGCTTGCAACCAGACCGTCTGGTCCTGATGAGTCCACTCACCTCTCACAAATAACTTATGTAAGAAGTGCTCTCTGGCTATTTTCATGTCTACTAAGGTCGTCATTCTGGAATTTGAGTTCCTTCCTGACTTACAGAAAATTGTATTTTTTTTTTTTTTTTTTGCAAAGCAGACCTTTTCCTTAGAGCGTTCCTTTGAGGAGTGCTTTACAGCGTAACACAGCGTGGTGATCCGACCGGATATGTGTATCTGGTCAGCTGGCACACTGTATTAATCTGCACAAGTGATAGATCTAATCCAAACGTCCCGCTCGAGCCCCCAATTAGTAAGAAGATTCAATTCAACACTACAGCTAAGTCAACACCTAGTCTAGAATATTGAATGAAAACCCTTATTGATATATCTTTATGTCCAGTTCATGCGTTCTGGATGACTACCCCTATATAACACCCCTCTCTGGGAATCCCCCTGACCCCACTGAGCCAAGAAGTAGTTCTGTTTTGCAAGTTTAAAAGGTTTATTTGATAATTTAAACAATAGATATATATATCACACCTTATAATAAATTAATAATTGAATATCACACTTAATCTGAGCAGTAATCAATAATGGATAGTCCGGCACTAGCACACCTCTTTATAATCAATAATGAGTGGTTATAGGATGGATAAGATAGCAACAATACTTTGATGGTTTCAAATGGATGCAATGTGGAATGAAATGCAGTACAGAAAATAACTTGATAGGATTTCAGCAAAAGACAATGTAATCACTTTCTTGGACAATTCACCCCCCCCCCTTTTATGCAATGCAAGGAAATGGAAGGAAAGCACACAGTTCTCAGAAATGCAATCAAATGTAATTCAGTTCACCCCAGCAAGCTTAGACTACAGAAGTTGGAAACACAGGCCCAAAATGCTTTTATATGTGCTGGCAATGAAGTGAAAAATATGGTAAAGTGCTTTTAATTCCCTCTAGAGGTTCAGGGTGAGTGGTATCTAGTTAATATCAGTCCAGGCTCACTCTAACAATGATTCAGGGATGGTTCTTAAGAGGCAAACAAATTTTTTAGCAAGGAAAGCAATGAAGCTGCGGTTTTCACACGTGGAGAAATTTGCAAATCGCGGTAAATTCGCAAGTGCGTTTTTCGCGATTGCGGCAAAAGTGTAGGGGGTAGGAATGCGGTTCTAGGTTTGTTGAAAAGCCAAGATTCTAAGCATTCAGAGGAAAGTTACTGCAAGTCTCTAAGACAAACGGTCACGGAGATATGAGCGATATGGTAAAGGTCGTTTTTCAGATTTGAAATTTTAAAGTTCAAAATGACAAATGACAGCTAGCAACTAGAAATGACAGGTGACAGCTTTACAAATGACAGGTGACAGTTAGGAGGCAGTTCTACTTAGATTAAAATAGATTGAATTATATTATTTTAACTAAGAGATTGGTTCTGCTGCACAGTCCGCTAGGTACTCACAATATATTTTTGAAATAAATGGGCCTCGCCACGGATCTGGTCAGGTTTTAGACTGGACTCTGGTCTGGTCTCTGCACTTCACAATGATCTGGGTCAGCTCTCTGGTTCTGCTAGCAGCGGTCTGGGTCAGCTCTGCTCTGCTGGTCTGGCCTCTCTGGATTCTGGAGATTGATGGATTTGAAGTCTGGATCTCTGGATGTGGTATGGTCCGGCAGAGCGCGTTGCAGCAAATGGAATTGAATGTCCCTATCTGTCCTGACTGTCTGCTTTTATGTGTTTTGAAAATGGGTGTGTGTGCAGCATCACTAGGCTCTACCCCTCTCCACTTGTCATTGGCCACTTCCTCCTCTTCCCCTTGATTGGGGGAATGAAATGAAGTGTCATCATGATGAGGTCTGTTTATGGTACAGAGAACCCACCCCTGTCAAATTACACACAATCTATATTTTGACCCAAAAGACATATTTGCACAGGTACACATTTGTTTAAAATTACATGCACCCATCACATATCACAGGAGGTATACCCTGTCCAAATCTTCTCTTCCTGAGAGCTTGCATTGAGAAATGGCAACATATTTCACTTTTTGGTCAGGTTACCAATATCAGATTCTTACTCAAATTTACCCAAATGTGTGCAAGGCATGCAGGCATTAATTGATGAAGTATCAGACTTTTCACATGCAGACATTTTAAGTAATACCCTCTTAACTGCTAGCTTGCCCCCAGATCATGCCACCGGTTCTAAAAACCTCTTAAAATGTGGGCAGAAAAATCACAAGAATTATGGTATCATTTAAATAATTATGACAAGTCCGTACTATGAGTTATTCATCTTTTTCTAAAACCATATTCTGGCTCCAAAGGGGTGTGGTTTCCCCCCAGCACAAGGTTGAATTTCTGGTTTTTCCAGTTCTGCCAAGCCAGCTTGCTCTTACATGCAGTGCTTTTCCCCTTTTCTTCCAGGAGGAAGCCACTTTTTACGGCCCCCATAATAAAACATTTGCCTGAGTCAGGACAGGGCTTTGTTCAATTTCCTGCAGAGCCCAGGTAATTCAATCAGGGAAGTGTCATATCCCTTTTGGTGGGAGCAGCAAAAGGCAGATAGGCCTGGGAACACAGCTGTTGTGCAAGTCTCATCTCCTGTCGGGGGTAGCTGGTGGGCAGAATTCAGTTCCTTAAGCCAGGCCCCAGCTAATGTCACTTTTAGTTACCCAGTTTAAGTCAAGACAATGTTTACATATGCAGCTAGAATGCTGATTCTAAGTTTAAACTATGACATTTAAACAATTGCAACCTATGTGACACTCAAAAGTAGGTCACTCATTTCTTTTAAACATTTAGATTTTTAGTGTCTTTCAGTCCAAATTTACTTAAACTGCCGAAATCCACAACTCAGCCAGTCGTGTTATAAACCTTCAAGTCACTTCAGAATATAACTTTACATTGGATCCACCTCTCAGTAAGTCTTTCTTTGGCATTTATTCAGTTTTACACGAAAAAGAAAAAAGTCTGGTGCTGTTTTAAAACGCCGGCTTTCTGATAGTGGTGAGTACTGGTACTGCACCCATTTTTGGGATTTAAGAAAATGAATTCCCCACAATTCTAGGTTGCTTTTGGCAATCAGCATTGCCATTCCCAATGGTTTCAGACTACTGTGTGGGTAGTCCAATGGTGGTTTTAGGCAGTGCCCTTCTGTGCCCATAACATCTGCAAAAATGAGTGGCAGCCTATTCTTCATGCATTTCCCTGTGCATTTTCTGGGAAGCTCTGGCCATCATGATGTTTTCCATGTCAGTACTGCACAGTTTTGAGGTAGGGCTCGGATGCGTGGATAAAAACATCCCACAGGATGGACCCAATGAGCACATGAATTAGCAGCCATCCAATGGCACATGGGGGTAAATGTCAATGTTGACTGAGAGAATAGACCGGGGAGTTTGTCGTGCTATCTGGCCAAAGAGCTAGTGATAGGGCAAGGAGCCAAAAGGAACTTGGTGGGAGTGGGAAAAGAAAGGACAGGGGAATAAGGTGGCTTTGGTGAGGAGAGTGACAAGGAGGGGTAGGAGCATTTGCAGAGATGGAACAAGGTGTGGGGGGAGGATGTTAACATGATTTACTGCCACCCTACTGATACCTACCAACAGTTATTATAAAAGGTGGGAGCAGGCACACACTGACATCCTTCTTGTCTGCCTCTGAAAACTGTCTCTGGGTTTGTGTACACCGTATTAGAGGACTTTACTGTGCCAGTTCCCCTGGCAATATTTGGTGCTTTTGAACATGCCAGTGCTGTGGAGGGTTTATCGAGAAGAAGACTAAGCATGCTCAGTATGTTTCTACTGTGTGTGACCCATGCATTCTGTAGCATATAGTCCTATGAAATGTATAATTACGTACTGCATGTTTTCTATCCCCTCTCCTTTTGTTGAATGGATGATTACCAATAGTTACAATGAATAAGTAATCACTGTAGGCTAGTGTATTGCATATTAGTACCCGGCGAGGGACAATCAGATTGTTACAATCAATCTGATTGGCCCTCGCCGGGCTTTACCCAACCGGGAATTCCTTGCCCGGCTTTCCTTTCCTTTGTTCCCAGTGGGCGGGGGCAGCCCCTCAGCCAATGAGTAGGCTTGGAACAGGGTAATCCCCACTCCGAGCCACCACACGGCTGGAGGCTGCCATACTCCTCCACCAGGGATTCATGTAAGTGTTTTTTCCCTCCCTCCTCCCCCCACCGATCCCAACAACTGCTCCCTACCCTCCCAAGCACACGTACCTTCTTTTTGGTCCTTTTCCGGGATCAAACGCACTGGGAAAACTTCTGTCCCCAGAGCATCTGCTCCCGATTCGCACAGGCCATCATGGAAAGGAAAAAGGGACTAGGTGTACTCCCTTCTTGCCTTTCCATGGCAGCCATTTTATTTGTTTACTTTTTTACATTGATTTTGAATGGCCACCATGGAAAGGGAAAACTAACTCTGTTTTCCCTTCGCTGGTGGGCCTTTTTGTTTGAATTTTTTTTTCCTGTTCTGAAACACCAGAGCATTTCAGAACAGAAAAATATAGCTTTTAGTACCTCGGTCTTGTGGGCTGGGGTACTAATAGCAATAACCCCCTCGACACGGGGGCATTACCTATGGGCCCCGGGGCTTTACCTGACTCAGTAATGCCCCCGCGTCTCTGGGCTTATGGCTTAAATATTCATTTCTTGTGACACATTAAGCAACACAGATCCCAATACAATGTTGGCACCGGTATTTCTGTGGTCGAAAGAACACAAGAGCATCATGGTATGGTTAATTGCATGCACAGTCAAATAGTGTTTTAGAGTGGTAGAGCCAAGAGTTGGCAACTATACAATGAAGGGAAGGCACTGTCAGAGTTGGCAGTCGGTAAAGATCGGTAAAGGTTGACCGACAGTGGATGAATCATTGTTCTCTGGGAACAAGTAGTGTGGGTGTGGAGGGTACATGGGGTAAAGATTGACGAATCAATTGAAGGAATGGCTGAGTGTAATGGAATGAAGGATGAATAGCTTGGTGGAGTAGGGGTGCAAACTGGGTGGGATGTCATGTTGGGATGTGTAGTAAATGATACATGGTCAATTTTCAAATGCTAAGTGGGAAATCAATAAATTATGAAAACAGAGTGAGGGAGCATGAATTGCATTCTCTGAATTGATAGGCTGAAATGACTATTCATGGCTTAGTGAAGAACCTTGTGTGTCTTAGAGGGTTATCGCAGTAAAGGAATGGTTACATTAATTGGTGAAAGTGGCATGGTTGGTAGTACTTCATGGCGAGATCGAAGAGAGTTAGGAGCCAAGACAATATTGTGTGCACCATGTGCAATGATCAGCCTTTTAGGGTGCTTTTAATAGGATGCATATTTTGCAGGTCTCCCTTATCTAGACAAAGGTCCTCATTACACGGTAGGCGGTAAGGGATTACCGGCACCGGTAAGGGCACCGGTGCCGGTAATCCCTTACCGCCCTACTATGAGGTCCCTTAGCGGGTCCCGTCCCTAACGCCTGGTTTTACCAGGCGTTATGGAAGGGACCCATTGAGGGACTTCAGAGGTAATAACGGTACCGCAAACAGCGGTACCGTTATTAGCTCCATCCCCATCCCCATTCCCATTGAGCCCTATGGGGGCTCGAATGGGGAATGGTTCCCGGAATGGGGACTTACCGGGTCCTCCAAGGTCGGAATGACCTGGTAAGTCCCTATTCCGGAAACACGGACCCGGAATGTGGTAAGGGGGTAGCCATGGCGCTAATAAAAAAAATACAAAATGTGAACAATGTTGCTAATGAACACAGAACACGGTAAGTTAAAAAATGAGGGACAAAGTCAAAACAAAACCTTATTTGGCAATTAAGGCATCAAATTACACACAGGTTATACAAAACATTTTACCATTACACTCAAAGCAAATAAACATAAAAAAACTTTAAAATAGAATACTAAAATAAATTAATAAATTACAGATTAATTTGTTTCTCAATAATATTCATAAACAGGCATCAACATAGGGAAGGTACAAAGTAGTCAAGGCAGTTCATACATACAACTGTCTCCTTCTGATTCTGCAACCCTTCATGACTCTGCCAGGACCTTCACCCACTCTCCCAGCATCACTGGCTTGGGTAGTTGTTTAGGACTGTTTTCATCTTCCAAACTTCATATATCTCCTACTCTCCTCTTACTCCCCTATCTCCTGCTACTTCTCCTTCTTTCAAATACACTATCACCACAATAACTGCCCCCCTGTAGCATACATATTATAACTGTCTATCAGCCACCTGTTCTGGAGGTGAAAAAGCATGGTTGAGATGGACATAGATGAGGCTGGCACAGTAGACAGATCTGGAAAGCACTATGGAGGAGATTAACTATTTCACAGTATTTAAGGGTAGAAGATGACAGACTTGCCTGATAGTGAGAAAGGTGAGTCTGGCTGAATTGACAGATTTGGAGATGAAGTTTTGAGAGGGTCTAAGATGACACCAAAGTTACGAGCAGAATCAGAGTAAGGAAGCTAGTCAGGAGAGAGGAAGAGATAACCTGTTTGGCAGGGAAGTAGACGACCTTTGTCTTAGTGAAGTTGAGCATGAGCGAGGGAGACACCATCCAATACTTGATAGAGGAGATATAGTTTTCAAATTTGTGACAACAGCTCATTGAATAAGGAGTGAAAGGAGAAGATGTTCTGAGTGTCCTCAGTGAAGAGTTGATAGGAGAAGACATAAGAGGAGATCAAGGCACTAAGAGCTGTAGTATGGAGAGTGACGCGAAGTGGACAGAGGACAGGCCCTTGGGGAACTCCAACAGTAAAGGAGTGAGTGGGGAGGTAAGGCTGCTCCAGAACACATGAAAGTGTCAAAGGGAAAGGTGCGAAGCAAATCAAGCAAGGTAGACAGATGGTCAGAATGGTCAACATTATCAAAGGCAGAGGTTGAAAGGAATAAGAATAGATTAACTGTTCACATGTCGTGCGAAAGAGATGAAGTTGCTCACATTGAGGAGAGCTGCCTCTTAGAATGCAAAGGTCAGAAGTCAGATTGAAGAAGGTCCCAAAGGTTGTATCAAGGAACTGAGTGAGGTGGTTGAATACTACTCACTCCTGGATTTTGGAATTTCGGGATAAGAGAGACAGGTGGAAAGTTGGCAGGACAGTTAGGATCGATGCCAGGTTTCTTAAGGAGAAGGATGACAGTAGCTGACCAGTCGGATGAGGGAAATGTTGCATTATCAAGAGAGGATTTGAAGAGGGAAGAAAGATGTGGAGCAACACTGGGATCTATGTGCTTCACAATGTGCTGGGACAGTGGGTCAGTGGGAACACAGGAAGAGTTAGCTGCAAGAGTAAAGCACGATTCTCTTAGGGTTGGTGGGTGCATAGAAGACATACTAGCAGGAGAAGAGGGTAGGAGTGGTGGAGAAAAAAGTAAGCAGGAGGAGGGGATAGAAGGTAAATAGTGAGGGTACTGCAAATGGTGGAAACGTGGAAAGTAGGGAGCAAGATCATTTGCAGGAAGAGTGGAGGAGATGGAGGAGGGTTTAGCAGGTGGAAGATTTGAGTTGAGTACTTTCTGGAGGCATCTGGGTTGGTGGATTGAGACAAAATGAAAGACAGATAGAATTAAGACTTGGCAGAGTCAAGAGCCGAGGAGTAGTTTTGAAGAACAGTGAGGTTGATTTGGAAATCTGAGGAGTAGCTTGACCTATGGCAAGTGTGAAGCTTTTTCTGCATACTTTTTTCAGGTTGCAGATGAGAGGGGTGATCCAGGGCTTTGGAGGAGAGGATTTTGGAATAAATGTGGAAAGAGTGTAGTGAGAATGGAAGGGAGCATAGAGAGCAATGCTAAAGTTAGTGAAGGCTTTTTTAGTCGATGGAAAGGTGAATTCAGCATAGGAGGACAGAGAGTGGTTAGGTCTGAGATGTAGTCACAGAGTTTGGATGAGGTAAACTTGCATTAGTAACAGTAGTATTAAATGGAGACTGTGAGGACGAAGCACGAGTGGAGATTGAGGAAAAGACAATAGACTGGTCAGAGGGAGAAGGAGCAGTGGAGATATTAGAGGTGGAGAGTTAAGAGTTGATGAGAATAAGGTAGAGGGAGTTTCAATTTGATTGGATGGGCACAGAGAAGACAGAAGAGAGTTAAAGGAGAAGAACATTAAAGTCAGTTGATAGATCACCAGAGAGATTGGAGAGGTCAAGGTCACTTATGAAAATGCTGTTGTGATCAGGAGGGAGGGAGTCAATTACTTGGGAGAGGTAGTCAAATAATTGACCTACCAGACCAGGTGGCCGATAGACAGTGATAATATGTATGCCACAGGGGGGCAGTTATTGTGGTGATAGTGTATTTGAAAGAAGGAGAAGTAGCAGGAGATAGGGGAGTAAGAGGAGAGTAGGAGAGATATGAAGTTTAGAAGATGAAAACAGTCCTAAACAACTACCCAAGCCAGTGATGCTGGGAGAGTGGGTGAAGGCCCCGGCAGAGTCATGACGGGTTGCAGAATCAGAAGGAGAATGAGAATGAGAAAGGATGAAATCAGAGGTACAGGATGTTTTTCATTACGGACAGACTGTGCATTCCAAAGAGCAATAGAAAAAGAGGGAGATGTAGAAGTATAGCAACATTGAGTGTGAGGAATACACAGGTGCAGGGGGAATATGCGAGCAAAGGAAGTGTAAGGAAAGCTGGTTTGGAGTAGGTTTGTGAATGGGGAGTGTAATGGAGTAAGATGAGGGGTGGTGAAAAGGAGAAGAGATGATAGGTATGGGAAGAGAGTTGAGATGGTTCTTAGCGGAGGAGAGTGATGAGAAAAGTAGAAGTGAAAGGAAGAGACAGCATGAGAATTGCATGGAGAGGACAAGGCTGAGAAGAAGCAAAAATGGGTAATTAAAGACAAGTAGGTAGACAAAGAAAACCAAAGGCTCATATTAAGTGGCTGGGGGGGAAAGGCTGGGAGATTGCCCTCAACTTCATCTCCCTTAACTGAATATGCCCATGGGCTGGACTTCCCTGATGTCTGCATGCTTTGATGTTTAACAAATATATACATAACATAACCTTCAGAGGTACTAAACTGTTGCTTTCGGCTCCTTGGTCCCGGTCATGTGATTTGAGACCACTGCCCCCAATTGGTGGTTGGAATGGATGCAGGTATGTGGAAAACCTGGAGCAGTGCTGGCTGGGAGCAGGGGTTGTTTCTGGGCTCTCTGGTCGGCAGAGTCACCATAAGATGTCCACCACCTTTAGCTCTATCTTTTAAGATCAGGAAAGTTCTTAACACTCTACAGATGGGCAATGTCAGTTAAGGAGCAAGTAATTTGGACTAAAGAGATGAATGGCTATGCAGTGATTTGGTTCCTCATCAGACAGTTTGTAAACTAAATTCAAGAGTTTTTTGCTAAATGTGCAACACATGATTGGCATACAAGTGTCTGCAAGGGTCTCAGTGCAAATAAACAGATGTGTTCAATGTAGACAGCGGCTGTCTAGTGAGAGAGACATTTCATTGCGGCCTTCCTCACCAATGAAGGGCATGACCAACATCCAGCAATGCGTGTTTTCTATGATAATAAAAGTAAAAAGATCCATGACTGGAAAGGACCAAGGGTCTTCTACCATGTAATCTTCAGCAGAATTTTCATATATATATATATATATATATATATATATATATATATATATATATATATATATATATATATATATACATATATATACAACTTTTCTTACCAGCTATGTAGAAATAATTGTTAAATGATTTTAATATCTTCGTGCAACCGGTTAGTTTGCAGGAAGGTTTTTAAGTACCTGGTCTATGACAAACATTATAAATTCTATACAATCCCACTCAGTGGTAGCTATGATGGGTAGGCCGTAGGGCCAACTGAGCTTTACGGTGCTATGCAGCAAAACCTACCTTGCCTATGTTCACAAACGTTTTGGGTCTAATTACAAAATGGGATCTCACCATGGTGGTTTTTCCCAAAACCTTATTTTAAGGGGGAGTAGAATGTGACTGAATAATTTATGAATCCAGTTTATACTGAGTTACCACTGGGGCAGTCAATGTATGACAAGAAGGTCACAAAGCTGCCATCTATGCATTAACAGCAGTTCCCTCATTTTGAAATGAGGATCTGTCACAGGTTGGAATTAAATAGATATAATGTAATCCATCTGGCATCCACCACTATATACTATTGAGATACCCCGGTTGTAATAAACTGACACTTTCCGGCCATTAATAAGATGCACTTAGAGAGTTGCCGACATTGCCTTCCACTCTTTCCAGAGGTAACAGGTGTGCCTCGGATTAGAGTGTTGATTAAGGTAAAATTGGGCACTATGCTCAGGACACCTGCCGACAGAAGTTACGGTCGGAGTAGAGTTGCACTATGTAAATTACATTGTTGTTGGTACTTGGTGGCATTCAACACTGAATGTTGATGTTTTCTAAACAGTGAGAACTAGGCAATGTTGGCCACCACTCTATTTTGAAGACTATACTAATTATTGTACCTGGCACACTGACGTGCGTAAGGCAAATCTGGTGGAAGTTATTATAACTGTGGGAATGTGCGAGTAAACTATGACCATTAGCTTGTTGAACGAACGAAGGCAGACGCACTGCTTTTAACTTGAGTGAGTGTTGCAGTCCTTTTTCTATGACCATGAGTGACAGAATCAAAGAGTTTAAATTTATACCTAGACTGGGGGGAACCATGTGAGCTAGCTACAGGAAGTAGCGAAATGCCTCGTCCCGTTGTTGGCCTCCCGTGATCAGATGCCGGGCTAGGGTTGTGAACCCATGATTTTAATTACTTTTGTAATCGAAAATGGACTTTTTCAAATAAAGAATATGTTTTAACCCAAACACGGATGGTTTGCAAATCTTTCAAGGAAACCCCAAATTGTTACCTGGTCAATTCCCACCCTGTGCAGTGCGGCTCACATTTTCAACAAGATGTCTTTTTTGGCAGAACAAAATTCGATATTACATGGCCACGGTAGTGGCCATGAAGTTATGGTTAAGTTGGTGTTTCCATAGGAAGAGCACTTTTTGGGCGGCTTATAACTTCGCTCCCCCTGGACGAATCCTCACCAAACTTTGAAAAAAAAGTATATGGCACACTCTGAATTGTTTTGGAAAGTTTGGTGAGGATTCGTCCGGGGGGGGAAAGTTATAGGGGGGTTCCAAAACCTTTGTTTTTTCCCATAGACATAATGGGAAAAAACTTTGCTCACGCCTACAGCCCAAACCGCTGGACGGATTTACACCAAAAAAAAAATGACAAAAATGTAAGTGAAAATAAATTGTGTTATCTGTGTTCGCTTCGCGGACACACTTCCCTGTTCGCTCCGCGGACAGGACGGTGATTGGGCAAGCAGCTTGCGTGATGTCCGCGGACATCTGACGTGCTCTCTCATTGGATGCGGTGAAAGCGTGCAGTGCGTCTGGCTTCAGAGATGCCCGCCATCTTTGTTCCTCGCATGAGAGGCTTTGTCAGCAGGAGCGGGATTTGCCGCCTGCACAGTAAGTCCGCCCATGTCTGTCTCCTGTTCCTCCCACCCCCGCTCATGCCCCGTGTGTCCTTTTTGTCCCCCGCAGCCCCACTCATGCTTCGTGTCTCCCCTGTTCCTCCAGCCCCCCGCTCACGCCATCGGCACACGGTGGCCAGCGGAGGGCCGAGGAGCGGGACCTGCTGCCTGCACACGAACGCCGTGTGTCTCTCTCCCTCCCCCCCACCCCCCGCTCCTGCCCCATGTGTCTCTCTCCCTCCCCCCACCCCTGTTCATGCCCCGTGTGTCTCTCCCCCTCCCGCCCACCCCCGTTCATGCCCCGTGTGTCTCTCCCCCTCCCGCCCACCCCCCACTCATGCCCGTGTGTCTCTCTCCCTCCCCCCATCCCCACTCATGCCCCGTGTGTCTCTCCCCCTCCTGCCCACACCACGCTCATGCCCCGTGTGTCTCTCCCCCTCTCTCCCACCCCCCGCTCATGCCCTGTGTGTCTCTCCAACTCCCGCCCACCCCCGGCTCATGCCCCGTGTGTCTCTCCCCCTCCCACCCACCCCCCGCTCATGCCCCGTGTGTCTATCCCAACCCACTCATGCCCCGTGTCTCTATCCCTCCCCCCGCTCATGCACTGTGTCTCTATCCCTCCTGCCGCCCACCCCCCGCTCATGCCCCGTGTCTCTATCCCTCCCGCCGCCCACCCCCCACTCATGCCCCGTGTCTCAATCCCTCCCGCCCGCCGCCCACCCCCCGCTCATGCCCCGTGTCTCTATCCCTCCCGCTGCCCACCCCCCGCTCATGCCCAGTGTGTCTATCCCTCCCGTCGCCCACCCCCTGCTCATGCCCCGTGTGTCTATTCCTCCCGCCGCTCATGCCCCGTGTGTCTATCCCTCCCACCGCCCACCCCCCGCTCATGCCCCGTGTGTCTATCCCTCCCGCCGGCTACCCCCTGCTCATGCCCTGTGTGTCTCTCCCCCTCCCGCCCACCCCCCATGTGTCTCTCCCCTCACACCCACCCCCGCTCATGCCCCGTGTTTCTCTCCCCTCCCCCACCACTCCCGCTCATGCCCTGTGTGTCTCTCCCCTCCCCATCACCCCCGCTCATGCCCCGTGTGTCTCTCCCCTCCTCCCCACCCCTCGACCCCCCAACCCCCTGCTCATGCCCCATGTGTCTATCCCTCACGCCGTCCACCCCCCGCTCATGCCCCGTGTCTCTATCCCTCGTGCCGCCCACCCCCTGCTCATGCCCCGTGTCTCTATCCCTCCCGCCGTCCACCCCCACTCATGCCCCGTGTGTCTCTCCCTTCCCCCCCACCCCGAACCCCCGCTCATGCCCATGTGTCTATCCCTCCCACCGCCCATCCCCCGCTCATGCCCCGTGTGTATATCCCTCCCGCTGCCCACCCCCCGCTCATGCCCCGTGTGTCTATCCCAACCCGCTCATGCCCTGTGGCTCTATCCCTCTCCCCGCTCATGCCCTGTGTCTCTATCCCTCCCGCCGCCCACCCCCCGCTCATGCCCCATGTCTCTATTCCTCCCGCCGCCCACCCCCCACTCATGCCCCGTGTCTCTATCCCTCCCGCCGCCCACCCGCCGCTCATGCCCCGTGTCTCTATCCCTCCCGCTGCCCACCCCCCGCTCATGCCCCGTGTGTCTATCCCTCCCGTCGCCCACCCCCCGCTCATGCCCCGTGTGTCTATCCCTCCCGCCGCTCATGCCCTGTGTGTCTATCCCTCCCGCCGCCCACCCCCCGCTCATGCCCCGTGTGTCTATCCCTCCCGCGGGCTACCCCCCGCTCATGCCGTGTGTCTCTCCCCCTCCCGCCCACCCCCGGCTCATGCCCCGTGTGTCTCTCTCCCTCCCGCTCATGCCCGGTGTCTCTATCCCTCCCGCTGCCCACCCCCTGCTCATGCCCCGTGTGTCTATTCCTCCCGCCGCTCATGCCCCGTGTGTCTATCCCTCCCACCGCCCACCCCCCGCTCATGCCCCGTGTGTCTATCCCTCCCGCCGGCTACCCCCTGCTCATGCCCTGTGTGTCTCTCCCCCTCCCGCCCACCCCCCATGTGTCTCTCCCCTCACACCCACCCCCGCTCATGCCCCGTGTTTCTCTCCCCTCCCCCACCACTCCCGCTCATGCCCTGTGTGTCTCTCCCCTCCCCATCACCCCCGCTCATGCCCCGTGTGTCTCTCCCCTCCTCCCCACCCCTCGACCCCCCGACCCCCTGCTCATGCCCCATGTGTCTATCCCTCACGCCGTCCACCCCCCGCTCATGCCCCGTGTCTCTATCCCTCGTGCCGCCCACCCCCTGCTCATGCCCCGTGTCTCTATCCCTCTCGCCGTCCACCCCCACTCATGCCCCGTGTGTCTCTCCCCTCCCCCCCACCCCCGACCCCCCGCTCATGCCCATGTGTCTATCCCTCCCGCCGCCCATCCCCCGCTCATGCCCCGTGTGTATATCCCTCCCGCTGCCCACCCCCCGCTCATGCCCCGTGTGTCTATCCCAACCCGCTCATGCCCTGTGGCTCTATCCCTCTCCCCGCTCATGCCCTGTGTCTCTATCCCTCCCGCCGCCCACCCCCCGCTCATTCCCCATGTCTCTATTCCTCCCGCCGCCCACCCCCCACTCATGCCCCGTGTCTCTATCCCTCCCGCCGCCCACCCGCCGCTCATGCCCCGTGTCTCTATCCCTCCCGCTGCCCACCCCCCGCTCATGCCCCGTGTGTCTATCCCTCCCGTCGCCCACCCCCCGCTCATGCCCCGTGTGTCTATCCCTCCCGCCGCTCATGCCCTGTGTGTCTATCCCTCCCGCCGCCCACCCCCCGCTCATGCCCCGTGTGTCTATCCCTCCCGCGGGCTACCCCCCGCTCATGCCGTGTGTCTCTCCCCCTCCCGCCCACCCCCGGCTCATGCCCCGTGTGTCTCTCTCCCTCCCGCTCATGCCCGGTGTCTCTATCCCTCCCGCTGCCCACCCCCCGCTCAGGCCCCGTGTGTCTCTGCCCTCCCACCCACCCCCGCTCATGCCCCGTGTGTCTCTCCCCTCCCCCCCACCCCCGCTCATGCCCCGTGTGTCTCTCCCCTCCTCCCCACCCCTCGACGCCCCGACCCCCTGCTCATGCCCCATGTGTCTATCCCTCACGCCGCCCACCCCCCGCTCATGCCCCGTGTCTCTATCCCTCCTGCCGCCAACCCCCCGCTCATGCCCCGTTTCTATATCCCTCCCGCTGTCTACCCCCGCTCATGCCCCGTGTGTCTCTCCCCTCCCCCCCACCCCCGCTCATGCCCCGTGTGTCTCCCCCTCCCCCCCACCCCCCGCTCATGCCCCATGTGTCTCTCCCCTCCCCCCACCCCCACCCCCACCCCCCACTCATACCCCGTGTCTCTATCCCTCCTGCCGCCCACCCCCCGCTCATGCCCCGTGTCTCTATCCCTCCCGCTGTCCACCCCCGCTCATGCCCCGTGTGTCTCTCCCCTACCCCCCACCACCCGACCCCCCGCTCATGCCCCGTGTGTCTATCCCTCCCGCCGCCCACCCCCCGTTCATGCCCCGTGTGTATATCCCTCCCGCTGCCCACCCCCCGCTCATGCCCCGTGTGTCTATTCCTCCCGCCCACCCCCGCTCATGCCCCTTGTGTCTATCCCTCCCACCGCCCATCCCCCACTCATGCCCCGTGTGTCTATCCCTCCCAACGCCCACCCCCCGCTCAACCCCATGTCTCAATCCCTCCCCCCGCTCATGCCCCGTGTCTCTATCCCTCCCCCGCTCATGCCCCATGTCTCTATCCCTCCCGCCGCCCATCCCCCGCTCATGCCCCGTGTCTCTATCCCTCCCGCCGCCCAACCTCCGCTCATGCTCCGTGTCTCTATCCCTCCCGCCGCCTACCCGCCGCTCATGCCCCGTGGCTCTATCCCTCCCGCCGCCCACCCCCCATGTCTCTGTCCCGACCGCCGCCCACCCCCCGCTCATGCCCCGTGTGTCTATGCCTCCCCACGCTCATTCCCCCTTGTTTCTATCCCTCCCGCCGCCCACCCCCCGCTCATGCCCCGTGTGTCTCTCCCCTCCCCCCTCACCTCCACCCCCTGACCCTCCGCTCATGCCTCGTGTGTCTATCCCTCCCGCCGCGCACCACCCGCTCATGCCCCGTGTGTCTCTCCCCTCCTCCCCACCCCCCGCTCATGCCCCGTGTGTCTATCCCTCCCGCCGCCCACCCCCCGCTCATGCCCCATGTGTCTATCCCTCCCACCGCCCACCCCCAGCTCATGCCCCGTGTGTCTATCCCTCCCGCACACCCACTGCTCATGCCCCGTGTGTCTAGCACTCCTGCCGCCCATCCCCCGCTCATGCCCCGTGTGTCTATCCCTCCTGCCGCAAACCCCCAGCTCATGCCCCGTGTGTCTATCCCTCCCGCCCACCCCCTGCCCCGTGTGTCTATCCCTCCCGCCGCCCACCCCCCGCTCATGCCCCGTGTGTCTATCCCTCCCGCCGCCCACCAACCGCTCATGCCCCATATGTTTATCCCTCCCGCCACGCACCCCCCGCTCATGCCCGGTGTATCTGTCCCTCCCACCGCCCACCCCCCGCTCATGCCCCATGTGTCTATCCCTCCTGCCGCCCACCCCCGCTCATGCCCCGTTGTGTATCCCTCCCGCCGCCCACCCCCCGCTCATGCCCTGTGTCTCTATCCCTCCCCCCGCTCATGCCCCATGTCTCTATCCCTCCCGCCGCCCATGCCCTGTGTCTCTATCCCTCCCGCCGCCCACCCCCCGCTCATGCCCGTGTCTCTATCCCTCCCGCCACCCACCCCACGCTTATGCCCCATGTGTCTCTCCCCTCCACCCCACCCCTGCTCATGCCCCGTGTGTCTCTCCCCTCCCCCAACCCCTGACCCTCGCTCATGCCCCGTGTGTCTATCCCTCCCACCGCCCACCCCCCGCTCATGCCCCGTGTGTCTATCCCTCCTGCCCACCCCCGCTCATGCCCCGTGTCTCTATCCCTCCCCCCGCTCATGCCATGTGTGTCTATCCCTCCCGCTGCCCACCCCCCGCTCATGCCCCGTGTGTCTATCCCTCCCTACCACCCCCCGCTCATGCCCTGTGTCTCTATCCCTCCCCCGCTCATGCCCCGTGTGTCTATCCCTCCCGCCGCCCACCCCCGCTCATGCCCCGTGTCTATCCCTCCCGCCGCCCACCCCCCGCTCATGCCCCGTGTGTCTATCCCTCCTGCCGCCCTCCCCCCGCTCATGCCCCGTGTCTCTATCCCTCCTGCCGCCCACGCCCCATGTCTCTATCCCTCCCGCCACCCACCCCCCGTTCATGCCCCGTGTCTCTATCCCTCCCGCCGCCCACCCCCCACTCATGCCCCGTGTCTCTATCCCTCCTGCCGCCCACCCCCGCTCATGCCCTGTGTCTCTATCCCTCCCGCCGCCCACCCCCGCTCATGCCCCGTGTCTCTATCCCTTCCGCCGCCCACCCCCCGCTCATGCCCCGTGTCTCTATCCCTCTCACCGCCCACCCCCTGCTCATGCCCCGTGTCTCTATCCCTCCCGCCGCCCACCCCCTGCTCATGCCCCGTGTATCCATTCCTCCCGCCGCCCACCCCCCGCTCATGCCCCGTGTCTCTATCCCTCCCGCCGCCCACTCCCCGCTCATGCTCCGTGTCTCTATCCCTCCCTCCCGCCCACCCCCCGCTCATGCTCCGTGTCTGTCTCCTGTTTCCCCCCACCCGCTCATGACCCGTGTCTGTCTCCTGTTTCCCCCCACCCGCTCAAGCCCCATGTCTGTCTCCTGTTCCCCCACCCGCTCATGCCCTGTCGGTACACCCCGTTTCGGGTTCGGCGACGGGATGTTTTGGCACGCCGCACACCAGTGCACATCGCCTGCTGTTAAGGGAAACGTTCAGTGCCGTGCACTGAAAATGCGAGTTTCAACTTCACCCCACACTATTTTAAAATGAAACTGTTCTAGAGCGGTTTCATTTTAAAATAGTGTGGGATGAAGTTGAAACTCGCATTTTCAGTGCACTGCACTGAACGTTTCCCTAAACAGCAGGCGATGTGCACTGGGATGCGGCGCACAGAGCAGAATTGATCTGCCGGGCTCACGAGGGTGGGGGCTGTGCTGCTCGGAGCAGACTTCGCGGGCCCGGCTGTGTACTCTGAGTGGCTGTGGTGCCTGCATGAAGAACTCGCAGGACATTTATGTGCGGCCAGTTCGGCGCTGGCTGCCGCGCTGTGCCACGCCGAACCGGCTCCTGTGCCGAACCGGCCCCGCCAAATCGTCCCGCGCTGAACCGGCCGCCCGAAATGTCCTGCTCTGTGCCCCGTGTCTCTCTCCTGTTGCCCCCCACCCCCCGCACATGCCCCGTGTCTGTCTCCTGTACCCCCCCACCCCCTGCTCATGCCCCGTGTCTGTCTCCTGTTCTCCCCCACAACCCCGCTCATGCCCCGTGTCTGTCTCCTGTACCCCCCCACCCCCCGCTCATGCCCTGTGTCTCTCTCCTGTTGCCCCCACCTCCCCGCTCATGCCCAGTGTCTGTCTCCTGTTCCCCCCACCCCCGCTCATGCCCCGTGTCTGTCTCCTGTTCCCCCCACCCCCGCTCATGCCCCGTGTCAGTCTCCTGTTCTCCCCATCCCCCGCTCATGCCCCGTGTCTCTCTCCTGTTCCCTCCCACCCCCTGCTCATGCCCCGTGTCTTCCTCTTGTCACCCCCTCCTATGATGCCCCTTGTTGACCTCTTTTTCCCCCCACCCCCCGCTCATGCCCCATGTCTCCCTTCTTCCCCACCACCCCCCGCTCATGCCCTGTCTTCCTTTCCCCCCCACTCCCCGCTCATGCCCCGTGTTTCCCTTCTTTCCCCCCCACCCCCTGCTCATGCCCCGTGTCTGTACTGTTGGAACAGGGCAGACACGGGGCATGAGCGGGGGTGGGGGCCCCACCTTGCCCTACCACCGCTCATGCCCCGTGTCTCTCCTGTTCACCCCCGCTCATGCTCCGTGTCTGTCTCCCTCCTTTTCCCCCCGCTCATGGCCCCTGTCTCCCCTGTTCACCCCCACCCCCCGCTCATGCCCCATGTCTCCCTTCTTTCCCGCTCATGCCCCGTGTCTCCCTTCTTTCCACCCCCTGCTCATGCCCCGTGTCTCCCTCGTGTTACCCCCCACTCATGCCCCGTGTCTCTCTCCTGGTCTTCCCGACCCCCTGCCGATGCCCTGTTGTGTTCTCTTTATACACCCTGCCTTCCCTTTCCCTGGTGCCCATCTTGGTAAAAGATTTTCCTTCCTACAACGGGACGCCTGCCTGAGGTGTCCTGGTTTGGGAAGAAAAAACTTTTTTTTACCACCCCGGGTTCCCACTTTGAGAACCTAGGATGCTAGTGGTCTTCCTCCATTGAAAAGGACGTTATGGTTACGTTGCACTAATAAAAATCTATGAAATTCAGTTAAAAAAAATGTGTTAAAGTGACTTTATGGTTAAGTTGCACTAATAAAAACCAATGAAATTCAGTAAAAAAACTGTGTTAAAGGGGCATTATGGTTAAGTTGCGCTACTAAAAACCTATGAAATTCAGTGAAAAAACTTTGTTAAAGGGACGTTATGGTTCAAAAATATGAGTATATACAGGGACAGTGAAGTAAACAAAAAAGTAGAAGTAGTAGCAGAAAGAGTTCATAACCTAACTGATTGTGTTTATGCAGAGAAATTATTGCTCTGTTTCAAAGCTGCTACTTACCATATGTATGTGTATCACATGATGTGACTGCACCCTAAGGAAATGAGAGTGAGTACAATGTATACAAATATGAGCATATACAGGGAAGGTAGAGTAATAAAAATAAAACTGTGAGAAAGTGCTGATAACCCTAATGATTATCTTCATGCACAGAAAGGATTGCTCTCTTTCAAGCCTGTGTCTTCGGCTATGTATATGTTTCATATGATGTGACTTGACCCTAAGTCTACAAATATGGTACCTTTTCAATTTTTGCTTCCTGACTGTTACTGAAGAAAACTATGTGGCCTAGATATGTCAGTAAACGGAAAAAAGGGAGAGCCAGACATGTGATGTCATCAGTGATGTCATCAATGACATTTGTGATGTCATCTTTGATGTCCTGGGTGTTAGTGTTAGCAGTGCACGGTGGCGCGAGTTATGGTTGCTTATCTTACCATAATTGCCGAATTTCAGGGGTTTTTCGGTTTTACTTTGAACCATAACCTCCCTTTAACAAAGTTTTTTCACTGAATATACTTTCAACTTAACACCGAATCCATTCTGTTTATTTACGAACATTTCAGAACAGCCGTGTTGTCCGCAGAAAAATCAAACACAACAAAAGTGTCGAGCACATAAAAAACAGAACAATGAACCTATCTCATACTCCCCCACTCTCCCCAAACACTCATACACACCAACACACTCCACTAAATACAATTTTTTATCCAAGTTTCACCGTGCTGTCCGTGGTGGTCCGCGAATGCAAGATGGCGGGCGCCACAGAAAATCTGACACGTTTCACGCACCACGCCGTCCAATCAGCGAACACGTTGCATGTCAGCGGACATCACGCAAGCCGCTCGGCCAATCAGGGCACTGTCCGCGGAGCGAACCGGGAAGTCCATCCGCGGAGCGAACGGAGATATGACTAATTTTTTTGCCTTACATTTTGGTCATTTTAAAAAAAACTACTGGACGGATTTACACCAAATTTGCAAAAGCACGCTTTCGGGACCATGTCCCCGCTCCTGCCGCAAATTTGGTGTAAATCCGTCCAGCGGTTTGGGCTGTAAGCATGCGCAAAGTTTTTTCCCATTATGTCTATGGGAAAAAACCTAAGTTTTGGGACCCCCCCTACAACTTTGCCCCCCCCTGGACCAAACCTCTCCAAACTTTCAGAGTGGGCCATTTACTTTTTTTGCAAAGTTTGGTGAGGATTCGTCCAGAGGGAGCGAAGTTATAAGCCACCCAAAAAATGCTCTTCCTATGGAAACACCAACTTAACCATAACTATATATATATATATATATATATATATATATATATATATATATATATATATATATATATATATATATATATATAAAAAACACATGTAAATGGAGGGTTGTAACACTACAAAAAAAACCCCACAAAACATGCCAAAAGTATTCCCAGCACTCAAGACCAAAACACCTTCTTACAAAATACTTCGTTTTTATTCATTATAAAAACAAACAACCAACTGTGCAAATATGCAGTAAAGGGTAGGTATAAGTCAAAAACCTCCCCATGGCAAACAGGTTAAACAACACTCACCCCCCAGGGTGGAAAGTCGCCACGCGTTCCGCCTGGATATACCAAGCTTCCTCAGGCTGATCAAACTCCACATCCGTGTAAACACATCCCATTTAAAACTCAAGGAGAGCAACTCGAGCGAGCAGCTCCTCCCCCCTCTCATTATCTCCGATCACGTGATCGCTTAATGCCGCATTGAAAAATACATGAAGCGGGCCGCCATGATGGAATGACTATATAGTCATTGCGTTCACTATGAACACAGTGCGCTGGCCATGAAATAAATGCCATCTTGATATGCGAGTATATGGGCAAAGAGCTCCTCGCTCCACGTTGCATCTCCTTATTTAAAACATTAATTTCTTATACATTTACTTGTGTTTAGTTGCGCTAGTGCGCCTTTCTGTAACATGGGTAAACCTTATCTACATTGACAAGAGTTTACCCAATACGTCCTTGGGTTTGTAGTGTGTTATTCTAAAAACCAAACACGGCACGACACCAAATTCATAAAACATCAAAGCACTCCTTTGTAGATGTAGGACATAATGCCCTCTAGTGGAGAAAAGCTATATCTGTTTTAATTCTATCTTATGTATAGAGCTCTCACACGCTTGGAATAATTTCCACTGTGATTACATTTATCTATAAAATGCATATCTATTTGGATGTTCAATCTTATTTATATAAAAGACATGTATTTACCACTGCAGTTATGATTACTAGACGTGACTCATACATGCTAAAAGAGACAATATTCAATTAATGATCTTATACAGCAAGCCACAGTAAATTTACAAAAACTGTTCAAAGTGCAAGTGCTCAAAGTTTTCAAATTTCAACATCATATTGGGTAATAAAATACTAATGTAATGAACCCTGAGTTATGATATAATACTCCTCACCTGTAGTTTTATACTGCACATTGAAATAGGTAATTCCCACTTGCCAGCAAAGGCAGCATTCAGGGAATATGCCAAGATTACCAACTGGGGTTCTGTTGTTACATACACTTACATAGACACTAATCCAATCTACTGGAGAAATACAAACATCTCTGAATCAATATTGAGTCCATTAGGTCTTAAAGTATCAAATTTGCAAATTAGAGATGCCTCTAATTGCCTGAGTTTCAGTTCTCGGTTACCCAATCTCTTGTGTTGTGGGACATGGGCAAGACCAACAAATGACATTTCCTCCACATTACCACCCTGTTTCTCTATAAAGTGTCCTGTCAAAGGGTTGGTTATATCTCCATTCTTAATGGCTCTATAGTGTTGGAGAATCCTGAGCTTGAGCATTCCTATGGTCGATCCAATATAATGAAGACCACAGGTGCAGGTAATAGCATATACTGTAAATTTAGTCAAGCATGTTATTCTATGTTTATATCTCCATGATAAACCATTGGAACTGACAAATGGAGTTTTTGATACAAAGCTGCACATTTTACAATTCGCGCATTTACGAAAACCTCCCAGATCTTGTTTCAAAAAGTGGCCTGACTTGGTGACTTCTGTGACCACCATACTTGGAGACAGTATGTTCTTAAGAGTGGGCGCTTTACGGTATGTCACATTAGGAGCTGCATCTAGTACCTTCTTAAGATCAGGATCTGTCAGGAGCACATTCCAATGTTTTTTCATAATTAATTTGACATTTGTGGCTTGATGATTATACCCTGTTATAAATCTTATCTTCTCCGGTTTCTTACTAGTTTGAGCTCCAAACAAATCCGTTCTTTTCGGAATTTCTGCTTTCTTAAAGCAGTCTGTGATTACATGTTTATTATAGCCTTGCTTGACAAACCTTTTACCAATCTGCTTGGCTTCTGTCTGGTAATCTTATTCTTTACTACATGCTCTTTTTGCTCTCAGGAACTCCCCATAGGGAATTGAATTAATTAATGGAGTAGGGTGGTGACTCTTAGCATGCAGAGTGGAATTCAAACTTGTTTCTTTTCTAAATAATTTAGATGTTAAACTATTGTTCTCCACAATAAATAACACATCCAGAAAGATCAGTTCTTTTTTGCTGTGTACACATGTTAATTCCAAATTCAGATTGTTAATATTAAGAATCTGGACATAGTTATGTAACTGAGTCTCGGTACCGTCCCATATAATGAACAGGTCATCTATGAAACGGTACCAGACAACTATGTGTTTAGTAAATTCTTCCATCTCTTCTCTCCAAGCTATCTGTGTCTCCCACCATCCCATATAGAGATTAGCGTAAGTGGGGGCCATACATGACCCCATAGCCGTACCCTGAGTTTGTCTGTAAATCGAAGTATCATGTAAGAAATAATTATGCTCCAAACAAAACTGAAGCATTTCCAACAACATTTTGTTGTGTTGTCGATAACTAATAGATCTAAATTCTAAATAGAATTTACAAGCTTCAATGCCCACTTTATGTATGATGGATGTATATAATGAGACAACATCCAGGGAAACTAAGATGTATTGTGGTTCCCAATTGACATTGTCTACTTTAGTCAACAGGTCAGAGGTGTCTCGTATATGTGAACTAAGACTAATAACAAATGGTTGTAGAAAGTGATCTAGGAATTTGGAAGTATTTTCTAAAAGACTCCCTATAGATGAAACTATAGGGCGACCAGGTGGATTCATTAAACTCTTATGAATCTTCGGATTAAAGTAAATTAATGGAGTAACAGGAAAAGGATTTTTTAGAAACCAATACTCATCATCACTAATCAATTCCAGATCACACCATTTACGTAACATTGAGTAATATGATAAGTTGGTTTCCAGTAATTCACTGTTCTCTGCCAGTGTATAATTACTGGTAACACTCAATTGCCTCTTTGCTTCCATATTGTATTGATCACTGTCCAAGATCACTATACCACCCCCCTTGTCTGAAGGACGTATTACTATGGTATGGTCGTTTCTTAGGTTCTCTAATGCTTTGTATTGCAGGTAATTGAGATTTCTAGATGATGGAGATATTTTCACCGGCAGTTGCTTGAGATCCTTCATGACCAGACTTTCAAAAGTGTCAATCGGGCCACAAATGATGTTAGGGCAAAAAATCGATTTGGGTTTAAACTTGCTAGGACAAGTGATGTCTGTGGATATACCAAATTCTCTTTCCAATGTTGTATTGTCCAATGTTAATGTTAGCTCCCATTCAGACTCAGGTTGTGATCCCATCTTCGCAAGACATATTAGACTTGTCATATCTTTGTCTGTGAGGGGGGATGTCTCTCTACTGGATGCTTCTCTATTTTTGGCTCCTTCACTGACCTTTGTTGCATAGAACTTAGTTAGTTTTAATTTTCTCAGGAATTTAAAGAGATCCACCCTCGTAAATGTATAGTCATAGGGATATGTAGGGCTGAAGGATAGGCCTAGGGATAATACCGAGTTTTCTTCTTGTGTAAGTCTTCTAGATGATATATTAAAAATCTTTAATTGTAGGTTTTCCTGCCTCTCAGTTTCCCCCTCGGATTGTTGCCAGATCGTGTGATCATATTGGGTGCGTTGCTTATGTTGGCATCCCCGCCTCGTCCTCTTTTTCCTGTTCTTCCGGCTGCACCTCTTCCTTGTCCGGAGTATTGGCCCTTTCCCCTCTTGTCTGTTCTGCTGTCTAGATGCAGTAATTTGAATTCCTCTAAAAAATTTAATTTTTTTGCGGTGGCTCCTTCTGTATCTGAAGTGTCTACCTCTGAACTACTAGGTTCTACTGACAATGCAGCCGGTGGTTCAATGTTTGTAGCCATTTGTTCAAGTCTTTGTTTGATAGGGGCATCGAAACGTTTGGCGAATGTATATATTCTGCCCTGTTCATAATCCAAACGATCTCTTTTGAATTTCTGCTGTTTTCTGATTCTAATTTCACCTTCGTATCTTTCAAGGTTATCATCCACTCTTGACATACGTTTCTTGCATTCGTCCCCATCTTCAGAGGAAAACAGTTGTTCTTCCATTTCCTCAATGTCCTTTATCAACTTGACTCTGTCAGTTTTAGCATATTTGATAAGGCTCTCAATCATTTTAAATGAACATTCATTGGTGTGTTGCGTCCATTCCTCTATTAGTTTGGGATCAATGTCCTCGAATGTGGGGATGGTTAAAATTCTTAAACCCCTTGGGATGCGTCGGACTTCCAAATACGTTTGGAGCGTCATCACTTCCCACCACTTTGAGATTTCCTTCTTCTTTATTTTTTCCAATTTGTCTAGTTTCTGCTGTATGGTTAAGCTTGCTGGTAAGCTTCCTTCCGCCACGTCTGCTGTGGCTGCTTTGTCATAGTTAAAAAGAATTTGTGCGGCGCATTTATTTCATGGCCAGCGCACTGTGTTCATAGTGAACGCAATGACTATATAGTCATTCCATCATGGCGGCCCGCTTCATGTATTTTTCAATGCGGCATTAAGCGATCACGTGATCGGAGATAATGAGAGGGGGGAGGAGCTGCTCGCTCGAGTTGCTCTCCTTGAGTTTTAAATGGGATGTGTTTACACGGATGTGGAGTTTGATCAGCCTGAGGAAGCTTGGTATATCCAGGCGGAACGCGTGGCGACTTTCCACCCTGGGGGGTGAGTGTTGTTTAACCTGTTTGCCATGGGGAGGTTTTTGACTTATACCTACCCTTTACTGCATATTTGCACAGTTGGTTGTTTGTTTTTATAATGAATAAAAACGAAGTATTTTGTAAGAAGGTGTTTTGGTCTTGAGTGCTGGGAATACTTTTGGCATGTTTTGTGGTTTTTTTTTTGTAGTGTTACAACCCTCCATTTACATGTGTTTTTTTATACACTAAGGAGCTCAGTCAAAGCTTCCTTTCCCTAGCACCAGCTACGAGTTAGGCAGTGCACTAAAATTGGCTACTTTGTTTTTACATATATATATATATATATATATATATATATATATATATATATATATATATATATATATATATATATATATATATACTGTTATTTTTATTATTTTACAATTTACATACGCAAAGACAACCATTTTCTTTTTTAGTCCTTCACTGGAACCAGGCCTTTGTATCATGGAACAATAACCAGTGTAGAAAGACTGTGTATGTTTGTAGTTAGTAGTGTGCAGATAAAATACACAGCTCACAAATCCCAACATGTACATTCTGCCACCAGGAATGAAATTGCTGCATCTAATGTAAGCACACATACTAGTCTTAGGCTCAAATGTTACTGTATACATGATTGGTTAATGTTAAATTATGTAGAAATTACAATTAAGCCCATAATGATAGGTGATGTTTGAATGGTTTCAGGTATGCCATCCCAATCTGCCTGTTCCGTAGCTTGATAACAATAAGACGAGACATTCCAGCCACACAGCTGTAGTAAGTCTGTCAATGTTCTTGAACAATGATAGTTTACCTTTCAAAACAACAACACATGCATGCCAGAGGGCAGGGCTGGCTATAATCATAGATTCTGTAATAATCAACTTTTAATGTTGCATTGTACACCAAAATACATTTGGGGCACCTGCTTAGAAAAAAATGCTGATGTATTTTTTGTTGACTGAATCTACCTTCTACTTCTGCCAGCCCACCCTAATGCAGACATTAGCCATCAAACATCCATAAGTGAGGTGATTGGCAACTCTAATATCATTGGGAACAGGGTCGGAGTATTGAGAACAATCCCTTTTATGGAACAAGCGAAGGCACTGGTCTGATGTATGTGCATAGCAAAGAGCAGCCAGCACCAGATGAGGGAGTGTAAAAGCCAATGGGCCTCATTACGACCCTGGCGGTACAGGGTTAATGACGCCGTAAAAGGTGCCGGCGCCGTTTACCCCGTACCGCCTCATTACGAGGTTCCCTCGCGGGACTCAGGAAGTAACGCCTGGTCAAACCAGGCGTGATTACCGGGTCCCGCGAGGGGAAGAGGGAGTAAACAACGGGCCAACTTGTAATGGCCCGTTGTTTGCTCCCTCTCCCATTCCCATTCAGCCCTATGGGGGCTGAAATGGGAATGGGGAAGGACCGGGTCCGGGTCCTTGGAGGGAGGAATTACCGGGCCTTCCGAACTCGGAATGGCCCGGTAATTCCTCATTCTGTGGACCCGGCGCGATTTCGGCGGCAGCCATGCCGCCAATAGCGGCATGGCTACCGCCGAGGTCGTAATGAGGCCCAATGTGCTCATAGTTCCCAAAATGTATTACCCAGCAATCATCCACAGAGCACCCATTTAAGAGCCTTTACTAAAATGTAAATGCATGGCTTTGCTTTAAGAAAAGTCAGTGATGAGAGCATGAATGTCTGGGTTGCATGATTTGGGTGAGGGTGACAACAGAGAAAACCGATGTCACCTCCTCAGTCTCTGTCTATTTAAGTAATTTCACACACACATGGAGCTGAATGTGTTAACGTGGGACGTGTGAGTGGGTATTGTAATATCACAAGGGCATAACAAGTGTTGGCCACTGGCTGTGGCCCTGACAGCCAACCTGGTTGCAAGAGACACATCTGTCCAATGTCCTTTAGGGTGACAAAGTACTACTCTCACAAAGCAATCCCCACAAATGTCTGTTTTTCTCAGACAATGGGCCTCATTACAATTGTGCCGCTCTGGAAACAATGGAGCCGGTAAGCCTACCGGCACTGTTGATTCCCAACCAGCACACTACAACTCTGCAGGCAGGTGCCGTTCCACCTGCAAGGGTCAAACCTGCCGGGCGGGACAGCACCCAGCTGTAGAGTTCTCACGGCAACACAGGCTCCGTTGTTAATGGTGCCGGTGCTCCTGTGTCCCCATTCCCATGGTGCCCCATGGGAATGGGGACTAACTACATTATTGGCACCTGACTTCCTGGCCACCAGACTCGGAATAGCACGTGGCACCGGGAAGTCAGGAACCAGTAATTTTACATTGGTTCGGCGGAAACCCGCCAGTAGCACTGGCAGGATTACCACCGGACGTGTATTGAGGCCCAATATGTTGAACTATCATTCTTAGTTCTACAAGGAAGGGTAAGAACACTGTGGGGGATAATTTAACACAAATAATAAATATGTAAAATAAGGGGTTAATTAAAGAGATTAATAACTCTTACAAAGGTGTCAAATCTATAGTTTACTGAATACATTGAAAGTGACAACAGTGGAGCAAATCGAATTCTGGTACCTCTTTGATTTATCAGTAACCTAGTTAATTCCGTATTCCCCCACATTGTAAGGCTCCTACTAGGTTTGAACGCTGGTCCCCAATCTGTCAGGAGCACAGCAGGGAGGCATTCTACTCACCCATCCACCACTGCTACACAGAACAGCTGGCGCCTTACCAGCTATTTGCTTCAAAGGTTGCCTGCATCACCCTCCTCCCGCCCCCCTCACAGTATGCGTGTGGCCAGAGAATAATTAGGCCTGCAATGTAGTCGAGATGTGTGGGCGAGTAAGACAATCCAAAAAGTCAAGTGCAGAAACACTGCTATCCGAAAATGGATGCCTTTCATTCTTAGTGAAGCCACTAGCGGGAGCAGTGACACCCACATTGCTAGCACACAATCTGCCCCACAACACATGCACACACACAATTGTAAAAAACAGAAACTTCTGCCATGTCAGTTGAATTATAGCAAAGTAAATAGATTAACATGTAGGTACTTGACATTTTGAATGTAAAAAAACATACAATAGCATGCAGCAACTGCTAAATTATCCAATTTCAAAAGGCTTCATGCAATAGAAAATAAACATTTGCCATTCAGGATTTGCATAACAATCAAGCTTTTTTTTTCTTTTGAAGTTGTTTTTTTTTGTTTTTCCTGTACAGTATAATGCTTCAGAGGCATAATGGATATCAAAACTGTGCATGCTCCTGTCATGCAAGATTCCTTTTGATGAATCCTCTTTTTTCTTTAAGCTTTTAAGATAATCTTAGAGAAATCATCAAGCTATACAAAGAAATCAATAAAACAGAAAAAGGTTCCCATCACCCCTAACACGATCCATAATTTGTGCATCTTAATAGAGACCCTACAAGGCTGTACAGTCATTTTCTTTCTGATGTGTTGCTTTGATTTCCCTCTTATCTCGCAGGACTCTTGACTTTCCTGAGAAAGGATTATTGAATTCTGTGTCTCCTCTCTGATGCTCTTGATCGCTCACGCAGTCTCTACTTAAAGAATGTTATAGAGTCTGCGCGGCCCGGCGCTCCCTGGGAACTCACCAGGGACTGTCATCTTCATATTAATTGGGTTTTGTTCAGGAATCCGGCTCTCGCAATGAATGAGCTTCGGGAGAGAAGATTAGGCTGCAAGACAGATAAGAAAAAAAGGCAAACATATTTAGAAGTACAATTATGATAATTGCTAAAACACTCTGCTGAGAAATAAGTCAATCTGATTAAGGGCACTCCTGCATGATCAAATATTAATCTGATGTCTTCACTCCAACCTGGTTTGGACATAAGAGGCTTCTTATGGTTTTATGTATTAACAGATTTGCCAAAGCTGAACTCATAGCACCTAATAATATGCTACATCCAAGTCAATTCAGTAAAAGCATCTCAGCACAGCCTAATCCACTTACATTAAAAATAGACACAGGGCCAATCAAATGCTTAAATTAAAGGGAAGTGCAGTCAATCAGCTGACCTTTTGCAAGACGTGTACGCTTTGGCATCTAGCTGCAGCGATGCATGGTGAGCACTGCAGAATGCATTCCATTGCATGGAAGGTGGCCATGAGTTTGGCAAATATTATCACATCTGAATCACAACGTGTGGACATCATAAAGTGCACCATCCAAGCCGGAAGAAACAGCACATAATGTATTAATTTAGTGGTCTGTTAATTTCCTTTAAAGGTATTAAGTACAAACAAAACCATCGCATATTAGTTTACTGAAATCTTTGTCAGGCAGTAAAATATATAAAAAAAATAATGTATAAAGAAAACACACAAGCACGTTTAAACAGAAACACTCGCACATTTTGTAAGGGGGTCAGGGGACACCAACACAATTCAGTGTGCTGAGAAACCCTCATCAATGTATCACGGCCTCCTGACATCATCCTGCACACTCATTTTTCCGGACCAGTACAAGGTGTGTGGACTTATGTTGTAAACAAAAATCCCTCTTGTGACGCACCAATACTAGTGAGAATGGCTTCTAAAATTCTTCACTTCCTGATTTAACGTACACAAGGGCGATACACACGTCCATCCCATCAAAAACACATGGATTGCTGTACAAGACTGTGTTTCCGGGAAGACTTCTGGGAGCGACACACAGGATCCAGGGACTATACCAACACGCAGTGCATTCAACATTATTGGTGCACGTGACATCATACGTTGTTAAATTAACGATGCGTTGTGTGATCAGGCCGCATCCCAAATAACGAGTGCCCATTTAGAACAAGAGTGCAAGATACAGGAAGTCCTATGCTTCCATCTTCACTGCAGGGTCTTCAAGAAAATAAATGTAGTTACTATATAATGCTATCTGCGTAGGGGTGAAGGAAAGCACATCACACACAACATGTTGGTTACTTTTGTTTTCAGATCCAAATGAACTAATATAGTGTTAAACTGCGCAGTGTATATGAACAGCTCTGATTCTATCAATGCAAGTGAAAACTAATGAAAGATATAATTGCCAAGGGAGTTAAGCGTTCACCACAGTTAGATATGACCAAACTGCAGGGCAAGTGCTATACTTGTGGCGTTTGATCTTCCAGAGGTTGATACATTGGGCCTCATGATGAGTCTGGCGCTAACCGGGCTGGAAATTCCGGCAGGTTGCCGCCAGACTCGTATTACCATTCCGCCTCCGTGATTGCTGGAATCACCGGGGCATTACAACCCCGGTGACCCAGTAATTCCAGAGGCGGAATTCTGTTAATCCCCATTCCCATGGAGTTCCGTAGGACTCCACGGGAATGGGGAAGTGGAAATACCGGCACCATGCTGTAATTGTGCCGGTGTTTCCATGTCCGCCTGCAGGCGGGTGGTGTTAAACCCGCCAGATGAGACCTGGCGGGAGTGACACCTCCCGCCTGCAGGACTCTTAATCAGCTGCGGATTTACCACCACCGTTCTTTCCGGACCGGCTGACTTGTAATGAGGCCCATTGTGTACCATTAAATTGTGAAAGAACACCACTTAAACGCTGGAGGTGATATTAAAATGCTGAGGTATTATTATATTTCTATTTCGAATATACACAGGAGGATTTCTTGCATATCCATAATGTGCAAACTAAATGACTGAACACAAATGTGCATTCAACAAAGTGCATCTACAAATCGATTCTTTTGCAAGCAATTCATATATAAATGATATGCTCTTTTATATAATAATGAACATGAAGTCAAGTTTTTAGAGAGCATTTAATGTTGCACTCATCCCCTTTTAGCCACTCTTGTTAATTACAAATGTAATAATGCTAAATTCAGAGGGGGTCATTACGAGTTTGGAGGTAGCCTGCTGCCTCCAAACTCGGGTCCGGGTTCCTTGAATGAGGAATTACCGGGCCATTCCAACCTTGGAGGACCCGGTAATTCCCCATTCAATTTACCCATCCCCATTCGAACCCCCATAGGGCTCAATGGGAATGGGGATGGAGCTAACAGCGTGCCCGTTATTAGCTCCCTGGTCCTTTAGCGACTCCCGCTAGGGACAGCTGGTTTTACCAGCTGGCCTTAGGGGGACCCGCTAAGGGACTTCATAATGCGGCGGTAAGGGGTTAACGGCACCGGCATCCTTACCGGCGCTGTGAACCCCTTACCTCTGACCTCCTAATGAGGCCCAGAGACTGTTGAACGATTAAGGGAAGAGAATGTGCTGCCGTGATTCAATATTTTAAGTATAGGTTCTTCCATTTCAGTGGCAGTGCCCAACCTGTCAGCTATCGACTCGTAAAAACAAGACGTTAGAGCATTCCTAAATACTGCAGGCGGACCAGTGAAACCTGTGCATTTAACAAAAGACATTGCTATATTGTACCATTACTCTTTTGTGCTTTTGAAAAAATAACTATTTCTCTGTTTCATCAATACCACAAAATAAAATACATTGCAGAGCATTTTTTTTATGTGAATTACTCACATGGCTTGTGTAGATAGGCTCCATTACATGCTAAACACATTGTTTGACAGTCTTTCAACTACGACCATGAAAAAACACACACACACACACTCCAATTCATGCACTTGCATTTCTTTGCTAAATCCTGAAAAACATGTTCATGACACTAGAACCTGTGTGTGCACATGTGTTCATGCTGAATAATGTGCCCAATTGCATTTGGGTAAGCACAGTTACTTTGGAAACCTGCCCTATGTTTTTTGTTTTTTTTCTGGAAGTTATTAATGCATGAGTGTATGTTAGCATTTATACCATAAAAACATGTATACCAGAAACCCAATACATGCTAGTTTTGTAAAAAGAAGTTATCGGTATTCATCTGCTTACGTATTTAATCTGTTGGAATGATTCAATATTGTATTTAGGATTTGTATTTATTGTATTGACATGTGGCCTGATTCATAAAACGTTTAGCATAGTACAAAGTGACTTTGCGCCTAAAAGGTGTACTTCGCACGTGGGGTAAATTTTGAGCATGATTTACAAAACACTCATTGTGTGGACACAGCGCCACTTGCACCTTCCCAACCACACTGCACCCTGGCATTTGTGACATATTAGTGTTGTAGGGAAAGCTATATTAAACAAAACTATGCAAAGAAAGAAAAGCACCAGTTTAAAAGAAAAACATGGGAGCTGCAGCTTGCGCACAATATCTGAAAAATTACACATATGAGGAAATGTGCAATGCTTGCAGGCGATTCCTAATAAGTGTATATCTCCAAAGTAACTGATAATGCCAAAAGAATAAGTCCTTCCAGTTACCAGAAAGTTTCCACCAACTTTTATCGAAGTGGGAGAACTGTCCAATCTGGAATGAAACACACAGCATTTGATAGGAGAGGAATATGCAAATTGGGGCTTGCATTTTCTCTATTCCCCTTTACAAGACTGAAAATCAGATTCATATCAAGAAATGTACACAGGTATTAAAAATAATTTGGGAAAGGGGTTGGATTACAAATAAAAAGTAATAGGGCCTCATTATGACTCTGGCGGTAGTCGTGCAGGTAAAACCGGCACAGCTGCCGCTGGAGTCATTTTTTTTCCGGTGCCTGGGAATGGGCAATTACTGGGGCATTACAGTCAAGGCGGACCCAGTAATTGCCCATTCCGATGGGCCGGAAAGTATTAGTCGCAATTCCCATTTGAATCCCATTGGACTCAATGGGAATGGGGAGGTCGAATGCGCCGGCACCATTCGTGAATGGTGTCGGTGAATCAGACATGGTCTGCTCGCGGGTGCCGTTCCGCTCGCCAGGTCAGACCTGGCAGGCGAAAATGCACCCGTGAGCAGACCTTATAGTTGGCCGGTCCGGTAAACAATGGTACCGGAAAGCTTACCAGTACCGTTGTTACCGGACCGGCAACCTTATAATGAGGCCCATAATGTTGTTCTGTTTTAAATGACAGTTGCAACATGGGAAAAGAAATGTGCCTATAAAAGCTGCATTTTGTAAATGAGATCAAGCTAAGCTTGAACTGCCAAATGATATTCCTACCTCCAACATATAGCAATACAGCAAGAAGAGGACTGAGGGATGGCAGACTTTCCCAGGAGAAAGTGTGAACATTGACATTGAAGCTGACCATAAAAGCTGATGACTTGGAGTTGATTCTCATGAAGACAGGCCCTGCAGAGAAAAACAAATTGTATTCATTTAAAACTTCCATCTGTCTCTGAGCTTAGGCTAAAAACACAGCTCAACCCTACTGATGAGGTCCAACCAGACCAAAACATGTGTCTGGGGTTGCTGTTGGTACTCTTATTCAGAGGAAAATTGCCTAGCATTTTGGTGCTGGACTGCCCTAGGCAGGTCAAAGACTGATATGTTTTGGACATTTCTTCTCTGTGAAAGATAGTGAGCTAAATAATCTGTGTAAGGATCTCATAACCAGGACTTATGTCTGGCAGAGGGACTCCCAGTACCCCCCTTGTAAATTTGCATAATTTAAGTAACTTTGAGTCTCACCCTATGTTACTAGGGGTATTCAGACGTGGACCCCTTGCTCATGATTCTTAGAGAGGCACAGCTCCACCCTACTGATGAGGTTCAACCAGACCAAAACATGGGTCTGGGGTTGCTGTTGGTACTCTTCTTCAGAGGAGAATTGCCTAGCATTTCGGTGGTGGACTGCCCCAGGGCAGGACAAAGACTGATATGTTTTGGATATTTCTCCTCGGTGAAAGACAGTGAGCTAAAGAATCTGGGTAAGGATCTCATAACCAGGCATAATGTCTGGCAGAGGGACTCCCAGATCCCCCCTTGTTAATTTTAAAAAACTTTTAGTATACAAGAAATAGGCCACCTTCAGTGGGCCCCTCTATAATAATCTGATCATGCATTAGACAAGAGAAGGACATGTTGCACCTTTGGTGATCGGATATCTGATCAAAGGGGTGGCCTGATACTGGGATCACTCAAGGGGGGCCTGAAGTTGTAAATGGTCTTGTAGGCAGCCTAACTTCAAAGGATTTGCACCATGAGAACAGCATTTACAGGAGTCATAAATGCCCCATCAATCAGCTCCAAGAATAACTGACACCATTTGGCTGTACCAGCGAGTAACTGGCATGCCATTTCAGATTGTGATTCATAGCAATCTTATGAACTGATTAGTAACTTGATCACATGCAAGGAATATGATTTATCAGAAAGTTACCATTATTTAATGCCGAAATATCCAAGAGGACATAACATTGCATGGGAGTGAAACTGGGTTTGAATGTTATTCCCCTCAGATTGCCCACCTCATTAATATGCCCAGTAAGTACGAATAGGTTGGTTTACGTGATGTCACATTTGGAACCCTGTCCAACACATACATTGACCAATTAGATCAAAAAAATTATACACATCTTTAAAGGGACTGGTTTCTGCTTTTTAAAAGTTCAAACCCATAAATTCTGCAGATGCTCATCTGCTCACTCACTGATGAAGTGAAAGAAGGAGAGAATGTATCATTAATAGTGACAGAAAGGAGAAGGGAATAGATTGCTTTCCTTTGGATCCACATTTTGATTACCAATGGAGCACTGCAAGAGAGGCCTACCTCGGTTTAATATCCCAGTTCTTCTTCAGTGGGAAAGACAGCAGACATGACCAAACACAGAAAGAAGGGATCAGATGATGGGGAAGCTGATCCCATCTTGCTGACTGATACTCACCTGTTCCTAGAGTGGGTGAATGGAATCAGTCTTTAAGTTGGTGCCCAACTGTCTGTGAGACAGCCAAAAGAAATACATATGTGACTATAATATTAAGGAGAAGAAATATTCAGAGGAGTGACACTTTAAAGTCGAATAGATTAAATCCCAGCCCTTTTCATCTGTGAAAGTAATGAGGGGGCATGGTAGATACATTGACTATGCATCCTGAGAAATTAATAAATATTTCAGAAGGGTATGTGCTTCTGAAACGATGGATTTAATAGAGTAGATCTGATGGTGTGAATACAGGGAGATCCCTGGCTTCTTGAGATCCCTGGCTTCTTCTCGTTGTAATTCACAAACATAGAATAAGTATTCTGGGTGCCCAACAAATACCTCACTGTGTGCAAACCAAGATAAATAAGATAATTGAGGCAATTTCCTGGTTACATCATGTTACAAAGTGCTAAATCATTAAAGAAAAAGGGGGAAAGTGTGATTATTCACTACACATTTTCCTGCCTTTAAGTATCCCATTGAACATGAGAAATGTACAGCTTTATAGCGTAACGCTATAGAAAAACCACTTAAGGACATCTAGCAAACATATGTTTTCATTTTGCAAATGATTTGCGTGTGGGAATGTTAAGTAGCTTGTCTTGAAATAGAGTTTTCTAGAATGTTGTATGGGATTCTGTCATGCCCATTGAGTAAGGGGGAGGTATCTATTTTCAATAAAGTGTAGTACACAAACACAGGCAGGACAGTTGTCACTTAATTTATTTTTTAATAAATTAAAGCTTTATCCTGGACCCTCAAGCATTTTTCAAGTCTTGGTGCCTGTGCACCCATGATAAACACATTTTACATATGGTGATGTGTGTGTTTACAAAAGTCTATTAAAGAAAATGTCACATAGAAAATGAATGCATACAGTCTATTGATCGTCCTTCATTGAAGTTGGAATTTCAGACAGGCTCAACTTATTGATATTCAAATTGAATCATTTATGTTGATTATATTACTAAATGGACCTTTTGTACAACCTTGTGTGTTTCTTGTCCCGTAGCTGGAGGGATGCTTTAGGAAACCAATATTGTTAGACTGGGGGTCGCAGGTTAAAAAAATAACCTGTATTAAATAAATAAAAATTGTGCACATTTGCTTTGGGATGGCTGGACAATTCCCCCAAGTTAGCTGTTGCTGGATGAAAATATTCTACAGTGCAAAGGAAGGGCTAATTCAAGCACGCAGAAAGGGGCAGAATATGCATGAAGCCTAATGATATCATGATATGGGTGGTGAGTGCAGCCCATGTGGGAGTTTCCTAAATATGTAATCTGCATCAGTAGCAACTTCCATAGAGGAGGACAAGTCACCAGGCCTGCTCACTATTGTCTGCAAACATTGTGGACAATCTTTGAACACAGTTTACCAACCTGTGCTAACAGATGGTGCATCCTGCTCCTCTTCTGGGGAATTGTCAAAAGATGACACATCTCATCAAAAGCTATATTTAGGCACATAGGGTACAATGAATGTTCAATGTACCTCAGGAATCCAGCACTAGATGCTTTGAAACAGGCTAAAATATCCATATTCCCATCCCACCTTTCTCAATCTGCCTTCCTCTAAACTCTACCCTCTGCAACTTATCCAGAACAGGACTGCAAGACTTTTCCTTGGCTTCAAGCCCAGGGACCATATCTCTCCAGCCCTGAAATCTCTCCACTGGCTCCTGGTGGCTGCAAGGATCAAGTTCAAGACCTTTGGCATTGTGCACAAGGCTTTCTGGGGCCAGTGCCTGCACAACATCCAACGCTCTCTTCCAGAATCCCTTACTTCTCGAGCCCTTCGCTCAACTACCTTCAACTCTCTATGGTTAAACACTTCCCCAGGAAGAGAGTGGGGGCTAGATCTCTCTCCTCTGCTGGTGCCTCCCTCTGCAATGGCCTCCATATCCCTCTCAAACTTTAGATGGACCACCCGAATTGCCCGAAGCCACACAAAATGTTACTCTTTTCCTTTTCTTTCTATCTCTCCCTCCCCTGCTGACCTATCTGACCTACCTGCCTACTGTACTGACTGGTTGTTTGGCTACCATGAGAGTCACATTGGGTACCCTTGCACTGCCTCTGGGCCTATCACGCATTTAGGGGCTGCAAATGTAACCCTATTGTCCCTTGTTCTCCTTGCAATACCGAGAGCCGCGCTGCCCTGGCTGCACTTACTCAGAGCATTGCTGTCCTATTTTCCCCTCCCTTCTTCCTTGCACTCCCTTTCCCCTTGCACTTCTCGTTCTCACACTTGCATGATCTGAATGACACAAGGCCTAGTAAGATCTTTTGTGTCATCCTCCCTCTGTCTTCCCTCCCTTGTCTTGTCACAGCTAGAAACACTTCTGTACAGGCACATTATAAATGACTTATCATATCATATCCCATATGACCTCCTCAAAGAGCACCTCACATGCCAGAACAGACACTTAACATGCTACATGTCAAGTTTCTTCCATGCAAATATCATTTACACTATTACACATGGAAGAGGGCCTTTGAATTGGCTGAAAAGAACACATTACAATCACCACACAAAAATCCATGTAATCAATACTAACCCACGTTTCAACCATTGATTGTGTATATCATGCAAGCCAAATGTCATTGAGCTAGAGCTGCTATTCAGAGGGCATGTGGTCCGTGGGTCAAAATCCTGGAGTGACACATGTAAATAGTGCACACCAGGGATTCGGCCAATAATCCCTCAGCCACTCCTTGCATTAACCTAAATTACCACCTTGTCATTCTATGTTGTGCCAGTCCAAAAGCCATTATCTGCCCAGACCTCACAAGAGCATGCACAGGTGGCCTTCCCCCACTCTCATGGTGATAACACGTCTTATTGGGGTGGCAGCCATAGCCAATGAAGACATGACTGCTACATGGTTAGCATTAAAGTGTGTCCCACATGATTGCAGTCTTGAATGCATTTCATTAAAGAAAGAAGGGATGCATCCAAGATTGAATATCCATTACACGGGCAGAGATAGTAGAATGAAGTAGAAAAGGAAAGAAAGATTTGGGAGTCATTGGCATAGAAGTGAAAAGACAATATTAATGACTTACTAATAGGAGCAAGGGAGGTGGTACAGAGGGGAAAAGCAGGTGTCCAAGAACAGACCCTTGAGTACAGTAGAGGAAATGTTTCAGACATGTTACCAGCCCGAGGAAATTGAAAAGGAACGATCAGGAAGGTAAGATTGAAACTACAAATGAATTGAGCCAGTAAATCCCAGAGACGAGAGAGTAGCTAGTTGTGTCATTGGCAGTACAAAAGGCAGCTGACAAGTGGAGCAGAATAATGATAGAAGTATGTTTTGTACGATGAAAAGAAGAATCTGATCTATGACAGAGAGAAGAGCAATTCCCATGGAATGCACAGAAGGCACAGAGGACAGAAGCCATACTGTAGTGGAAAGGTAGTAAGAGGTGGTCAACATTAGTAGAGACCCGAGTGTAAATAACTGATTCCAAGATTGTGAATAAGGACGATAGAAGATATCCTCTACAGTAGCAAGAGGGAGTAAATACATCATAGGTCCGTTTTTTCAAGATAGGTAGCATCACCGCATGTTTCAAATCAGAAGGAAATATAGAAGTAGACATAGAATTATCTAGGAGTGAAGTAGAAAAAGTTATAAAGTGTGGAAAAAGTGTAAGAACAAGAGAAGAGAGATTGGGGTCAGGTGGAGATGCAGGGGGGCAGGAGATAAACTGGGTAGTATCAGAGGAGAAAATAGAGGTTGTAGGTGAGGGCAGGGTAGTCGAACAATTGGCAAAATCAGTGGGGAGAGGAAAGAATCACGAGGGGTCAAGCAGATAGGCAGAAAGAATGTGATTCCAAATCTGGAAGACATGACAGAGATGAGGAGAAAGAGAGAAGATAATATCAGAGTGGCAATGCTTCTTAGCTGCGGGTAAAGCAGAAGCATCGGTAGAACAGGTAGAATGAAAAGATGGACTGTTCAGTGCTTTTGTGTTTAAGGGGGTTCATGCTATTGCTGGTCACCTGGAGGATGGTTTCCAATGTGTCCTGTATAAGAAAACACACAGGAGCTGCTTCCTGTAGACTCCAAGAAAGGAGCAGTTAGACATTTGCAATGATAGCTGCAGGATGCATCAGTATTTTTCCAAATGAAGCTCATTTATTTTGAAGCATGCATCAAAACATTAGTTTGAAGTTTGTAGTGTTTTACTTATTGCGATTTTACCTATTTTCTAAGTTTATTTTATTGCAGAGGAAGAGAATGTGTTTGTTACTAATCCATATTTACATTGTATTTGTAACAATAAAATCGTTATTATCACGGATTGGGGTCAGTTGGTATATTTGACCTGACTTCCAAAAGAAATTCTGTTGGTGGGAGGAAAGGGTTGTTATCATACATGTGAAGGTGACAAATCATTCTTATATGTATTTACACTGGCATAGGGTGGACAATTACCAACTGTTCAGCCATCATGAGTGTCTCATTCAAGTGGATGAACACTCAGCTCACTTGGCTCTTTTGACTGAGTTGAACCAGATTGGCTGAGAAATGCTTCCCCTCGGAGTCTGAAAAAAGGGAGGTTTTTACTTTCTGCAGTGATTTGGTACTTTCTGCAGTGATTTGGATGAGAGTATTATCAAAAGGCCCCAACCAAGACTGGAACCACCATGATACCCCTTTGTAAATTAAATTCTGAGGTCAAAGACGTGTACTTTTATGGGATTGGTCTAATTGAATTTCATTGTATTTGTAGTGCGCATAACAAAAATGTCCCGGGCAGAGTTAGACTTTATTGCTGGTTGTTTGAAGGCATTCAGACTTTGCTATGGGTAAGACTCAGCAACTGCACTCTGGCCATAGTGACTTCCAGCAGTACCGCACCAATGCTTTTTCAACTGTATAGGACTTGATCCTTGAGTCTGGTGTGAACCCTGGTCATGTCTGTCTGCATCATATAAATACATCCTCCTCCTCCTCCTCCTCCGACTGCTACTACTACTAATAATAATAATAATACTAAAAAATAATAATATTGGGTTTCAGTTCTGTGAATCATAATTAAACTATTATTATTTTGAAATGTGTTGTTAATAGAAATTCATTTCAGCCTCTCTGTGACTCACACTTGAAGGAATTCAACTAGTATTGCTGATGAGATGTCAACAAAAAAGTATTGTTGACTCATAAGTAAACAATCATATATCTATGTGCTCTATGTGGCAAATACACATTAAATTCATCATCATCAAGATTACTTTATTCAGCACTTGCCCATAAGAGTTTTGCAATTCATTATACATTTCATTTACAAAATAAACCTAGTGAAGATTTTTTATTTTTTTAAGTTTAAGTTAGTGACTATAAAATCCATTCCCATTTCTTTGCTTACATTTGAGGTCCTATGTAAATTTGGGCCCTAATAGCTTAGAGGAAATATGTACATGGAGTTGGACAGAGACATATAGTTATGGGCTACTACATGTACAGGCCGATTCATGGAATTAATGTGCGCTGAAATTTTCGGCGCAAGCGTGCGAAAGCGCGTGAATCGCAGTGCAAGTGCGAAAATCACAGCGAAACCCACGCACAGCGATTCATGGAAGTCCGTGTGCGTGTAAATCCCTGGATGTGCGCTAAAATTCTGCGTGGCGCACGCTGGCGCATACGTATCCAAACAGCGTGCGCTAAGTGCACAGCAAAAGCGCACATAGCGCAGCGCACACAACAAAAGTAGGCGGAACAGGGGGCATAACACTCGGAATGGGGAACAACGCGTGAAAATGTGGGCGTCACAGGGAAGTACAGGAGGCAAATGCGCGGAACGCCCACACGCACGTCTACAACACGTATTCATGGAATCGAACGGGGCTAATCCGTGCGCCAAAAAAGACGCGCTAATCCGGAAACACGTACGCCAGCAGGAAGCAGGCATACGTGGACCCGCACAGCATAAAAATGCGCGCAAACAACAAACAAGGACAGACGCCAAGATGAATATACCATTCCTAGCAGCAGTGGTCGTGGGATACCGCAGGAGGAGGAGGAGGATAGTCAGGCCCAGAATTTTTACACCCAAAGCCAGCCTTTTTGGGATGCCTGATGACCAGGTGTATGGGAGGTACAGGTTTCCACCTCACACAATACTTGACCTGGTGAGTGAGTGGGAGGATGACCTCACATCACCCACCCTGTGCTCCCAAGCACTCAGCCCCCTGGAGAAGGTCCTCAATGTACTGCACTTCTTGGCCACTCGATCATTTCAGCGGACAAGTGCTATAGTGGGGGGGGTGTCACAGGCCACGCAGTCACGCTGCCTACACCAGGTGTTGGCCATCATGACTGCACATCCATCAGTCCGCAGGCACATATACCTGCCCAGAACACCTGCAGAAAGGCAGGCTGCTGTCCAGGATTTCTATGGGGTGGCACAATTCCCCAAAGTGCTAGGTGCCATTGACTGCACCCATGTGGCTCTACGTCCCCCCAGGGCATCAGAGCACATCTATAGAAACCGCAAGCACTGGCATTCCATCAACGTGCCGGTAGTATGTGATGCCAAGGGAATCATCACCTCAGTATATGCCAACTATCCGGGGTCCACCCACGACAGTTTCATTTACAGAATGTCAACCCTAAACCGGGACCTAGAAGCTGGGCGGCATGGTGATACATGGCTGCTTGGTGAGTATAAACGCCACTGCACTTGCATGCATGTCAGATACTGAGTAATGTAACAACCCCACTAATGATACCCATCACCACCTCCCCAGGGGACAGTGCCTACCCTCTGAGCACCCACATGATGACGCCAATTCAGAACCCCACCACGCCACCCGAGGTAAGATACAACACAGCCCATATTGCAACCCAGGGCATAGCGGAGCGCACATTCAGAGTGCTCAAGTCACGCTTTCGCTCCCTTGACTGCTCTGGTGGGCAGCTGTTATACGCTCCCCCAGTAGTGTGCAGGATCATAGTGGCAGCATGTGTCCTGCACAATGTTGCAACACGCCGGGGCCTGCCGGTGGACATGGTGGTGCCCCCATATCCCCAACCACATGCACGCCCGCTGCGCATGGGAGGGGAAAGGGCACGTGGTGAGGCAGCCCGTACGCAGCTGGTGGCTAATTACTTCACCTAAAAATCACACCCCTGTGGAGTGCACACAGCCCTGGCACATACCAGCAGACAATCAATAATAATGACGTAAGGGACAGTCAACTGTCACAACCATACCATCCTGAGATTGGTCAACTGGAAGTGTTACATTGTGTGCATCCCTACCTACCCAAACACCATCAATGCTGTGTCATCAAAAGACATACATCTATGCTGCAAAATTCATTACCCCCTTGCTAAATACAACATGAGAAAAGCGCCATGTCACCCAACCCCTCCCCAGCTTCACCACCAAACACACCATGGCACGTCATGCAATGTGAAAGCAAACAAAGCAATGCACAAGACCTGACAAAAGTGTCACAAAGTACACTGTCCCGAATGGAAACTGCCCACACACAATATGCTCCCAGTAATGTATAACTAACAGCACACATTACCAAATACTTACCACCAACACACCATGGAAAAATGCAAAAACATGACAGTACTAAGTTCAAGTAGTGGTAGTCTTACATCCTGAATACGCCAGCACATCGACCCTTTACAACTGTAGAGTGTTGCTGCCACGCAAATGTCTCAGTGTATTGCATACAACATGAACTGCATCTGCAAAGTAGACGTCCTTGTGAAGACATGAGGAAGGAACCTGCAGATTAGGAAGAATACATGGATGCACAAGCACATATCAATACACCATGCAGTGTACAATACAACAACATTATCCACTAGGGATGTCTACACAGTATTGACTACAGACTGCCCACACAGCTCAAGGGAGCCCAACGTCACTGTGTAATTCACTGTCACTTGGTCACACCCTTTGCTAGCCCATGGAAACGGGAAGCAGGAGGGGTGTGTGTCTCACGAACCCAAGCATCTAACCCAAACTCAGGACAAGCCTGCATGTGCCCAGCCGGAATACAGAGGATGCCCATGGGAGCCACACAAGGCAACACACTGTAAAAAAAAAAATCAAAAATCAAAAATGGCCAGGAGGTTCGAGAACAGGGTGCACACCAACACCCACATGCGTGGATGTTGCAAACAAAAAAAAATACATCCGTGGGCTCATGGCCTGCACGGCTATGCCATTGTGGGAGAACTGCTGTCGCTCTGCTCATCCTCTGCTGCTGCATCAGGAGGCGTGGCACTAAGGGAGGCAGCCCACGCAAAGCCCTGGTATGGTCCTCCATGGCAGCAAGCATGCGGGTCTGGAAGGTCTGATTCTGGAGGATTAAAGTGCGGAGATCCCCATGCAGCACATCACGGGTTTCCTGCATTTCTGCACGCATGGCCTCGTGTGATGCCCGGATCTCCTCACGTGTTGTATGCAGCTCAGCTGAGAGCGAACGTGTGAGCTGCTCCAGCTGCTGTTCTGCCCTAACATTTTGGAAAGCCTCAAGTTCAAGCAGACTCTGCCTGAGGTTGTGGAGTTCTACCCTCAGGGCTTCCCTGTGGCCCTGGGACTCTATTGATATGGATTCACGCAGAGTCTCCAGTGCCGCCCGTCAGTCCCTGTTGGACGCCAACATGTCTTCCCTGTGTGATTGGCAAATGGAGTCTGTTGCCTGCTGTTGTTGATCCATCTGCCTTTCAGGGGGGATAATGGAAGTGGCCACCCTCTCCATTGCCTGAGCCATCATTTCTACTGATGCTGCCTGTTGGGTTGCCATACCGTACATGGAGTTTTCCCATACAGTATTGCCTGGTGGCGCACGGCCACCGCGTCAACGGGCACCACACCTGTTTGGGGCAAGGCGATCTGCACCTTGCTGTGCTGGCACTGCCTGAGGCTGCAGGACTGCATTCCCCCTCTGATCTGCTGGCCCAGGAACAGGTTCAGATGCTGTGGAGTGTGACCCTGCATCCGTAACTGCCAAAGGCGGACCTACCAACACTGACATCCCCATAGAGGGTTCTACCCCTGGTCCTGGTGGGTTGGACAGAACAGAATCCCTGCCAGAAACACTTACCTGTGACTGCACATAAGTCTCATCATCTGACTCAGCACCTGAATAGAGGTCTGGGGAGGTGCACCCAGAGGCACCCCTGGACAGTATGGTCTGCAGTAACATTGGGTTTTCACCCACCACCACACCACATCCCCCACTGGTTCCCGGTCGTGCCTGAGATTCCTCCTGGGTCTGCACCATCTCCTCAACCTCAACAGCACCAAGTGTGTCATCACCTGCAAAAACATGAAATACAACAAATGGAAACAGGCATGAGCACCATAGCACACACATAGGCTGTGACAAGCCAGAGATCCAGTACATGAATTAGACAAGTCCCACATGACTATAACCCTGCCATGCATGCACTGTCAAAGAGTTGGAAGTGGAGTCAAAAAGGCAGACACTGGGGAGAGCAAGATGGATATGCAACACATTTGCAGCATGTTGGGTAGCACTGGCATCACACATCAGGCTGTGAGTGGCATGTCCAATACACATACATGACACATGCCACCACACAGATGTCATGTAGCAAAGCCACGGTAAATTACAAAACTACAGCAATATGTCAGTGAATGAGTACTGTCACACATACATGTCACATCAACATGATGTGAAGATTGATGCTGAATAGTGTTGCAAAATATGCATGTGCCACAAACTGAAACACATCCAGTGTCCAATAACACAGTCATTGTGGGCTGATCAGTGGTTGGTCACTTTAACATTACAGGAAACACCTGTCATCTTCCACATGGAAACAGGCCGTAATAACACCTTTCTGCAGCCCAATACTCCATCAGCCTGAATGGTGTAATCATTAACATAACCAGGTAAACGTAGTGGCCCAGTGTGGGCTGTAAACAATGACCGATGCATATCACATATGTTGCAATAGGGCAGAATAATGTGTACTAAAAATGGGAGAGTGGAAACAATCAGCCTGAATGGACACTTACAAAATCTGACCAATGTAGTTGCAAGATGACAGTTCAAGGTAAAGTGCACTAATCTGGGCGTAATTGGCAACTGTGGGCAGAAGGGATACAGTCATACCCAAATCCAAGGCACGTGAATGTATGGGAGGAAGCAAATGGGTGACCCATAACACTCAGGAGTACACACCCTCACCTGGCACTCAATCAGAACCCGTCACCCAAACAACATACACATGGATTACACACACACGCATGGGCACTCACCGGACAATGCCTCGTAATCAGGTAGTTCTCCCACACCTTGGATTTGTTCCTCTGTGATGAAGGTACCAGCAACAGACTCATGTTCAGTGAGTTCGTTGTCCTCTTGTGGAGACCCACCACCAGTCACCAGAGTAGCGGCATGGTTTGAGGCCAGCTTTTTCTTTGCTCTGCGTTTCCGGTCATTCCACCGCTTGTAGCAATCATCAGCGGTGCGCCTCACAAATCCAAGGGCACTTATGCGGTCTGCAATGGTCTGCCAGTGTGCCCTACGTTGACCAGGTGTGGTCTTGCACCCTGCAGTCACCAACATTTCTTGGCTATGTGCCGACACATAGATCACAAGTGCATCATGTTCCGGGTCATTAAAGCTAGGCTTCCTTGACGTGCCGGAGTGTGTAGCCGTGTCTGGGGTCTCAGCCTGTTGTGCCAGGGCACCCTTCTTCCTCTTTTTCAAAAGTGGAGCGGAGCCTGAGTGGCTTACGCCGCTCTGGTCAGTAGGGGCAGAAGCACCGGTGGACTGGGTAGTAGGAGTGTGCGAATGCACAATGACCATAGGCCTTGGTAAAGGCATTGGCAGAAGTGTGATGTTGGCAGGGGGAATGTCAGTTTGATGGACCTGGACCGACACTGTCCTGGCTGGGAGACTCAGAGCTGGGGTGGATGGAGCTGCGGCTGCCCCTGCAGCCTCCCCAGCCTGCCTACTTGGGGCAGCAGATGACATAGCTGGCCCAGATCCACGTGGCTTGGTGACACCAACTTGCACCGCCACACGTGGCCTATACTTGCTGACATGGAAGTCAGCCTGGGAGTCATCCTGTGCCAGGTCAGGTGCCACAATGGGCTGGTCCAACAAGGGCTGAGCTGGGATGGTGTCAGCCACGTTTCCCTCAACCATGGGGGCGGCATGGGTGTCCCTGATTGGTCCTCCACACATGGGGGTCTAGGGGCACCCTGCAAATCCCGGCCACGTCCCCTACCACACCCACCATCCTCACCTTTTGAAGGTCGGCCACCTTTGCCTCCCTTACCGCTTGGTCACCTCCCAACCATGGCACTGATGTTGTTGTGTGTATGGGAGTAGCAGTAAACTATTGTCCTGGACAATTGGGGGTGAAAGGGGTAGGGTACTAGATGGAATTCGTATCCTAGTTCTCTAACAAGGCTGTCTGTGACCCCTGGGGGAAGATGATGGGTCACACAATGCACAGGCAGCCCAAAATCAAAAAATTACGTGCACGCAACCCCTCGTAGACCACGTGCGTGAAAAAATGAACCCGCACTACGCTGTGGCACAAAGAAACACAAAAATAAGCGTATGCGTAATACACGCAGCCTACAATGACCTCTGAAGGGGTACGCGACACACGGGGCAAGCACAGTTGGTAAATACGAGCGCGACTCACCGTCTGCCTGGAAAAAGAACGTGAAAAAGATGCGCGTGTGCGCGTTGGCAACATCCCCGCCAAAGGAAGAATTGTACGCTGTCTGAGGAGACAGGACAAAAGAAGAAGTGAACGCTGTTTGAGAAAACATGCCCAAAAAGAATAAAGAACGCTGTCAGAGGTAACAGGGAGTACGAACTTGAAACGCCGTGAAGTAATTGCGTGTGAACCGACAAGAAGTACAGAATTCACCCACTCACTCTCCACGAAAAGTACATACAAGGGAATGGGGTCCTACACGTACCTTTTAAAGTGGCCCACACGTACAGCGTCACTTACGCGGGTACGCGCTAAGGCCCTTTCCTCCAATTACAAGAGCTGACACTCGGACGTGCAGTTTTTGGATGTGGACGATGAACATGCACCCGTGTTGATGGAAACGCCTGCGCACGTCACGTCACTTATGCGCGTAGGCCCTTTCCTCGGATTACACGCATCCACACGCGGACGTGCAGTTTTTTCACGTGCGCTGAACCACTATGCCCACGTCATGAGGGAAACGCCCGCGCGAGTCACGTCACAGAAGCGCTTACGCGCTAAGGGCATTTGGTCCAATGAAACCGCGTACGTGTGCTGACACGCTTATACGCGTAAGGCCTTTCCTCGAATTACACACTGACGTGCAAGATTTTCACGTGCCAAATCACTCCATATCAAGCTGGCCACGCAACAACACACGGAAGACCATGCTCCTGCCCAGAAGGCTGAATTACTGCCCCCCAGAGCCCCGAGCATGCTCCCACCTGCCATCTGCTGCTGCCTGCCTGCTGCCCACGTGCCCTGCTATTTGGTGCCTGCACGTCAGCCATGGTTCCAGTTGCTGTGTCCACCCCTGCTGGAACAGAAGACTCCCGACTGGGATACCATCGCTCCACAGCCCAGCCCCAGGACCCAGTTGCCCAACCACGCCTGCCTCGGGGGTCACCATGTTGGGGCAAACACCATCTGAGACCAATGGCGACCCCCAGCCAGAGAGGCAGAGGGCTACCAGCTTCAGTGTGAAGGAAGTTAGTGTCCTGGTGGAGCATGTCCTGGGGCATTTTGATGCCCTCTTCGGAACATCACGCGCCGAAAAGGAAGGACGGGAGAGGATCTGGGACGACGTAGTGGTTGCCATCAATGTGGAGGGGGTGGCAACCCGCGACATCAAGCATGTCAGGAAACGCTGGGAGGACTTGAGCTCCAGGACCCTCTACAAGGCCCGGCGCCTCGCAGAGGGGGGCCGGGTCAGCATGAGTAACATCCAGATGAGGGTCCTGGAATGCGTAGGCCCAGTTCTCCATGCCCAGATCCTGCAGAGGAAGACCCGTCTGGAGTTGAGCGGTAAGCGGCCAAGCATTGGTGTGTGAGACAGTGCATGTTGCAGTGTGCTGGTAGTCTGATACTTGCCTGTATGTGTGACATAGGCCATGTATGGATGTGTGAGTGCAGGGACATCATGGTCATGCATGTGAGACCAGTAATGTGTGAACCACATGGTTGGTGCATGAGTTACAATGCAACATGGGTAGCTGTATGGCAAATGCACACATGAAAGCATGATATGATATGATATGATATGGTATTTATAACGCGCCTATACACAAGTGTTTCAAGGCGCGACGAGGCAGGGGGGGGAAACAAGGGGAGACATAACGATCCTACTAGGCCAGGAGTCATTCAGATCGCGCAAGTGCAAGGGAGGAGGGGAAAGGGAGAAGTGCAAGGAGAAAGGGAGAGGGGAAAGTGCAGTTCAGGGTAATAGCATACAGGAAAGTAACAAGGGCCAGCTAGTGGCAGTGCGAGTAAGTGCAGATAAGTGCTGGGAAGGAACGTGTCTGTTCTTGCACATGGTGGGGGTGTGAGGGATGGGTGCTGCTGTCATGTCCATGTATGGTGCACATTTGTGTGTGTCTGAGAAGTGTGTGTGTGACTTGTACGCCATGTATTCATGACACATGTATGTGATGATGTGTACATTCACTCATGCAGTGCTGTCACCGTTGTATGCACTGTGTCTATCCACTGTGTCTGTGTTGTGCAAGGCATGATGCATGACCCTCCGGTGATGTGTGTGCATGGGATTAGTGTGAGCCATGATGCATGTGAGTTTGAAGGCAAGATTTTGGTTAATAGAGGCCCTTGTACATGGATGCTGGTGTTGATTGCAGGCGCCGTGCCTGTTCATGCATGTGTGTTGCGTGCATTCATCCATGTGTTATGGAGGGACAGGATGGAAGTGACGTTAGACACTGCAACTCATGTGTTATTGCTTCCTGTCTAGGGGATTGTTGTACTGTACCCTGATGCTTGTGTTCTATGTCTCCCTCTACGCAGCATCAAGTGAAGAATAGGGCGGAGACGGCACTGTATAGCCAAGCGGCGGGGATGCCTCCACCGGGTGGTGACGCAAGGCCCAGCCACCCTCCCAGGACTTGCCATCATCTGGGAGCAAGGGGGCTGGTGCCGTGTCTGCCAATACAGCTGTGGCGGAAGGGCCGGGTGAGCTCCCACGGGGACTTGCAATGGCGGAAGACGGTACGGAGACATCCAGGTTGGTGGTCTCCACAGAGGAGGAGGAGCCTGCTACTGAGCCGCACATGGGGCCTGGTGGGGGTAGTACCACTGGTGCAAGTGGTGCAGTCCAAGGCCAGGAGGCAGCACAGGTCACCACGGAGGGGCCTGTGCATGTCCCTGTCCTTGACCCTGTGACTGCACCACCATGTACCAGCAGGGATGACCCGTCCCAGGCCGGTCCGCAGGTAGGGGAGAGTGCCATGTCATCTGCCTTTCCACTACCTGCAGACGAGGGGTCCCATGACCGTATGGGCTCCGTCCTGATTGGTGTCGCATTGCGCACGCGTGACATTCGTGATGACGTGCATTCGTCCTGGGCGGAGAACGCACGCCATCACTAACAGCAGCGTCGCGTTGTGCCACTGTTGGGAGGGGCCATGGTCGGTGGGTTCCTACATGTGTCGCGCACTCTAGTGAACCTCTCCTCCTCTGTGGAGACTATGTGCCAGTTGTTCTCCCTGCCGTCTTCTGGTCCAGATTCCACCAGGGCTCGCTGTGGACCTGGCCCGACCAACACAGCCAGCTTGGTGGAGCTCACATCCCTGCCACAGTCGGGAGTCGGCGGTCCAGCAGGGGTGGGCACCACAACTGGAGACCATCTGATGGAGGATGTGCAGGCACCATCGGACAGGGCACATGGACAGCAGCAGCAGCAGCAGCAGGAGCAGGCTGTAGGTGGGAGCAATGATGGCTCGGGGCCATCAACATCGGAGGGGCAGGCATCGGCCAGAGGGCAGGCGAACCCAGGAATGGGAGTGTCTTCCGTGTGGCAGCGGTTGGGCCAGCGGATAGATGCGGAGCGGCGGCGGGCGGAAGAGGCGCGGCTCACCATGGTCAGGGCGGAGTTCTCCATGCGTCGGGCGTTGAAGCGGGCAGAGTGCCTCGAGGCAACTCGCAGGGAGTTGGAACAGGCCATGAGTGCCTCCCTGCGAGACCTCGGGGCCAGGGCAGAGGCCCGCCTCTGGGACATCGACATGGAGTTCGATGATGCCCTGGCCCGGGACAGCACAGAGTGAGCCGCAGGACTTGCCTGCCATCATTGTATATAGTTAGATAGTGTTAGATTTCCTTTCTGTTTTTGTTTATTTTGGGGCGATTGGACAATGCACCACGTTTTTGTATACAGTTCTTTATTTGGTAGTCTTTTTTGTAGGTTTCATTTCATTTGTTGGGCTCATGGACCCTGGATTGGTGATTTGTATATAGTTGAACAGTGGATTTATTATTTATTTTTTTCATTTCACCATGGAGCAATGGATTTCACTTATTTTTTTCCCTTGGATTTGCTTTGTTGGACTGAGACTTTAGACACATTTTAATTTGGATTTCTTTGAATTCTGATTTCATATTTTTGATTATTTTCTGGACATGTTGCGTTTTATTTCTTCTTCACATTATTGTGTGTTTTCTTTCCATTACATTCATTTTGGGTTCAATACATTTTTGTTTCATATTTCGATGTGTGGTATTCTCTCATTGATTTCATGCATGTCATGATGTGGGTTTTCACATTCACTTGCAACCATTGTGTGTGTGTGACGGACATGTGTTCATTTACATACTTGCCATTCGGGTTGTATCATGTAATGGGCATTTCTATGTGGGTGGATGCATTACTTGGTTGGGTCATTGGGCTGGGGTGGCATGGGGTGTGATGTGGCTGGTCATTAGGCCCATGATTGAGGATCGTCATGACGTGGGGGCAGGAGGACATGTGTGAGACATGAGTGGGGGCCTGCTGGCAGGTGCCCCTGACTGATGGGGGGTGGGGGTACTAGGGGACATGTGTGGGACATGAGTGGGGGCCTGCTGGCCGGTGCCTCTGACTGCTTGGGGGTGGGGGTGCTGGGGGACATGTGTGGGACATGAGTGGGGGCCTGCTGGCAGGTGCCCCTGACTGCTTGGGGGTGGGGGTGCTGGGGGACATGTGTGGGGGCCTGCTGGCAGGTGCCCCTGACTGCTGGGGGTGCTGGGAGACATGAGTGGGGGCCTGCTGGCAGGTGCCCCTGACTGCTGGGGGGTGGGGGTGCTGGGGGACATGTGTGGGACTTGAGTGGAGGCCTGCTGGCAGGTGCCCCTGACTGCTGGGGGGTGGGGGTGCTGGGGGACATGTGTGGGACATGAGTGAGTGCCTGCTGGCAGGTGCCCCTGACTGCTGGGGGGTGGGGGTGCTGGGGGACATGAGTGGGGGTCTGCTGGCAGGTGCCCCTGGCTGCTGGGGGGTGGGGGTGCTTGGGGACATGTGTGGGACATGAGTGGAGGCCTGCTGGCAGGTGCCCCTGACTGCTGGGGGGTGGGGTGCTGGGGGACATGTATGGGACATGAGTGGGGGCCTGCTGGCAGGTGCCCCTGACTGCTGGGGGGTGGGGGTGCAGGGGGACATGAGTTGGTGATCAGTAGTGCAAGTTGACATGTGGCTTGGCTGGGGGGCATGCCCATGGTCGATGGGCTGCCTGCGGGACATGACCAGGGGTGCAGGGTAGTCCCCTGTGGTGTGGGCTGCCTGCAGGGGCCGTGGAGGGTGTAGAGGGAACACCTGGGAGGACCCGCACTGCCAATTCATGTGTAGGACTCCCTGCGCACCCCCGAAAATCATGTACCCCGCTCTGACAGCAAAATCACGTGTGAAACTTCCCGCACACCCCAGGAATACACGCACCCCACTCGCACAGGGCCTATCGCGTGTGAAACTTCCCGCGAACCCCCAAAATACATGTTCCCCTCTCCAATCATGTGTGAAACTTCCCGTGAACCCCAGTTATACATGTACACCACTTGCACAGGGCCTATCGCGTGTGAAACTTCCGCGCACCCCAGTTATACAAGTACCCCACTCGCACAGGGCCAATCGCGTGTGAAACTTCCTGCGCACCCCAGTTATTCACGTACCCCACTTGCACAGGGCCAATCGCATGTGAAATTTCCTACGCACCCCCGATTTACACGTACCCTGCTCCGATCGCATGTGAAACCTCCCGCACACCCCAGGAATACACGTACCCCACTCGCACAGGGCCAATCGCGTGTGTAACTTCCAGCGAACCCTAGTAATCCACGTACCCCACTCGCACAGGGCCAATCGCGTGTGAAACTTCCCACACACCCCAGGAATACACGTACCCCACTTGCACAGGGCCAATCGTGTGTGAAACTTTCCACGCACCCCCGATTTACACGTACCCTGCTCCGATCGCATGTGAAACCTCCCGCGCACCCCAGGAATACACATACCCCACTCGCACAGGGCCAATCGCGTGTGACACTTCCCGTGCACCTCCGATTTACACGTACCCCGCTCCGATCGCGTGTGAAACCTCCCGTGCACCCCAGGAATACACGCACCCCACTCGCACAGGGCCTATCGGGTGTGAAAGTTCCCGCGCACCCCCGAATTACACGTACCCCGCTCTGATCGCGTGTGAAACTTCCCGCCCACACCCGAAATACATGTACCACGCTCCGATCCTGTGTGAAACTTCCCGCAAACCCCAGTAATACACGTTCCCCACTTGCCGTGTGCTGTCTGGCGGCCCTGTATACTGGTACAGGTTTAGCGCAGCCCTTTGCGCTGGATTGGGGATTTTGATGGCTTTTCCTTGCGCGAGGGGCGTTCTTGGGGGCGTAACTGGTGCTGCTGCAGGGTCTCTGCGCCACTGTGCGCCACGGCTGGTTTTGGTAGCTAAAATCCATGAATAGGCTGTGCACGGAAATGGATTTTAGCGCACGCGGCTGGCGCAGAAAGTCACACGCGCACACTGTGCACCAACCGCGTGCGCCACTTGTGCGCTGAATTCTATGCATTACCCTCTGAGTCTTGAGGGATTGATAACATTCATGTCTTCTGTGTTTTATTGGGATTTCTCCCTTACCAAGCCATATGTATGTATAAAGCTACTGGTTATCCATTTTATGTATCTCTAGGTTTTCTTTACAGAGTGCAATGGCCTCTAAGGTTGACTCGATACCATAGGTTAAAAAGAATGGTCTCAAATACCTCCTTCTCAGAATAATGTAAAGAGGTCAGATCGGAAGAAAGTAAATTTCGGTTTCACTTGTGTTCTTACAATAAGGGCATTTATCAGACTCTGTGATGTTCCATGGCACGTAAAACTCACTAGTGGGAGAGTACCCAGCCTGAATTTCGTAGACAATAAGTGCACATATCCGGGGGGCATAGGGAATCATGATTGTATTCATGACCAATACAAATGTTGTCTTCCCAATATTTGTGGGAATGTGATGTTGTTATTGTCCCCAAAGTTACTTGTTTTATTTTTTTCCCCCTTGAATTCCTCTTGTATTATTTCTTTGGAGTTCCTTTGTATTAAAGATGGTGTTGGAACCAAACTAATGACGATGCACCCACTTGATTAAGTAGGCCTTGAACAGACATTCTATGTTTCAAGAGCAGTGGTTCTGACCATAATCTGATCCAGAGCATTTAGCGTTTCTGGGAGGCTAAGCTATCAATATGATCCAAATTAAGGTCAGCGTGTAAAGAAATTGTGGCTCTGCTGTTGAGAAGGGAGCAAGCCCATCCCACCCCCCTAAGCACTTTAACGAGAGACAAGCCCCATTGAAAGAACTATAATGAACCAGGGGCCGTCCTAAAGGCCCCCCCATGATTATAATATTTTGTGATTTAGACATTCAGACATTAGTAGCTGTAGTCAAAGCACAAGGCCTGCACCGCCATGCAGTATTTAGTGTTTTAGACACAGGCCGCAAGCCTGAAGGGTAAATCTGGATAGGCCCCAAGTGCTGATGAGAGAGGCCCATGCCACCGACTCCCACAGAAACCCTTCTTTGTTTTAAGTATGTTGCCATATGCAATATGTTTGTTTTGAAAATAATGTGCCCTGCAAGGCCATGAGATATGTACTTTGCTCCTTGGTATACATGTTATCACAAACAGGCCAAAGCAGGCCTCCCACCCAGCTAACTACGAGTTTTAGCCCCTACAGCTGCCCTATTCCCGAGACCCCTGAATCCAAGATACCAGTTGACCCCAGACCTCCGAACATAAACCAATCAACTATAGAAATCTCAGAGTATCATCGTCCCACCTTTATTTCATAATGGGGTGGTTTGTAATGCAAGGTACACCGAGGGATAAATTATAGTTCAAAAGATAGGGTGGAAGGCATGGGAGCTGATGACGCGATTGGGAGTGAGTGAAGCATGTGTGGGTCGGTGTGACCTCAAGACTCCCCTTTTGTCAGTCTTCGAACCTGACAGGTGCACTGTATAATGATACAGTAGTATTGTACACAAATGTAGCTAATTGCTTCTTCAGCCGTGGTTCCCTGGAGACGATGAGCCCAGCAGAACCCACGTGATTGAAGACGGATGGACTGGGCTGGGACCAATGACCTGGCATCCCCTATGGAGCAGGCAACCATTTACAGGGTCGCAACAACCAGCCATGCAGGGTTTCACTGTATACAATGATATCACCTACGATGCTGTGTCTTCTTTTAAGATTCTGCTTGTACACTTTTTGGCAGAAGGTTCCGCTTCCTTTGTTGACTCTTTTCCTTTTCGTGTGGAAACAAACACTTGTTCTTTTTGCAAGAGTTTCTTGGGCCTTTTTCCCTATAGGGTTGTATTTTTTCTGGTGTGAGCATGAAGGGGTGTGCCTTCAGTGCTATTAGGTAATAATAGTGTTTTTTTATGAATATGTTTTTGAGACTTTGTTAAGGTTTTGCATTTGCATCCTCCCCATAGTTCTGCCCCATCCAGCACCACTGACCAGGCTTGGGCTTCATATACTTTTAATACTGGGCTAAATGCACTCACCATTCAGGGACGTCATTTCAGCAGAATGCCAGGGGTAGCATAAGTGACATCACACAACCCTTGACCTCTGATGACATCACAGGAAGTGATGTAATGTGTCCCTCACCCCAAAGTGACATCACAGGAAGCGATTGGACACAACCTTTCACCCCTTGACAAAACAGGAAGTGGCATCACGTAGCATTATTCCTAAGTACACAACGAAAAAAATATGGTTACGATATCACTGTAATGTCATATAAATTTCATACAAGAAAGGATCACCATATGTATCATTAATATCAGTGTGTATAGGTCCATATTACTGTGAATGCAAACAGACGTCCAAGGTCACATGAAAATGATGCGTTATCATATAGCACTTACGCTTAAGCACTTTATACAGAACAAATATACATACAGTATCACCCTGCCTGTTTTGGTACTCATTTATCGACCTCAGTTGGCCTTGCCGGGATTCGAACCAGCATCCTGCAGATCACGCACACACATCTCAGCAGTCAGCACTCAACCCACAGAGTTATCTTACCAGCTATACCAATCTTACCGGCTATATTAAAATTAGAATTTACATATCTGAATGTTCTCAAAGTCAAAAATCTAATTACACTCTGTAGTGGATACTATTAAACTGGTATCTGAGATTTAACAGCAGGCCAGTTCACCTGAAGGTCTGGTGCAAAGTTGACCACATGTCATACTTGCGTGGGTCTACTTTTCAGAATTCAGAGGTTAGCAAAATACATACCATTCAGAGGGTTCATAACTGTGTATTAAAGAATTTAGAGTAGAGCAGAGAAAGCAGCGCACTCACACAGCATCCCGTACTCGTTACCTCATAAATGCAAACAAACAACCTGAACAACAGGCCAGGGAGATAAGAAAGATAGACACATTACAACAAAGCATAATTTGTGGCACAATCAAATCAAGGCAAAACAAAAAAGTGATGGCTGGAAGGTTTTGAATTAATCATAGCCACGGGCACAGCTCTGGGCAACCCTCCAGAGCATTCTTTTTTCAGCCTGCCAAGCCATTACAGAAGGGAGAAACCATCCCATCACCTTTTAGTTTTGCTAAAGTCACCCCGAGTGGGACTGTTATGCCCAGACGTGGGTCCCCAGTCTGCCTGGTATAGAGACCCAAGCTACTCCTCACCGATGATGCCCAGGGAGGCTGAAACATGTCTGGGGATGCTTGTGGTCTTGTGCAGAAGGGATGTGACCTACCAGTTCGGGCTGGACTGCCCGTTTTGGGGTAGGACCAAGCCTAATTTGCATGTGGCTTTTTACCTTCTGTAATGGCTTGACAGGCTGAAAAGGGATGGTCTGGAGGGTTGCCCAGAGCTGTGCCTGTGGTTATGATTAATTCAAAACCTTCCAACCATCACCTTTTTGTTTTGACAATTAAATCAAGGGCCACTTTATGTGCTATGGTCATACATTTCTACACTGTACACAAGCTTTTAGGCACATGGATAAGGACAACGAGATGGAATGTCTTGTGACACCTCGAGACTGCCCTTGGGTCGTAGCGGTGTGCGGTATAAATCAACATAACATAACATGATTGTAATAGAGACAACTGCAAAAAAACATGCTATAACTGCACTTGCAAAATGCAAAATACATAGGGCCTCATCATAAATTGGGTGGAATGGCAAAAATGCATTGGTAACGCTACTACCGCTGCATTACCGCTCTGCCCAACTATGAGATGGGTGGAAAGTGCCCCAGCTTCACCTCCAGCTATGAGCTGGGTTTCTGCTCATTTGCAGCACAATTACCACAGTGCAAATTGTGCTGCGGTAATTGCAGCCGAAATATATCAAAGAGTGTCCTACATTATTAGTTTACAACATGCTTCATTCTTGCATAGTTTTTAGTCAAGTGTTTATGTGGAACTTAAATTCCAGTTACCTTCCTAGAATGGTTATATATGGAGGAATACACAACAGTGTGTGGTCCTTCATATGGTCTTTACAAGCAACTTTATTTCTTTTTTCTTTTCTTACAGTTTATTTTGTTTTTCTATATAGTTATAGTGCATCTCTAGGGATGATATTTATGGTACTATCTCATGCAGATTATGATTGATAAGACAACATTTAAATATCACCATATAATAGAAAACATTTCTGAAATGTATTTGTGAAAAAATGGTGACAAATTAATAAATAAAGCTTGAAATCATAGCAAATGTTAATGCAATTAGACATTTGAAAAGTTAATTGTTCGTTTTTCATAAAGAGCATGTCTTGACCAATCCAGTAATAGCACCCAGCATTCTATGGACTCTTAAAAAAATAAGGATTTACAGCCTTACTGCAACTCGAGATCCGGTGATAATAACACCGGACCGAGTTTGAGGGTACCCCAATGGGCCCGATTCATGGAAATGGGTGCAGAAATCCTGCAAGGGCCGTGCACCGAGAAGGACACTGTGCAAGCCTGCATGCAGAAAAAGAAATGCGTGCTATGCGTATTAATGGAATTGACAGCGCAAAGTAACTGTATTAGCAAGTAGCGCCCAGAACGCCCCCCGACACACTCACACACAAAGCATGAACAGCCAGAACAGCTACCTTTGCACGTTTCCCTGGGCCGCGAATACATGCACCTGTATCCAGAACCCCAACAACATGTGTGAAAAAAATTCATAACCCGGAAAATCTGTGTGTGAACCGACGTAAAATGTTACTGCACCCTGCTACACTGCTTATGCACACCTGATTGAGTATACGCACCCCAAAATCGAACATGTGACCCACCTGTGCACTGAAAATACTATGCACAAGTGTACTTACACCTGCCTTTGGGTGGCGGATCATATGGAGGACTTGGGTGGCCATTTCCAAGCCGAGAAGTTGCACGATTGAATCCATGATTATGTTTTATGCCGCGGAATAATGGGAATTGTCCCTTGGAATGCCCACTTTTTCGCAAGTTATTCCCCATTTTTGGTGTCCCGCCCCTTTCCCAGCCCTCTGCGCAGGCCACACTTACGCTCTGCTCGGAGTCTCGCACAAGGCCCTCGATGGCTCGCACAGATGTGCATTGCCAGCGTGAAATCCACGCAAGTCCAGGGAAAGTACCGTGCATTCGGCTCCATGAATCGCCAAAGGAGGATTTGTGCGCAGTTGCGCTCGCAAGTATCCTCTTTTCCACACAGATAATTCTATGAATTGGGGCAGATTTACGGCTGGGATAATGCCAACGATCTGATGAGGCCCATAGTCCAAAATCGATGCTTATTCTACTAAAAATGTTTTTGGAAGTTTTTGTCTGCATTGTGAATTTGAGGTGTTTAAGAACAGACTAAATCGGTGGCTCACCCCCTGAAGTTTGTCTGAAATAAACCTTTAATGAGGCTAGCAATTATTGTATAGAAATCCAGAAAGATAGATTATTTGTTATTCCTATTCTTTCTTATTTAGAGTCACTGCTCAAAGTGTTACACTTTTGGAACCCCCTGTTTTTTTAAGAGGCCTGAACAAGAAAGCAAGCCACTACAGAAACAAAGAGCCACATAGCGATGGCCATAGTCCCAGTGCTTGCAAAAAAAGAAAACACATTTGTTTAGGGGTAGCAATGGAGACACAGTGGTAGCATGGGGGACCTCAGAGGTCGGAGCTGAAACCCTTGGCAACCCCCAAATGATGTCCCTGCATCTTTTTAATGTATCTATTTAAAGTAGAGTTGACTTTCGCCATCTGATAGTTCCAGCTATCATTGTCCTTACTCCTCAACCCAAAATAGTCAAAGACTTAAACTTGTTTCATCATACAAGCATTAATATTTACTTGGAACTGTATGTGGCTTTTCAAAAGTCATTTAACTACCAGGGCTTTAGTTATGAAATTAAATGGCATATCTCATGCACTTTTTTTTTTAATGACGACTTCTTTCAATATGACTACATATTTATATATTTATTTCATTGGTGGAAATTGGTCAGGTTTTGCTGGATTGAATAACCAAGAAAAAATGGTCCTGCTAGATTGCTGAAACCTTTTGGCTTACATATGAGTGCACATTCTGGTCATCGTGGACTGGCACTTGTGAAATGCCCCCACATCTTTCTTGAATGCAATACATCTTTGTTTGGTGTCTGGAAACAGAGACAAAGCTGTAGCTATGGCTGGCACACTGTGAAAGGTAGGGATTTGAAGGGCAGGTAAGATTCATAAGAGGTGAAAGGATTATAGTTTTGCCAAGGCCTTGGATGGGGATTAGGCTATGGGTTTTGGGGGAGTGCCATTGATAATCTAAGCTCTGGATATAACGCCATTTTGGGGTGTGGGGAACGGTTCTGTTGTTTTGGAGGAGGAAGGCAGACTGACTCCCTAAGGTATTTGTATGTCTTTTTCAGGAAGGAGGGAGTGAAGAACTGATATTAGAGAAAGTGCCAGACAACCAGTGTATCCATTGCAGTTTCTCATCTGTCTCCCTTAGTGAGAAACGTTCCTGATGCGAAGACACATATATCTTGCTTTCTTGTGAATGTTACTTTTTTTCCAACATAAAACGTGATTCCTATCTAAAGTCCCTTATTGGGACGTGGGACCTGATCTATCTTAGTTCCAAAAATGCCCATAGTTAAGTTCTTTAACAATAGATGTCTTTCTTACCATCAGTATGATAGCATGATGAGGAAGCAGGTACATGACCTACATGATGTTGTCACCTAATTTGAAAATGATAAAAAAAATTAACATTTAAAAAAGCCTCAAATGTCTCCCTTAAAAGCACAGAAATAATTGGAATTTCAAACCCTGTAATACTGTCTGTTACTCCTAACCCATTCATATGTACTCATGTATTCACCTTGGAAAGAAGACATTTGAATAGCTTCTGGGAATGCAAACCTATTATCAGTCTGTAAATACAGATCTCCACAGCAGACTCATGAACCCAGAATTTTCATACCGCGTTTGTAACTTGGGGGATTGCAACCAGTGACCTACCAGAACATTGACAAGCACAACCCCAACACATACAAACAGCTCAACAGCAAGTGGGCTAACCGACATACTTTTTCACTAGTAAACCAATGTGAAGTTGTTTGGGCACATTCCAACGCAACGCAATCTCAGGCAATACCCCTGAACTGAACTTCCCTGAACATATTAAGGGTGAGGGGATGTGGTTTCATGTGACTTCAGGCTCAAGGTTTACAAATAATGCATAAACAGTTGGAGTTCGTGATCCGTGTTGTAGGGAAGCAGGTGGTTGTCACAGAGGTAGAAAATTGATGTAGGATTTATTTTTGGGAGAGGTAGGAATTTGAAATAGAATTTGGATGTGGGAGACTTAGAAAAGGATATTATGATTTCATTTAGGGAGAAGTAGACAATTTTAGATTTAGTGGAGTCAAATGCAGAAAATAAAAATAGGATTTATTTGAGACAGCAACAGTGAAAATTAAAATAGGATTCAGCTAGGCGAAGGGAATATAATCATATAATTGATTCAAGACAGTGAAATAGATTCAGTGCCTCTAGTTGTGCTCTAATTGTTTGCCATATAAAGAAAATAATACAAATGTGTGGGGCTGGAGAGTACATTCAGCAGCTGTAAGGGAGGGTGCCACCATTTTGAAATGAGACAGCATGCAAGTAGCAACAAGTGAATAAAATAAATTACAGAATTCTTTCCAGAAAATAAATTCAGTGACTGCAATTATGTGTGCCATGTGATAAAACACATTTTTTGTCGCACCCAATGAAGACAGACTTAGAATTATTTGGAAATAGGGGAATTAGCCCACTTGCTTTAAATGAGAGTGTCATGTTGAATGACTGTGACAAAATCAAAGCGTTGTTTGCATGCAGGGAAATATATTCAGTGGCTTTAATTGAAAATGCCATCTTTCTGTGCAAGATACAATACAAAACGGCTGTAAAAAGCAGAGAGAACATGAACAGTTGTTTAGAAGCAGAGGAATGGAGTCAGTTATTGTATTTGAGTGTGCCATCATTTTGTGTCAGGACAAAGTTATAGCAGTGACAAGAGTTGAGAAAATACGACATTTTTTAGGGGCAGCGCCGTACATTAAGGTCCTCATTTACAAAAGAACACTGAGCTGACTAAATGTATAGTATTGGGAGCTGATTCATGGAATTAAATGCATGAAGAAACCAGCAGCACTAAGAAAAACAAGCAGTGCTTGGATTGCCCACAACACACCCCTATGGCAAATAGAACTTAGTGCTCTCAATCACATTTTCAAGGATTACTTCGCATCAGTCACCTTACTTCCACACCTCTCCTGCAACCAACAGGTCCTCCTCCTGGCAACCCCAATAAACTGCACCCCGGCATCCTACATTAAGGCAGCACCCATGTGCCACCACTAAACTGTGCCCATCCCTCTAAATTAAGACAGCACAAACATGTCCGTCCTCGTCCCAGTGCCCGACTAATCTGCACATCAACACCCTACATTAAGGCTGAACCCACAAGTCTCCCTTTGTCCCAGTATCCCAACTAATCTGTGTGTCAACACTGTACATTAAGGTTGAACTCACAAGTCCCCACGTGTTACAGTACCCCGACTCATCTGCACATAAACACACATGGCACAGTGCACTGTGGAACAGGTACCTTCCTCAAATCCTCTGACTTGTCTTCCACAAACCACACCTGGCAGACATCATCCTCCAACATGGTCACTTGGAAGCAGTACTAGTGTATTATTTCGGAATTACAAAAATATTTGGATGATAATGGTCTTGTTATAAATTAAGACAAGACCATATTGTTGGTATACTCCCATAAGAAAAAACAAAATTCCTAGGTGGGTGTATATGAACAACTACATTGAGCAGGTATACGGTTGCAAATATTTAGGAATACAGGTATCTGTAAAGGGTGACCATGCAGAGTGGTTGCAGACAAGAGAAAGGAGGCTGTGTCCACAATGACTGCTAAGTTGACAAAAGAGTATGCTGGTTTTAGTCTTCACAGAACTATGACACTTTATAAGCAATGTGGCATGATGCTTTATGGTCGCGATGCATTGTGTATGCGTGAACTTTCCTGGTTAAAGATCATAGAAGGCACATTTTGGTGAAGCATTCTTGGCCTTGGTCCTAGTGTTCCTATAGAACTTCTGAGGAGTGAACTAGGTTCGCTTTCCCTTCCTTTAATAGTTATTAAACAATGTTGCCTATTATGCTGCATCGGAGCAGTGGTTTTCTGCTTGCGAACAGGCGTTTGTTTCTGTGTACGCCAGCACCAGCACTGTGAGCAAGGAGGGGGCACTTGCTGGTTCCAGTGTGCCTGTGTGCTGCCTGGAGGAGGTGGGGCCATGCTAATCACATGACGTATCACGTGACTTTGAACACCTTGAAGAGGCAGACCCATCCGCCCGAGGGGCGTCGGCTGCTGCATCGGAGCAGTGGTTTTCTGCTTGCGAACAGGCATTTGTTTCTGTGTACGCCAGCACCAGCACTGTGAGCAAGGAGGGGGCACTTGCTGGTTCCCGTGTGCCTGTGTGCTGCCTGGAGGAGGCAGGGCCGTGCTAATCACGTGACTTATCACGTGACTTTGAACACCTTGAAGAGGTAGACCCATCCGCCCGAGGGGCGTCGGCTGCTGCATCGGAGCAGTGGTTTTCTGCTTGCGAACAGGCGTTTGTTTCTGTGTACGCCAGCACCAGCACTGTGAGCAAGGAGGGGGCACTTGCTGGTTCCCGTGTGCCTATGTGCTGCCTGGAGGAGGCGGGCCGTGCTAATCACGTGACGTATCACGTGACTTTGAACACCTTGAAGAGGCAGACCCATCCACCCTTGCGGCGTTAAGCCCTGTGGAGTCAAGTCCATCGGCTGTTGTGCGGCTGTTTGGTGGATGGTAAGGAAGCAGTTCACGGAAGCAAAGAGGTAAGGAGACATGGATTTGCAAGCAGACCCCCTACTTTCTAGACCTGGAAGTGCTACAGATAACTCGGAACTTTCCACCCTCTATCCCCAAGTAAAAAGCCCATCTGGTAGGGTACTGAGGAGCAAATTTCTATGCCCTGAGAAGCCCAAAGATTCCCGAAAAATGTATACGGCAAAAAAAAAAAAACGTGAAATTAACGCTAACTCTGGCATTATGCCAGTGAAAAAAGCGCTACCTTCAGGACTCTCAGTGCCCCCCAACCAAACGAACTTTAGCCACCTTGAGAACCCTCTTGAGAAAGCATCCTGTAAGGTCGTAAGCCCTTGGACCGCTCAGAAAACATCAAATGACATTTCCTACGGTACTTTGGACAACGCAATGAGTGAAAGCTCGGAGGAGGATTCTACTAACGTTTCCTGTGAAACATCGTATCCGACACTGCTACCTCCCCAATCCGAGGCCGTGCTCGCTGAAACAGACCCACGGTTGGACGCTGGGAGGCCGCTGCTCAGTACGAGCCCGCCGCCATCGCCCGTCGGCACCCCGCAGGCCTCCGCTGCGGCGAGTGAGAGCGAGCCAAACAGAGTCATATGACCCCGCGCGGCTGATCTCAGCTTGCGGGTCGCCGCGCCGGTGGCGGCTTTTGCTTGTGGCTCCCACGTCCCTCTTGCCCCATCGGTGAGGGTGTGGGGGCCACCTGCTACTTTTTCCGAGAAATCAGATCTCCAAGACCACCAAGTTCTTTCACAGGCAGAAGCTGTCGCGGCCAAACATCAGCCTGTGTTAAACTTAGGCGACGCCACTACAGAGCTTCTCTCCGCCGCCACCTCGTGGCAAAGCCAAGACTTGCAGCAACAGGCTTCCTTACCTGTTATTGAGAACGGGTTCACGGACGCAACCCCAGATCGTCAAACCCAGGGAAATAGACAAAATGCTGTAACTGATGAGCTCATTGCCCAGAAAAGAGAAATTGCAATGGCGCTATTAAAGAAAAGAGCATCATTAAGAAAGAGTGGAAAGGAGCTGGGGGAGCATTTAGAGCATAGCTCCCAACAACTAAAAAGGGCTCCAATTCAGAAACAAAAAAAATGTGACTCAGTCAAATCCACCTTTCAAAATCTTCCAACACCACACGCACTCAAAGAATTCTTTTTTAAACAAACAAAGAGAATACCACAAACAGATACCGAACTTTCCGATGCAGAAATGCTCGATGTTCCGCTGGAATTACCTCCAGTGGCGCAACAAAGAGAAAGACTAGCGGATCTCACTCATAGTGCAGCTGAGGCCCAGTGTGGCAACCCCACCACCCCATTATTCAACAGTCGAGGTGACAGGGAGCTGCAAGGAAACAGGATCAACCATTGTCGAACGAGAGCTCAAACAGAGACAATAAATCTGCTCGATGAAGACGTCCCCCCACATCATTCGGAGAGAGCCGGACAGGAGGAAGATTTTCTAATACCATCAACTATTTCCCCACCAATGAAAGTAAATAACCAAAGAAAGACTTTGTCACCAATACCAGCCCAACCGGATTTGGGGAATAAGTCCCTTCCTAGAATCGTTCCACCTGTGCTGGTTACGCATGGACAAAAGATATTTCCACCTGACCCTCAACCTGGAAGACAGTCTTCATATAATGACTTTCTAAAAGACACCTCAACACCAGTCAGAAATAGAAGATCAAGTGACATGGTGGGCCACCTTCCCCAAGAAATGCCAACAAAAAAGCCAGACTTACTCACAATCATGTCCGCCATAACAGTGGGGCTGGCACCCTTTTTAAAATTGTACGAATCAATTAACGATTCAATGAAGGACTCTTTAACTCTTGCTTCGGCCCTGAATACAAAAGTAACATTTTTGGATGGTTTCATTACTGCCCAAAACCAACAAAACGTGGAGAAAGAGAAACAATGGGACGCAAAGCTTGCCCGGCTTGAATCTTTAATTACCACACTAACCACTGCAAGAAATCTTGGGGAAAACAGGCAAAACCCCCAGTTAGAACATCCTCTGTCCTTAAACATAAAGGATCCACAAACACAAGGTGCAAAGGCAAATCAAGCCATTAGAAGCTAAAGCACAAACTCTACGCTTCAAAACGGGAAGAAAAGCAAAGAACATCTAAAAATGCCAGCAATGTTTAAAACTCCAAAAGTAATTGCTTCGATACAGGAAAAGATTGTAACTACCCACGCGCCACCTCAAGCCCCAGTTGGCAGTAACTCAGAAATGGAACAAACTATAATCGAACTTGACAATTCAAAACTAAATGAGCAAGGCTCAATGGGGAATTCGTCACTTCTTGACCTGACGGTCCATCTAAACGAAGAGGAAACAAACTTGGAGCTAAATGTAAATGACGGAGAAGAACCACAAATCGTGAGTAAATCCCTGCCTTCAAACACAAATAAAACAAAATCTACAACGTGTAAAGAGAGTGAAAAACTACTGGCGGATTCATCGATCAAAAAAAGGGAGGTGCGGCAAAAGCAACATGAAAAAATACCTGAAAAGACGAAAAATGTAAATATTACAAAGATATCAGGGGAGACAAGGCGTCAGTGTGATTCCAAAGTAACATCTACCAGAGTTTTTAAAATGCAACCACTCGCAGCCGGGAAAAATTTCCTCGTCCTGAACAGAAAGACGGTCCTGAAAATTTTAACCAGCATACCAGCCTTGAAATCTTTAAAAACTTCAGATCTTGTATTGGTGGAGCCTTACCACAGAGATGGGAAGGCAAAAACTTACCTTCACGGGAACAATCTCGTGGACTTGGATGGTGGCGAAGGTGTGAGCGCCGCCTTAATCCAATTAGGCTTCTCGATAGAGGAAGTCACAATGTCTGAAGGTGCGGAAAAGGCTGTTCCTCTGCGAAGCAATGGAACGGTGGACCCTTCGGAACGCCACCTAAACACTACAAATCTGCCGGTGGGCAGTAGAAGAGTCGCTTTCAGGGAGAAACCTGAACAAAGCAGAGGGAGATTCAGATCGAGATTATACTCGTCGAACACCAACACAAACCATCGAAAATTTCAACATGAGGGTAACTGGAGTTCAAATCCCAGACGGGGGAAAATCCATAAGCACCCAGAGTCCACTGACGAAACTGCTGAGTGGGCCCATAATAAAAAGCGTGAACCGTCGAGGCCTTGGAGTTGGTTAAAAAAGGTTCTGAACCCATACCAGCAAGAATAACAACTAAAAGATTCAGCGACGCCCACGGGACCTCTAACATCGGAATGTCTACGATGGAACAGGAGTATCATGTGTTCTTGGAACACGAGGGGTCACGATCACCTCACTAAGCCAGATGCTTTTGACCTGAGTGACTTTGATATTATCTGCCTCCAGGAGACGTGGCTTATGGAACCACCAGTACTAGATGGATACGATATACACATTTCTTCTGCAGTCAAAGGTCTGTTTGGAAGACCATCATCGGGCCTCCTAACGGCAATTAAAATTGGATCGGGCATCTCTAGTAAAAAGAAAGTGGCCGAATCATATGGCATGTTAGCTCTACTAGTTGAGTGGCTTCATATAGAATCTATATCAAGAAGCAATACGAAATCCAACCTCGGAATCATCAATGTCTATTGGAACCCGCAAAGAACAAGTAACATGGAATTTCTTGATACCATCGCGGAAACCATAGATAAATTTCTTCTTGAAGAGAAAACTGACTACATCATAATCTGTGGCGATCTTAACGCAAGAGTTGACCAAACTGCTGCAACACCAAATCTCTGCCCCTCGGCTCTGAGAGGTGTACTTTGGATCGACTTTACCGACTCGAGAAAATTTTACAACGTTGCACCAGCTAGAGGCCATTTACCCCGAATTCCAACTTGGGAACGTGCCGAAACATCAGCAACACTGGATCATATTTACGTCTCTTATCCGTTCCTCACCTTTTGTAGACTATTTCGAGGTATACAGAACAAAATTCAGCGACCATAATCCTCTGATAATGACTCTCGAGACCGAATCAACTCCAAAGCAAATATATCCTTTTGAGGTAGAGGTAGCGCGAAAGTCGTCGCAAATTCAATTTACAGCAACTAATATCAAGGAAATAGCCGAGCAATTTGATGTACTGAGTAAAACAAAGATAGACGCAACAAGTAGACCAAATTACATCCCCTTGCTGCTGCCGTATAGGAAGGAAAAGGGTCTATGTCACCGACCCAATGGAAAAGGGGTTCATGAGTATGATAAAGAACTTGCAGTGAAAAAAAAGCAGATGCGTAAATTAAACCGTCTGGCTAAAGTCTCCAACAATCAGGTACAAAAGGACTACGCTAAAGCGGCCACAAGATCCTACAAATCTTGGGTGAGGCACCATAAAGCAGCAATGTACCAGAATGACTCAGAGCAAATGCTAAAAATTCTAACAACAAAAAATCCAAGAGAATTCTGGTCCCTGATCAAAGACAAAAACGATGTGACAAACAACAAACTCTCGAACGCCGTCTCAGAACAGGTGTGGATAACCTTTTTCTCAACACAGTTTGCTTCTATCTCACAAACCTCAAACAAATCTCTATGCTGCACAACATCACCTTGGGAAGATCTGGCAGATCGCGATGAAATTCTGGCAACAATCCTGAAATTAAAAACCTCTAGGGCACCTGGCCCTGATGGCTTAACCAACGTTGATCTAAAGCAGCATCCAGAGGAATGGGCCGCCCTAATCACAAAAATCTTTAAGCAATGTACGATCACTAGGCTAATACCTAAAACTTGGACTGAGGCGGTAATAGTTCCCATTTTCAAAAAGGGAAATAGAGAAATTCCAGAAAAATACCGCCCGATTGCCCTTCTTGACATCATGGGGAAGATCTTTGCCACCCTTCTATTAACTAGATTTCAAAACTGGGCAAGATCGGCGCCCTGTCTAGATAAATTTCAAACAGGCTTTGTTAAAAACGCAAGTACCAGTACAAACATCCTGATTTTGAATATCGTAAAGGACAATGTTAAGAACGGTGCGCCTCCAGTACACATCGCGTTTATCGATTTAACACAAGCCCTTGACAAGATCAGCCGTCCAAGGCTATGGGCGAAATTAAAAACATGGAATTGCCCTGAAAAGATCCTATGCCCGGTGATCGCATTACACACAGATACTAAACTAAGAGTACGCTTAAATCGGCAAGGGATGTTATCGGACCAATTTTCATCAGAGTGTGGTGTTAAACAGGGCTGCCCGCTCGCTCCGGCCCTATTCATCGCCTTCATGGGAGACTTCCAGCATACACAACCAGCAGTCAGAGCCTTTCCACCTAAATTGGGCAATACTGAAATCTCAAGATTGTTATATGCTGACGACTTGATCCTGATGGATCAAACCTAAATAGGTTTCCAACACCAACTTACGAACCTGGCAAGTTACATCAGCGACAATGACTTAGAGATAAACATCTATAAGTCCAAAATTTTGACGTTGGGGAAAAGTCGTTCAGCAACGATCCATCAAGACCACTGGTATTTAAACAACACAAAACTTGAATCCGTGTCTACTATAAAATACTTGGGAATCATGATAGATTCAAAAAGGTCAGAAAGTGCGACCATTTCAGCGCTATAGACAAAGACCAAAACTCTGACAATCCAAATGATATTAGTAGATCGGAAATTTGGTAAATTCTCGCTTCTTCCAGTGATCCAATACTACAAACAAAAGGTAGTTCCGTCTATAATCTACGGCATGGACGCTGCGTTGAACATCGATAACACCATATGGACCAAACTGGAAGGCTACCTATGGAAAGCCGTGTTAGGGCTGCCTAAATCCTCTGCAATTGATGCTGTTAGACGTGAACTGGGCTTACTATCATTACAAGCATCAGTAGACCAAAGCAAGATGCATCTTTTTCGTAAAATTATTCTTCCAGACACCATTCCAAATTACAAGTTGGTTCAGATAGAGCTTAACCAAGGACGTTGGAGGGCACTAAACAACTGGGTTCAAAAACGTACAAAACAACTAGCAGATTTGGCCTGTTCAGCAGATGATCTGATCACAAACCCCAACAGAATCAAGACAAAAATAGCACAAGCAGATTGGATCCAAACCGGCGAAAAAACAATAGGAAACAAACTCCTGACTCATTTACCAGCAACAACAAATAAACTCAACCAACCTATGAGCTACTGCATAAAATTCCCCAACAAAAAAATGCAGAAAACTTTTATGAAAATAAGATTCAATCAATTACCAACACAGGAAATTATAGCAATCCGTACGAAAACGGACGCTCGTACCTGCAGATTCTGTCTGGACCCAGGAAAAGTGGAAACTCTGAGACACTTACTCACGACTTGCACTAGAATTTTATTTTTGCGGGAAGCCTATCTCCTCCCTTTGATGTATGACGTACCACTCTGAGAGGAAAACACATGGTGGTGTCGTCTGATTGCTGGAGACAGAACTAAGTGGTCGACAGCGACAGTAAAGATTTTAGAGGCAGCATTGATTCTAAACCAGAACCTACAAACTAGTCAGGTGCAATCCAAAGAACGGTAACTTTCTTTTATGTTGAGACACAAAGTTTCTGCAGTGAAGCGCCTAGTTTTCTGGTTCCAATTAATCCTCTGATTCCTCTGTTTCTTGTCATCCACTTTTTGTTCTGTCTTTATCTTTTTTTATCTGCATCTATGATATCTATGTTCTACAAAACGTGCGTTTTTTTCTTTTCTGCTTTTCATATCAACATCTTGTAAAAATCAAATGTTTTTGATTATAAACAACTAAATAAAATAAATTTAAAAAAAAGTCAATAAACAATGTTGCCTATTATACATAAAGGCAAAGTCCAATCCTGAATGCCCCCTTCTTGCCTTACTAGGGAGGAAATATGTTACCGAGTCTCGGGATGTTTTTGAAAACGTAGTTCAACAGATGTCTGACAACATAGATTGGAAGCCAAAATCGTGCAGTTATTATCATGAGTTACATACAAGTTTTGAGTCGAAGTTAAAAAAATGGTGCTGGCTGGTCAAGAATTTACATGCTCTTATCTGAACTAAAAAGCTGTAAGGAATTACACAAACTAGTGCATGTATACAGAGTCCCTCAGCGATACCTGTTGATATGTTTGTTACCTGGCATGTGGACGTTCATTCTGTTATTAATAATTAATAAGCTCCCATTATTGGCTTGTATAGGAGCAGAATTGATGATTGCAAAAAAAAAATAGAATATTCTCAATATGTAAATTGGGCAGGAATTGGAAACTGCTATACATGTCTTAACTGAATGCTGCAAAAATGGTCCATTGTATATGATTATGCTGGGAAATCTAGTGCACGAATACGATACCATTAAAAGTGATTATTTTTGGGGAAAGTGTCTAAATACATCCAACACGTCTTGGCACATTGCACTGCATCAAGTATGGCAGAGAATCCAAAGTTTGTTTTAGAGATTTAAATGAACAGTGCTGCTGATAATATTGATAATAATGTTTTATGGAAATAAATAATAATAATGTGTCTGTTTTTTAGTGTTGTGAAACCTTTGTAAGAACTATAACACAATAAAGATTGACATGTGACATATGTAAATAGGTGGAAGTATACAGAGGAGTGCCTGCAGTATTCTTGCATATTGTGCCAGTTTGCGGGTACCTACACAGGCGGCTGTCATAACGTCCCGATAGCTTGTACCGCAACCTGTTTGTGGCAACCTGTTTCTGTGGTGAGTGGTGGCAGGTGAATTTCAGAAGGGGAGTGAATTGCACATGACATAGGTGGGTGGGAGAGCAGGTGGCTGTGCTCTGCGGATGGATTGCGGTAGTTGGGCACATAGTGGCATGAATGGGTACATGAAGTAGCAGTGGGTCTGTTGAAAGATTAGACTATTGGGTACATGGCTGAAGCCTGTAGGATGTAGGGCATGCACTGAAGAGCCTAGGGCTCCAGCACACTCACTGCAGCAATGCATGTCTGACTCTGCATCCGGTGGAGGGTGGTGCTTACATAGTGTGGTGTGTTCACATTGGTTGGAGTAGGGCTAATGTTGTGAACAGTATGTGGGTAGATTGACAGTGACACAGTACTTTGTGAATGGAAGTGGGTACGCCCATAGTATGTGAATGAAAGTGCACAGGGGTGCAGGAGACAATGTTTTCTTTCTACATTATGGTAACTGTTGCACATTTTTGCTGCATAGGTTGCTGGTGGTGCGCAGGTTGGGTTGGAGTGCTGGTGGCAGTGGTGTGTATGTGGAGTGTCGTAGTTGGTGACATGGTGACATGCATGGTGGCATTACGTTGCAGTGGGTGTTTTCAAAGCCTAGACTATTGGGTGCATGGCCGAAGGGTGGTGAGTTGTACTGTCAGTATGGAAGAGGGTATGGTTGAAGTACAGCTTATGTGTGCTGAGTGCAGATTGCTTGGAGTAGGGACAATGTTGTGAACATTTTGTGGTTAGGTTGGCAGTGACACAATATTTTCTGAGTGGAAGTGGGTAGGACCATAGTATGTGAATGAAAGGGCGTAGGGGTGCCGGAGACAGTGTAATGTTTATAGATTATGGTAGCTGTTGCATTTGAATCTGTATAGCTCCATTGCGGTGCAGAGGTTGGGTAGGAGTGATGGTGCCAGTGCTACGTATGTGCATAGTGGTAGTTGGTGAGATGCTGGCATGCATGGTTGTATTACGGTGCAGGGAATGTGTGCAAGGAGCACACCCACTGCAGCAATTCAGGATTGACAGTGCATTAGGCACAGGGTGGTGATCTTTTGAGAATGGATGTGGAGCACATTGTAGACGTGCTACTGCAGCACAAGTGAGGAGAAAAGCATGTTTTGTACATTCCATGTTTGTGGTGATAGTTGCAACATGCAGGGTGCAGTGTTTACATAATGTGAGTATGATTGAGGTCAATTCACAACAAACCCGACTTCGTTTAAAGGCACAAGACATCGAAAAAATTAACCGAGCGTGGGATCGGAACGAGGGCGGCGACCCCAAGTCGGTCATCAACCAACGACCAAACTACTTGCCCTTGTTAGTGGCCTACCAAGTCAAAGGTGCAAAAAAGAAAAATGAAAGAACCGTCACGGCCCACCAGTACGATAAAGATCTAGTGATTAAAAGAAAAGTGGTCCGCAGATTACTAAGAACAGCAAAGAAATCCAACACAATAGAAGATTGGAAGAGCTGGGGTCTTGAACAACGAAAATACAAAAATTGTCTCAGACAGCAGAGAGCCTTGCAATACCAAAGAGACGCAGAGGAGATGATGTCTAAACTATCATCTAAAAAAGCTAGTGAATTTTGGTCCCTCTTAAAAAACAAGAATGCGGACCAAAGGACCATCACTGCAAATGCGGTAGCAGAAGAAAAGTGGGTGCAGTACTTCACGGCCGAATTTGAGGGACTCCCAGGTAGCAGGGAAGAAATGACACCGGACCTTGAAACACCATGGGTAGACCTGTCTAACACTGAAGAGATTGAAATCGCCATACGGAACCTGAAAACATCTAGAGCTCCTGGACCGGATGGGCTAACCAACGCAGACCTTAAATCATCTCCGGTGGAATGGGCCAAGTGGATCAGCAAAATATTCGCCCAATGTGCCAGATCAAAGATGTTGCCAGAATCTTGGCTAAGGGCTGTGATCGTCCCAATCTATAAGAAGGGCCCAAGGCAAGAACCAGCAAGCTACAGGCCAATAGCTTTATTGGATATCCTGGGCAAATTATATGCCTCCCGCCTGCTGGACCACTTTCGGGACTGGGAGAAAAAAAGCCCGGCTAAAGACCCACTCCAATCAGGTTTTCAAAAAAAGGGTTCAACCTCCATCAACTTAATGGTGTTAAATATTCTCAAAGCCAGAATTAAAGAAGGAGCCCCGAAGGTCTACTTGGCTTTTGTCGATCTCTCAAAGGCCTTTGACATGGTCGACAGGCCCACGCTATTGGCTAAGCTTCAAGGCTGGAAGTGTCCAGCAAACATCTTGGAACCCATGATGGCATTAAACACAGATACAAAAATGCGTGTAAAATTGAACCATCAAGGCGCGCTCTCAGGAGAAATTATGGTGAGACGAGGTGTCAAACAGGGATGTCCGCTAGCCCCTGCCTTGTTCATATCTTTCTTAGGGGACTACGAAGAAGCTGAAGCGAAAATTCGGGCTTTTCCCCCGAAGATAGGGAAAATGGAGATCCCTCGCCTAATGTACGCAGACGATGTTATTTTCATCGACCAGACCAAAGTGGGATTGCAAAGAAAATTACAGATCCTTGAAAAGTATATCGAGAAAAACCACTTGGCAATTAACAAGACAAAGACAAAAATCATGGTAATGGAGAAAGTGATCAACAAAGGATCAGCCAAGTTAAACATATTCCTTGAAAATACCAAACTTGAAACTGTAAAGTCTTTCAAATACCTAGGGATTAACTTGGATAGTTCACAAACGGATAAGAGCTTACAAAGCCAACTATGGGTGAAAGTCAAACGTCTCACAGCCCACTAGAGCGATTGACCGCAAGTATGGCAAATTCTCCCTGTTTCCGGCGTTAACTTTCTACAAAGCCAAGGTAGTGCCAACATTAATCTATGGAGCAGAGACCTCGCTATACCTCCAAAGGAATACATGGGCCAAATTGGAAGGATATGTGTGGAAAACTGTACTGGGGCTCCCAAAATCCACCTCCATGCTGGCGATCAGGAGAGATCTAGGGCTGCTTTCCTTGGCGTCTATGGTGGACCAAAGAGCGATGAGCCTATATAGAAAACTCATCATGGCCGATGGACCACCCATTCTGGCATCTATAGGTGAGGAAATCGAAACTGGGAAGTGCACGGCCGTGAAAAACTGGGTAAAAAGGAGAAGGGACGATCTGGCAAAAATTCTATGTTCAGATAAAGAGCTAAAAGAAAACCCCGACAGAATCAAAAAGAAACTAGAAGATCTGGACTGGATCACGACCATAGAAAATGCCACCGGGAACAAACTGTTAAACCATCTCCCGCCTACCTGCAACAAGGCAAAAAAACCATTACAATACTGCGCCAAGTTCCCTGAAAAAGGATTGAGAATCATAATTATGAGAGCAAGGCTCAACCTCCTCCCAACCAGAGAGATTAGTGCCATTAGAGGAGGCGGAGGGGATAAACATTGTAGACTATGTAAAAAGCACGATTCCACGGAAACATTGAAACACTTGGTGATGGAATGCGTAAACATGAAGGAATCAAGAAATCTGTACCTCCCTGCCCTTGATGACAATTTATGGATATTTCAAACAGACGATCTGTGGAACAGACTGATCTCCGGTGAAAACAACAAGTGGTCGCAAGCCTTTGCTAAACTCATAGACCGGGTGTTTGACCAAATTAGACGGCAAGACCTCAAAGATGGTCCGCCACAGTAGCAGGCTGGTGGCTAGTGGCCATTGTAATTGCTATCAAGGAACATCTGCACTTTTTACTACTGTCAATTTTGACAAAACTTGGTCTTTACCGAGTAAAGTTCAAATAAATAAAAAAATAAAAAATAATAATAATGTGAGTATGGAAGAGGGTATGGTTGAACTGCAGCTTATATGCGCTTGGTTACTCTGCTGTGTCCAGATGCATTGAAGTAGGCCCAATGTTGTGAAGATGTTGTGCTTAGGTTGCCAGTGACACAATATTTTGCGAATGGCAGTGCCTAACGGTGGTGCAGGCTGCGGTATGTTTGTGGATTCCGCTAATATGACATGTTTTTGTGAATTGGTCATTTTTATGGGGGGGGTGGAGTCGGGTATAAGTGCCTCTACGTATGTTACATTTCTGCATAATGTTAGCTGCCCACATGGTCACATGCATGGATCCATAGTGTTGTGGTGGATGTGGGCAAGGGCTGCACTGTTGTATGCATGGCCAAAGTTGTGCTGGGTGTGCCTCAGGATCTTTGTGGATGCTGCAATTGTGCATTCTTTAGCAGAGGTTTCTGGTGGAGGGGCTTTGGAATCAAATGAAAAGTGCACTGAGAGTGTTTAACAGTAAATATGGAGTGGTGTACAGAAATTATAGTGTGCAAAACAGAGGTTTTGTATGTGATTGCTGCATGCATGTTTGCATATTTGACAGCACCCAATGAGGGAGTGCTGCAAAAATGCTAGTGCAAGGGGAAGAAGTATTGTGTCTGCTTTACCGGGCCGTGACCCTCACTGTAGATGGGAAAGCGCACGTGCCACATCCTGCCATTATGAGCATGGTGGCTATGGAAATGGAATTGTGGGAAATAGGGAAATAGGCAATTAGGTGTTTAGGGTGTGGTTGACAGGAATTGGCGGTTCCATTTCTTCCCAATACTGTGTTGTGAGGTTGGTCGAGATGGAGAAACGCACAGTGCTTATCATTGGTGATGCCTTTGTGTGCCATCTGCACAGGTGTTGTGTGCAAAGAGGCGTTGCTGGTAATTTTGGGTTGGAAGGAGTGGATGCTTTTCCTGGCTGTCAGGGTGACTGCAGTTTCAGCAGGATGGTTCGCCTTTGCAGATATGTGGCCTCTGTCACGAATGTATATTTTATCGTGGTGCACTATGGAAGTCTACATTTGGGTAACATGTCATGTGGATGTTTAATCCGTCACCTGAAGAGGTTGCTGAATGCAGTGATGCAGACTTTTCCTACTGCCAAGGTCGTTTTCTCATGCATAACACCAAGAGGATTATGGGCCCGCCGGTGTAATTTGTCCCCAGTCAGAGGTCGGAAGGTGTGTTATAAACAGAAGCATGTGTGAATTTATTCAGACTGCTGGCATGTTCTCGACCCACTATGAGATCATGAGGTCGCAAAATATGCAGTGGTTCCGTAAAAACTGCATTTATTTGAGCACCATTGGCAATGCCGTTTTCTTTTACACTGTGCAAGAAGCATTGACTAGAATGTGGTAAAAATGTGAGGAGAGGCAAACGAAAACGCATATAAAGAGAAAAAAAAAGTTGCTTGCACGCACGTAAAAAGAAATAAAAAAACAGAAAAACCTTTATGCATCTACGATGGAAGACCCAATCCCCTAACCAGCTTGACATTGCTTCCCCCGCCACCTCCCCCTCAATATCACGAAAAGGTAGTGGATTCCACAGTACTTTCAGGATTACACGTGCCACATCCTGGGTGACCATGTGGAGGGAGAAATCGTGCGTATTTTTACTGAACTTTGTAGTGGATGAGCTTTGGAATGGCACTACACTCTTACTGTAAATGTGTAACGGTACATTTGAAGTGTTGTACAGGAGGGCCAGTGTTGGATGATGGCGGCTTTGATGCGATTGGTGGATGCGTGTGTGCCTATTTATGCGTAAATTCAATGAGGTAGTGCTGCAGAGAAGATAGTGCAAAGGGAAGAAGGACTGCTCCAGCTTTACAGGGGTGCGGCCCAACGTGGTACTTTGGGAAGCGCACATGCCACAATCTGCCATTCGCACCATGTTGCCTAATTGACATGGTACTTAAGGGATTATCCAATCAGGTACTGTGGGTGTGGTTCACAGGAAGGGGCAGTCAAACTGTTGTGCATTATACTCTGCGTATTGAGGTTGGCTGACATGGCGAAACGCATTGTGTTGACTTTAGGTGATCCCTTTGTCATAGATCCGCACAACTATGCCCAGAAAATACACTCTGAAAGCAATATTAGTTTGGAAGGAGTGGACGCATTGTGGAACGCTGTGTATGAGTGCAATTTCGCCGATATGCATGCACGTTGACCTGCCCACTTTTGCTACTGTCAATGTTATCATCATCCACTACGGCGGCATGCATATGGGTTAAGTGGCTTGCTTAGATTTGGTCTGTCGACTGAGGAGATTGCTGAATGTCATGAGGACACTTTTTCCCACTGCCAATGTGCTTTTCTCATCCATAATACCACGGAGAGTATGGGCCACTGCTCATGGATGTTGTTCCGAGCAGATGCAGGAAGGTGTCTCAACAATGACCTCATTAGTTGTGGCAATGCAGAGTTTTTCTAAGAAAAGGATATTTTGTTGTCACCCATTGTCAATGCAGTTTTGTTTGCCCGTCTACAGGATGCGGTTAAGAGTTTACTCTAATAGTGTGAGCACAAGAAAACACAAAATTAAATAAAAACCAAAACAAAACTGTTTCTCTAGAAGCATCTAAAAAAATACTCTTTTAAGAGCCACCCTTTTCCACGAGCTGCCCCTACACTGGTTGCCCGCACACAGGACAAAAGCCGCATCTGGGGATGTTGAGGATGACAGCCATGGAAATGGGACTGTGGGGATTGTCCAATCAGGTGATTAGGGTGTGTGGCAATAGGAAGAAGGACTCCTGCTTCACTCGGGCCTGGCCCTCGTGGTACTCTGGGGAGCGCATGGTCCACATTCTGCACTTCTCACCATGCTGGCCTATGGAAATGGGAGTGTAGGGATTGTCCATTCAGGTGCTCAGGTTGTGCGTCACAGGAAAGCACAGCAATAGGAAGAAGGACTCCTCCTGCTTTACTGGGGCGCAGCCCTCGCGGTACTTGGGAAAGTGCACATGCTACAATCTGCGCTTCTCACCATGCCAGCCAATGGAAATGGGACTGTGGGGATTGTCCAATCAGGTGCTCAGGGTGTGTGTCACAGGAAAGGGTGGCAATATATTTTCCCACTACTCTGTGTACTGATGGTAGCAGGCAGAGATGGAGAGACACACAGTATTGATAGTCAGTGATGCCTTTGTGGAAAATCTGTTCCAGTATGCCGTTGAAAAAGGGCTTTCATGGCAATTTTGATTTGTAGGGAGTGGAGGCTTTGTGGTGCTGTGGCGATGTGTGCAGCTTTGGCACTGTACTTGCAGTATGATGATGAGTTGCCACGTTTACTACTGTACACAGTGTGGTCGTGCACTATGGAGCATTGCATTTGGGTTCCAAGGCTTGTTCCCATCTGTACCGTCAACTCAAGAAGGTGATGAAAGTAGTGCAGTGTATTTTTCCCACTGCCAAGGTGCTTTTCTCATGTATACCACCAGGATTACTGTGCCCCTATTCCAATGATTGCTGTCGCCAGCTAGAGGTCAGAAGGGTCTCATCAACAGAAGCATGTATACATTTTTGTCAGTTCGTGGGATGTTCTTCTGCAACAATGACCCCATTAGTTGTGGAAATGTGAAGTTGTTCCAAGCAAATGGCATTTTGTTGTCGTCCATTGGTAATGCAATTTTCTTTGCTCGTCTACAGGATGCGCTGAAGAGTTTACTGTAATAATGTGAGCACAAAAAACAAAAAATCAAATAAACACTGAAACAAGGTGTTTCTCTAGAAGGATCTACAAAACAAACAAAATAACTCTTTTCAGAGCTGCCCCTTACAATGAACTCCCCCTACCCTGGTCGAAATGTATTCACCCACTCCCACACGCAGCACGAAAGCCACATCCAGGAATTTTCAGGATGGTGGTAATGGAAATGGGACTGTGGAGGTAGAGGGATTGTGCAATAACGTTTCTGGGCGTGGTGTGTACGCAGAGGACTGTTGTACAGAACTGATACTGTTACATGGGGAGCTCTTCACTGTTATTGGTGGATGCATGTGGAACTTTTTAACAGTACGCAATGACGGTGTGCTGGAAAGAAGACAGTAGAAAGGGAAGAAGGAATGTTTCAGGGCCTCACCGTTCTTGGGGAAACGCACATGCACATACTCCCGGTTTCAGCTTGCTACCCATGACATTGGGACAGTGGGGACCATCACACCTGCGGGTGTGGGTCACAGGAAGGGATGTTTTTAATTTTCTACATTACTGTGCACACTGAGTCAGACTGACCCATTTGGTCCAACATCACTTATACGCCAAACCTATGCCTGCTACTCTGTTCTGAGAAGCTGCAAACAGATTGTGGAGCAGCTCTGGGGTGTGGCCTTTTGTAGGGCTGCTGTAGAGTACTTACACCATGGAAAACAGGCCTACATTGTTAAAAAAACCTACATACATGTACAACGGCCCATTGTGGTGTGTTTATAAGCATGTACTTTCTGAAAAGCACTCCCTACGTTCCTCAACACTGTTCTTTGCTGCTGTCCATGGGTCCAGATCGTGTCACCGAAATAAGGGCCTACGAGCAGCATGGGTACGGTCGCAGGGTGACGTTGCCACTGCTCTCTTTACAAACTGCTGTCCGCAGGACCTGTTTTGGGCAGAATACATTGTACGCATGTGCATGCCATTGCCACTTCTATACTGACTGATAGGGTGCCATACGTGTGCCGAGCATTTTGGGAGACTCTGGCTGTTTATAGGGTATAGCAGGTGAGATGTTTATCTGTATAGGTACCTGTAGGCCGTGGGTGGGCACCACAACCTAATTAAATAAGTGGATAGTTATTAGCATAATAATGTGAAACATGTAAGAGGTAGCTACCATTGCCTTAATAACTACATAATTGCCCTACTCCACAGAAAACATAAAAACATCACAATGCATACAAATATGAGCATATACAGGGAAATTACAGTAAGCAAAAAAGGAACATTATTACCAGAAACTGTTCATAACATAACTGATTATCTTCATGCACAGAAATGATTTCTGTGTTTTACGCTTTCTTCTTCCCCTATATGTATATGTATCATATGATGATGTGAGTGAACCGTAAGGAAAGAAGTGTAAGAACATATGAGAAGGGTGCCGTACACAAAGATAGAACCTTTTGAATTGTTAGTTCCCGACTGTTAGTGAAGAAAAGCACCTGGCCTATCTCTGTCAGTCAACAAAAAAGAGGCAGCCACACGTGATATCATCAGTGATGTCATCAATGAGATTTGTGATGGCATCTTTGATGTCATGGGTGTTAGTCCTTGCAGTGCATATTGGTGGTGTGAGTTTTGGTTGCTTAGCTTACCATAACTGGCGAATTTCGTTGGTTTTTTTTTCGCGGTTTTACCTGTAACCATAACGTCCATGTAACAGCATCTTTCCATTGAATTTCATAGGTTTTTGCTAGTGCAACTTAACCATAATGTCCGTTTAACAACGTTTTTTGTTAGTGGATATATATATATATATATATTTTTTTTTTTTTTATTATTCATAGTTGTTTTGGTCTTGATCGCAATCTAGACCTTTCAACTTTTAAGAGAATTAAAAAAAAACCTTGTATACAAATTTAGAACAATTTACATACTTAGCCAGTATACTAAATAAATGAATAGCAAAAAAATTATTAGATCTTTTGCAGATAAGACAAATTAATACAATACTCTTCATAGAGTTTCATTAGTAAATCTTACACATAAACTTACTCGTAATTCAAATTCTTGACAGTGCATACATCGGAATTTTGAGCTGCTGTAAATAGTTGACTATGGCATATCTCACTGCTTTTCTGTTAGTATGAAATAATGCGACCCATAACTTTTCTGAAGTCAAGATCTCTTGGGCCAAAAACAAAGGTTCAAAATGAGTACAGCGAAATGGTAGTAGGCTAGAACATTCTGTACATAGATGCCGAAGAGTTTCTGGTTGTTGACTGCAGAATCGGCAGGGCAATTGGCGATCACCATTGCCCCGTTGATTCGCCACCTCGTTGGTCAACCACAGATTTAATCTGAACCTCATGAATCCATTCCGGTGGTTTGGGTTAGGAGATCTCACCATATAGTCGGCCACCTTGTTATAGCATTTGAGTTCAAATGGACAAGCTTCAAAATGTTTGTAGTTTGTACATGCCAAGCGTGTTCGAATCCAGTCATCTTCCCAGATTTTTGATCTTGCTTTGTCTGGGTTTTCTAACAGTAAGGTTGGATGTATCTGAGCTTTCTTTATAATTGACTGGATTTTTTGTCGCCATGCTTTCGGGAAGGTATCCATAGAGTTCAGTAGGTACTTGGATATAGTATTGGTAATCCCTATTGTTGTTTGATTTAGAAGGCATTTGCGATATAAGGCACATAGGTGCCATTTATAAATTGCATAGAGGGAGATTAACCCCAGCTCGTGTCTTACAAGCGGTAAGGGCTGTGAAGTTGGTAATTGTAAGATTTGCCTCCAAAAACGCCCTTCTTTGGTGGCCCAATAAGTATATGACATAATATGTCGAGTCTCAGCACCATACAGAATAACAGGTACGAGTTTTTGTTTATAGTATGTAACAATGGGTAAAAGAGAAAATTTACAATATCTCGCCTTGATAATCTTAGCTTGTGAAATACACATTTGGAGTTTGTGAAACCCTCGTTTGTTGTACTGGTCACGGTCACACAAGTTAGAGATAAGAAGGCCTAGATATACATAGGTATTGGTGATGGTAATTCTGCTTGCCTGGAGAGGCCAAAGATGTTGTGCTTGGCTTTGTTTCTTAGTGCCAAATTGAACGACATTTGTCTTGGTAATGTTAATTGTTATGCCGTTTGTTCTTACATATATATCAAGGGCACCGAGTAACGAGCGTAGACCTTTAGGAGTGTGTGACATCAGGACCATATCGTCCGCATACAATAGACATTGAATCTGAATTCCCATCAGTCTTGGGGAGTCGGATATCAATTTACTAAAGCTATGCTGGATGTCTGAAACAAAGAAATTAAATAAGGCTGAAGCTAGTAAACAGCCTTGCTTCAGACCTCTGGCTGTTGGAATGGGCGGAGTTAGTAGGCCATCATTGGTAAGTCGCACTTGGATTGTAGTGTTAGTATATAATTGTATGATCCATTTTAATATGTGCCATGGACAGTCAGCATCTACCAGTTTTTTATACAACAGCTCTCGTGGCACCGCATCAAATGCCAACTGAAAATCGATGAAGGCAAGGTATAGGGGCTGTTTTCTTTGGTATGCTCGCTGGATAAGACTTGTCAGAGTGATGATATTTATACCAGTGCCCACGCCTTGTAAAAAGCCTGTTTGATGTGGATCTCGCAGATGACTCTTCTGCAGCCATATAGTGAATTCTTTCAAAAGAAGTCTGGCAAATAACTTGCCAGGGCAGTCCAATAATGCTATGGGCCTGTATGACCTAGGGTTTTCTTGATTACCTTTTTTGAATATCGGAAGAATAATAGATTTTTTCCAGGTTTCAGGGATGATACCAGATGTCAAGATTTGCTTGAAAATACGGTTAAGAATGCCTGCCCATTCATCAATATGCATTTTTAACATGGCATTGTGCAGCCCATCTGGGCCTACTGCCCGAGATGAGATCAGTTTCAAGATGCATAGCCTAATATCATCAATGTCGAACGTAAGTTCCTTTGAGACTATTAATGAGTTAAATTTGATTTGCATATTGGAATAGGGGGAGAGGTATAGCTTCTGATAATACAACTGCCATGTTTCAGATGCAATCGAGTTAATTTGGGCTACGTGTTGCGGGATATCATCTGTATGGTTGAGGAGTGCCCAAATGCCAGCTGTAGATTTTGTAACTAATTGTTTGAGCATGGCTGTCCCCTCAGCTTCATACCTCTTTGCTCTTTTTACTCTGAGCCATTTTTTGTAATTTCGCTTGGCTGCTCTGATTTTGCCAGCCATATCAGAGCTCTGTGCTAATTTAATATATCGAATTTCATGTCTTAGATCAGATTTACGATGTTTAATTTCTGAGTCATGGGTATGTTTATGCCGCTGTTTAACGTGCCCAATGTTAGAACTGACTCGGGAAAACATCTTAATGGCAGTTGTATAGTCTTTGACCACATTGTTAGACTGGAACATCGTTTCAAGGTTATAGTCTAGAGTTCTCAATTTCTCTTTGTTCCATGACAATCTGTTTCTCCCATTACTCACAACAGTGCCAATTGTATTCATGTTATGCCAATGCATCACTTGAGTGTCCCTGATCTGTAATGATAACTTAAGTTTACAATGATCACTTAGGTCAGTGTTGATCACTCGGAACTCTTGGATTGAGTTGAAATTTCTGCCATTGACATAAATATAATCAATTGTTGCACCCTGGGCACCCCTCCGCCAGATGGGCTGGGCAGGGCAATCACCTCTCACATTGCCATTTAACATGATAAAATTGCGGTCCTCCATAATTGAGGACCATTTTATTTCATCTTCAGGTATAGGGGTAACCCCCTCAGAGATCAGATGTAAATTAAGGTCACCCAATATCAAGGTGTGCGTCAGAGTGGGATCAATAGCAAGAATATCTAGTATTTCTTCAAGCTGTTTGAAGAAGTCTTCCGGGCCTATTGTGTTGCGACTCCAATAGATGTTAACAATCGCTATTCTTTGCTGAATATCAGCTAGCTTTACCACTTGAAAGGAGCCAGAGGAAATATTGTACTCAGACGTCGTTAGACCACTGGTCTTTTTCACCGCTAGAATCAAACCACCTTTGGGTCTGCCCTGCACACCTTTTTTCTGCAGGAGTGAATATTATAGTGTGTGAGTCCCAAACTGGTGGTGAAATTAGCCATGTTTCTTGGAGGGCAACAATGTCACTATCGACCAAGTTTCCATTTCTCGGAGAGTTAAGATGGCTATGGCCTCGTGTGTTCCAAGAAATTATGGTCAAAATCTTGCTGTCCTGGCATAGTTATGCTTGCCTGGTCTGATCTATAAAATTTTGATGAGAAGAGCTATTTGAGGTTGATGTAAATATACGTGACATATGGCCCTGCAATGTGGAGGTACTAGGCATTGATTCTTGAGAGAGGACAAATCCTATGTCAAATAAGGCCATTCCAGCCTGCCACAAGGTGTCAGCTACCAAAGAAGATCGAATATATAGGCGGACAACAGCCAAGTCAGTATGATTTATAAACTCAATTTGATTAATATCCAAAGATGAAATGGCTGACAAAGCAGTAATTTCTGCACAAATGTTAAGAATGCTAGATCGATTCAAATCATAAGATTTGAATTGTGTATCTCTGCATTTTATTATAAAGCGATAGTGATCTGGCTCTTGCTTGGCTTTAGTTTGCAGGGGTCGGTCTCTTATCACCATAGGGGGCCTTCTCGAAGAGTAGGCCCGTTTGTCTTGGTGATTAGGAATGGTTGTCAGGGGCCCCTGTATTAGGGGCTTGAGCGAGGGAAACTCTTTCCCTGTCAGTTTGGCTGAGTGACACTCATTTGATTGATGGAAAAAAGCTTCGATGGAGGTCTTAATCTCTTCACGTAATTCTTGTCGAGAGACTGCAGCCTGATTAGAAGCAAGGGGGGGGGGGGATGAACAGGATTCAAGGGTGGGTATGACGCAGTTGCCTCAGAGTTAAAATTGGCAGTACGTGTGAAATATGCCTCCACTGAGGCTCTAATTTGATCCTCCACATCTTTTGAAGAACAGTCATCTTTTGGTAGGACTAGCTGCACCTCTGAGTTCTTGGTTAATTGGCTATCCGACTGCAAGCTTTGTCTCGTTTCAGATTGTGTAAAGTAAGTCTTAATTTGGTCACCCGTAGGTGTTGGTGGCACAGTGTTAGGATGTTCTTGTCTCGGTATATATGAGGAGTTATTTGGTAACAATTTCAGAAAAGGTTCGATGGATTTCTGTATCTGAGTCTGTATGGCCAATAATTTGGGGGCACTCTGGGCTCCAGCTGAATGATTAAAAGACTCTGTTATTGCTGTTGCACCAATAACTGAAAAGACTGGAGATGTTGTTTTAGAGGTTTTTGACTGAGTTTTTTGTTGTTCATCGTTATGTTCAACCATCTGGATTAAATCATCCAGGGGCTTATGTGAAACAATGGGTGCAGTCAAATCAATTGCCTCAGGTTTTTGGGGGAAGCTATCAGATATTGAAATGCTCGTCTGATCTCCTGGTGAGTCCACAGGATTTTTCCATTTCTTCCCCACCATTGGTTTCACGGCAGGATTTTTAAAATTAACAGATTGAAGTTTTCTTCTTTTGGTGGGCCTTGATGTTATAGATTTAGTAGAGGCCGAACTAAAAACTTCAAACATATTCTTTGTCGTTAAGGTACTAGAAGATTGACTTGTTTGTAGATTAATAACAAGTGCAGGGACATCTCCCTTGCCATTTAAAAGTTCTACAGCAGTAGGCGCAAGTACAAGGACTTCTTTGGGCCTAGTTGATGATACTATAGCGGGGCCATCCAGCGCCTTGTTGGGGCTACCAACAGTAATACTGCCTCCAATTGTACTAGAGGGTTGACCAGGGAATGGCTGCATAGGCAGATCGGATTGGATTATTTCCATTTCTGTATGAGGGATGCAATCGCTCTCTAACGTTTGGGTAGAAACTGCATATGTGGTTTTTGGTCTTCTTGATTCCAGGTTCTGTTCAAAATGATTGGGTTGTATTATTCTTTTAGAATGAAGAGAAAGCAGATGTTCAAGAATAGTGGACTGTTTTGAGACTTTTGCATCCAACCCTTCGTATAGTTTTGCCACAGCTAGCAGGGCTGTGTTCATCGCAGCCAATGTATTGTTCAGGGCAGCGGCCTCTGGAAATGAATGTCTCTCCCTATAAATGGGATTGCGAAAAAAATCAGAAACTCGCGTGCCCTGGTCAAAACATGGTTGTCTCGGGGTAGGTGCTATAAAGGAGTCAGCTTCTTCACTTGGTTCAATGGCAGGGACCGGGTGTGTTATAGGAGAGGCCATTAGTTCTACTGTTATTGTGTTGTTTTGAGGTAACACTGGTGATAATATTTCGCCAGTTGTACCAAAAAGATTATCGGGATCTTGTTCTAATTGGATTAGATCACCGGTATTAGAACACACATATAGTACCTCCTCGGAACGTTCCTCAGTACGATTCGAGAGGTTCCTCTATTTCTCCAATCATGGTTAGATGAGTATAAGCCTGCCTCAACTTATGTTGTGCTAAGACTGAACATTGAACTGGTTGCGGTATGGTGTCTCCCGGAAAAAGAGTTGTAACAGCTCGTAAATCACCTGTAATACAAGCTGCGATTAGCGTATTATCAGTGGGAGCACCATGTATATTAAGTTCTTCAGTTACTGTTTCAGAGGACACTGTAGCGCTGGAAATAGAGGCTATCGAGCCAGACGGCTGGGATAGATCAGTTTGACACGATTGGATGTCATCGGGAAGTGATTGGGTGCGCTGTGTTATGGCGCGCTCCACACATGGTAAGAGACTTGTTAACCGGGGTTGGAGTAGAGTTTTCCTCATGGCGTTCTCACGTCTTGCCTCTAACAGCTTCATGTGAGTCTCTAAAATGGGAGGCATGCTGGAGGTCAATGTGTAAGGAATCATACAGGTTATCTCTAACTTGTAAATGAGTTAAAACAATATGAAAGAGAAAAAAAAGATATAGAATTTAAACTAATAAATAAATACCTAATGTCTGGAAGCTGGACCGCGCGACTCGCGAACAGCCAACAGTACTTGTAGTACTTGGCGAGTGCGCGCGCGGGTGCGCTATGACGTTGGTATATGTAGGGCAGGGCCAAGCAAACCGGCCTGTAAGAGGGGCGTGGGCGAAGTCTGCTATCTCCCTTAAAACAAACACAAAAATAAATGCTGTCAGTATCCTACAAGGGCAAATAGTAACACCAATATATAACGTGCCCAACTTAGTTGTTAACTATAAATGTACACACATCAAGCTCAACGTTGTTACTAATAAAAAGTGCACACACAGCGTGCGCAATAAAGTTGCTAATTAGGCGTGCACAATGGCACATATGCGCAAGACACAGTCACCTCTGTTGCTTTCTACTAGTCCAGGCAGTTCAGGTGCTGCAGAAAAAGACGTCCTCCTGCTGGAAATGCGAGGCTCCTACGGCAGCAAATTGTTGTGAAATCTGAGAAACGAAAGACAGGAAACACTCCGGATTCAGGTCCTGAGAAGCGCGGAATGTCAAGCCAGCCAACAGTACTTGTAGTACTTGGCGAGTGCGCGCTGGTGCGCTATGACGTTGGTATATGTAGGGCAGGGCCAAGCAGGCCGGCCTGTGAGAGGGGCGTGGGCAAAGTCTGCTATCTCCCTCTGTTGCTTTCTACTAGTCCAGGCAGTTCAGGTGCTGCAGAAAAAGACGTCCTCCTGCTGGAAATGCGAGGCTCGTACGGTAGCAAATTGTTGTGAAATCCGAGAAACGAAAGACAGGAAACACTCCGGATTCAGGTCCTGAGAAGCGCGGAATGTCAAGCCAGCCAACAGTACTTGTAGTACTTGGCGAGTGCGCGCGCGGGTGCGCTATGACGTTGGTATATGTAGGGCAGGGCCAAGCAGGCCGGCCTGTGAGAGGGGCGTGGGCGAAGTCTGCTATCTCCCTCTGTTGCTTTCTACTAGTCCAGGCAGTTCAGGTGCTGCAGAAAAAGACGTCCTCCTGCTGGAAATGCGAGGCTCGTACGGCAGCAAATTGTTGTGAAATCCGAGAAACAAAAGACAGGAAACACTCCGGATTCAGAGTTTAGAGTTTGTTGATTGCTTCGTTCAAACAAAAATGAGCAGCACTCTCCACAGGATCAAAATAACAAATCCAGATTTGCATTCCTTCGTGTAACAATTTTTTCCTTTCTTCAATACAAAATCAGGGAAAAATCACGGCACACAGATTTCAAAATGAAAAACCATCATAATACGGTCCTCCCAAAGTGTAGCAAATAATTTTGCCGAGGCATTTACGCGTTTCGCGGCTGACTTGCCGCTTGTTCACAACAGAGTGCCTCCTCTCAATGGAATCATTTAAGAAAAAGAGGGTTTAGAAAAGGAAAGAGGACTGAATTGCTTTGCTTGCCACATACAGTGTTTAACACGTTGGCCATCTTTGCATCTTTCCATGTGTGGGCAAAAGGTAGTAAGCTTAACTTTTGCAATGCATTTTGACACTTTAGATTGTGTTACAGTGGAGTATCTGCCATGTCTATTTCCGTAATGGAATGAACAGGGCTGCCGCATAGTTACTTTCTCTGCACTTTTTTGGGTTCCCCAACGGTTCTCGTTACCTGCAACACCCACTTTGGGGGATATCAATATGTCCAATGCCAATTTCTTGTGATTTATCATCAGTTTCAAAACAACGAGTATTTTCTGCATCATCGCGTTCCTATAACTCGTAATAGACTGAACCCAATAGTGCAGAGAAAGTTGTAGCTCGTCCTTGCATATATATATATATATATATATATATATACTATTTTTTTAAGGCAGGGGAATACATTCTGTGGCTGTAACTGGGTTCTGCATCTCGTTTATGATCAGACACACGACTAGCAGAGACTTGTGAATTCAAAATCTGTAAGTTATGTGTGGGCAACAGTCGTAAGTGTATGTAAGTTGGAGTGCTATTTTCATGTTACAGGGCAAAATTTAAGTAGCAAATACATCCTAAAATTGTTTGGAGTCAGGGAGATACATTCATGCTCTGATTGACAAACCAAACATGTCAAAGTGGTTTGCTGGTGCTGATTGCCCTGGTGTAGTTAAACCTGTCTGCCTTACTCATGCCTGGGTTCAACTCAGAGTTTGTCCTGCCTCTGCATCTCTGGTGTACTCATAAGTCTACTCAATCCCAGATAATGCTCTGCAGGTGTGATGTCTTTCAGCCTTAGTTACTAGTATTGGATGCTTAAAAGTGACACTTAACCCCAGGACATTTTCCATTGAAATTGGGGAGTTGTACTCTAGTTGTTGAGGTCTTGAAAGTGGTGTAGAGCTTTCATTTATAAGGGATTCTGAACATAGGGGCTCATTTCTGAGTCCCCTGAATTTCTGCGGTGAGGACCTGTTATGTTTGCACTTTTGCATGAGCTGGTCCCTGCACCAAAGTTTTGCCATTTGCATGACGAATTGCAAAAGGGGAGAGGAAAAAGATGTCATACACGCTTGCAAGCTGCTCTTTTGCACTCTGCCATGTAAATGAAGGAAACACCACTGGTGTACAAGGCCGGTGGACCCCAGAGGAGTCCACAGCATTTGCGGCACCAGGTCTATGCTGGTGAAAATGCTGTCATTTTTCTATGGTGGAGAGGAAGGTAGTGGGGGAATCATACATTATAATCCGCCTCTCCACTCCGCCATACAAATGAATGAAAATGGGGCATGACATGAATGAAAGGTGAAAAAGCCTCTCATAATGCTTTCATGTATGATTTACCACAGAGCATTGTGAGCGCCATAATATTAAGTACCACATGTCTCACTCTGCACTTGATGGAGCACTATCACGTGATCTATTGTTTCACTAATCCAAAAGTTGCATACAACTATTCTTGACTTATTTTAAAATATGAATTTGTGAATCGTTTGCACACTGATAAAGCATCACACTGTCTTGCACCTTAGGCTCTTTTAAAGCGCTTTATTTGCACAGACACGGTTGAAGCTAAATCATGATGACTCAGTTTAACTGCCACAATAATTAAAGTTGTGCTTTTAGCTACAACACAACAGTGCACCGTCCAATGCATTACACTTGATCGCTCCATCAGATATATTAATTCATTTTCTGAATAATGATTTAAAAAGAAGTTACTTGTAATAATTCTGACTCACTCCTGGTAACTTGGTGTGAGTTGGCCCCTTGGAGCAGGACAAAAACAAGTGTGCATTGGCATTGTCCTTTGAAATTGAATTGGTTCGTTCTAGCCTGCTGCACGCATATCTACTTAAATGTATTTGCTCTTTTGGACATGTAAAGGGAGCCCATTAAGAATTCCTTGATATAAACCTGCAGGGATGACAGGGCTGGTCTTGGGCAGAGGGCCAGGCTTGGGTTGGAGAATTGGCGATGGAGAACCAGATCAGGCAGGTTTGAATTGTTCTGTGTAAAGGAACGGTGATTAAGTATGGTGCCGGGAGCACTAGGCTGGAGCAGGGAGTGAGCTGGAGCATTGAGGGCTGGAGCATGGAGAGAGCTCGAGCACTGAAGGGCTGGAGCAGGGAGCGAGCTGGAGCTCGAGCATTGAGGGCTGGAGCAGGGAGCGCGCTGGAGCTCCATCATTGAGGACTGGGGCCTGAAAGGAGCTGGAGCTCGAGGATTAAGGGCTGGAGCAGGCAGAGAAATGGAGCTCGAGCATTGAGGGCTGGAGCATCGAGCGAGCTGAAGCTCGAGCATGGAGGGCTGGAGCAGGGAGTGAGCTGGAGCGCCAGGGTTAAGGCCTGGAGCAGGGAGTGAGGTGGAGCTCGGGCATGGAGGGCTGGAGGCTGGAGCGCAAGGATTAAGGGCTGGAGCAGGGAGAAAGCTGGAGCTCGAGCATTGAGGGCTGGAGCTCGAGCATTGAGGGCTGGAGATCGAGCATTGAGGGCTAGAGCATGGAGTGAGTTGGAGCTCAAGCATGGAGGGCTGGAGTTCGAGCATTGAGAGCTGGAGCTTCAGCAATGAGGGCTGTAGCATGGAGTGAACTGGCACTCAAATATTGAGGGGTGGAGCATGAAGAGAGCTGGAGCTCCAGCATTCAGGGCTGGAGCATGAAGCGAGCTGGAGCCTGAGGATTAAGGGCTGGAGCAGGGAGAGAGATGGAGCTCCAACATTGAGGGCTGGAGATTGAGCATTGAGGGCTGGACCTCGACCATTGAGGGCTGGAGCAGGGAGTGAGCTGGAGCTCAAGCATTGAGGGCTGGAGTTCGAGCATTGAGGGCTGGGGCACGGAGTGAGCTGGAGCTCGACCATTGAGGGCTGGAGCTAGAGCATTGAGGGCTGGAGCAGGTAGTGAGCTGGAGCTCGAGAATTGAGGGCTGGAGCTCGAGCATTGAGGGCTGGAGCAGGGAGTGAGCTGGAGCTTGAGCATTGAGGGCTGGAGCTCGAGCATTGAGTGCTGGAGCTCGAGCATTGAGGGTTGAAGCAGGTATAGAGCTGGAGCTCGAGAATTGAGGGCTGGAGCTCGAGCATTGAGGGCTGGCGCAGGGAGCGAGCTGGAGCTCGAGCATTGAGGGCTGGAGCTCTAGCATTGAGGGGTGAAGCAGCGAGAGAGCTGGAGCTCGAGAATTGAGGGCTGGAGCGCGAACATTGAGGGCTGGAGCAGGCGGCAATAGATAGAGCAGGGACAGTAGGCTAAAGAAGGAAGGGAGGATAAGAGCTTGAGCAAGGAGGTGTGGGTTAAAGTATGCTTATACTTCGATACATAGATGCGTCATCACATGAACACGTTTAAAAATACAAACATATATAGACATATATAAATCATTTTCTTTTTAGGAAAAGTTCTATTTGGGCAGACTCTAAAAATCAGTGTGTGCGCTTTCTGTAGGTCGCATTACTCTTTGTTGTTAGATAGAATCACGCATTTGCCAAGACAGCTTGTAGGTAGGCCTGTCCCCTGTGTGTAAAGTGTGCACTATGAGGGAGCTTAGCATCAGGGAAAGTAATTGGGCAGTCAATGTGTCCCATGTTCCGCTTGTTCACTACAATTTCAGGCAAAAGTCCCAAGTGTAGCTTGGGCAGGATCTAGTAGTGTAGCTGACCCGCATGACTTTCTGAAAATAGCATCGTACCTCACATGATGTGTGTTGCTTACATAACCTCCCTCAACAACCTCCCTTCATTCAGACCTGTCTTCAAGTGTCATTTAGAAACACTCTAAGGTGTGCCTGAACTTCAATGTTCCACTGAAATAATAATAACTAGCCACGTGGTAAGTATGGTGTATAACAGGTTCAAAAATAACCGTACGTTTTGCTTTATTTGTGCATACAGTTCATTAAAACTTGTACACATTTTATAAAATGTTCTTTTTTTCTTTTTTACGTGCCTCTGAATGTATTAAATTGATTTGGGAGGATATCTTGTAATTTTTGAAAATGTGTAAACGTTTTAACAAACTATAACCACAAATAAAAATAAAAACGTATACATATGCCATCATATGCATAATTACGTGTATTATTGTTATTATTGTGATTCGCTTTACTATTATTAATCACTGTAAATGGATGCCTGCAATATCTGTATAGAAACCTGTAAATAACGTTGCTATGACAGTCTCGTTGGGACACCGCGACTCACCGGTCATTAGGCCATGGCATTATTGTGTCAATGGCGCAAGGTGTTACACAGCTGAGGTGCAGGAACAATCCTACTCCTAGACCGAGCACAGAGTAGAGGAGGATGCCATCTGAGACCAACACACTCAACTAGGGGCCGATTCATGGAATGTTTTGCACGGCTCAAAGTGACTTTACACCACCGACACGAACCCTGATTCATGGAACTGTGCAAAGTGTCTTTCTGCAAAGTGTATTTTTGAAAAGTGTATTTTTGCAGGGCAAAGTCACTGCGAAGTCATTTTGGCAGAACAACATGAACTGTGCACTGACTTAGCAATGCAAAAATACACGATGCACAGTTCCATTGTCGGCACTGCAAAGCCACCTTGAACCGCAAAACATAACCCGAATCAGGCCCGATGCTCAGTTTCCTTTCTTCAGTAATCGCTTTCGGAAGCCCTTCACAGCCATTCATTGATGATCAACTGTGTATGGTCGTCGCTTAGGTTTCTGCCTTTCTGGTGTCAAACATATAAAAGCAAGAATTCATCTGCATGACAGCACTATTTTTAAAATTCAAAATAGCTTAAACATGCATCATATTAAACTGCTTGCAATATTATTTTTCAACGTATTACACTGTGCTTGATAGGGGGATTTGTGTCCAGCTGCACAGATTCTACGATGACTATTTGTGTCAACAAGAGGAAGAACGGCTGCGTCAGAGGAGGCTGGAGACATCATTTTAACTGTTAAGGAAGTGTTGCTAGGCATTATAAGGAATAACCTACCTTCTGCCATATGTATGCAGTATATTGAAATTCACAGCACAGTTCTGTGGCACGGCTACGGGACTTGTCCTTAATGGCTGTTTCACTGGTGAAAGAAATCCTTGATGACTGTATGGACTATATGTGTAATTTATGGTACAGTTTATTATTATTATTATTATTATTATTATTAGCGATAAATATGTTGTCTATTCGCAGTGATGTTCAATTGCTGTACACTAGCCAATACCTAAGGTAACTTTGAGCACACGTATCCCTCCGCAGCCATTGGCCGTGGGAGAGGATCACTCCACAGTGTCGCTCTCGCTTCACTGACCCGCGCGCTGTGCAGGAAGCCGGTGTATGCCGTGACCAGCCCGCCGGAAGTGCACGCGCACCGGATATTCCACACCTAGCGCCTCACTCTGCCTGCAGCTCTTCTGAGCTCGTACGTGTGCACACCGGCACCGGGCAGGGGCAAAGCTTGTCAAGAAGGCTGATCCGCGCAGTAATGGGCTACTGCAGTTTCTGCACTATTACCTCCGACACTACAGTGCCCCGACCTCTGTCACCATGGCAATTAATATTCTCCAATGACAAGAACTTTAACAACCTTACACAGGAAATGGCGAAGTGAGATGAAGTGTAACCAAATAATATCTTTCACGAACGTCAACGGAGGGGGCTGGGAAATCCCCGCCATGTTTCAGTTCAGCATGAACAGTTCACGAAAATACATGCACTAACGAATCCATGGACGCAATACTAATTGTAATATATTATCAGCTACAAAGAACAGACCTTCAGCATAAATATAATATTACTTTTTTAAAATACGGATGACGTGTATGTTTTATTCTGTAAAATGTCTGTGTTGTAATTTTAAAAGCACCAGCACCCCACCCCACCCTCGCTAGCACGCCTTCAAATATATAAGGTATTCCAGAACGGAACTGTGCCAGCCAAATTAAAGCGCCAGTTAATTACATACAGCACTACATTTGAGCATGTTTTTCTGCACTCAAAATTGTAAGCAACAAACTTGGGTAACCCGTGACTTTAACTCGGAGGTGATGCTCTGTACATGTTGCAAACTCTACAATGACAGTTTCCAACACACATCCATTAAATGGCACTGTTGACATTTCCATCTCGAGGTTTTTTTTTTAAGGAACCAAAATATATTGTTTTATTTATAACATATAACCTCATTACTGCAGTTAAATCGCCACAAGTAAACAATGCAAAGGCACATTATAAATAATCTATCATATCATATCACATGTAGAATACCTTTAAGTTTGTTTTCCAAACCGGATGCCCACCTAAGCTACCTAGACAGTCTTGGAGGAATTACCTTTACATTTTAGATCATATGGAACACATGCTGACATCTGAATTAATATCGATTGGATACTAACAGTATGATGGGTGTATTACCTGTAGAACAACAAACTGTCTGATTAAGCAAGAGTGTGTGTTACGTTGTACTGTGCACTATTTTCGAAGTGTGAGTTTTTGGCGATAGGAGAGGGGTCGGGGGAGGGGGGGGCACTGTTTTGCACTTTTTTGCAATGCGTTTCGTTTGGCTAAGTCTATTTCAAATCGCCAGCATGTAAAGCAGCGATGGTATGGGTACACATAGCATTACAGCATGGGAAGAGAGTGAAAGGAGCACACTTGAACAGCTAGACATATTATACGCAACTCGATTTTTGGAAACGTGTATCGAGTATCTTTCATGAATACACATTGTTCGATTGGTGCAAAGTAATATGACGATGCCCTTCCAAAGTCAGCTATGCATAGTGCATGTGCATCCGAAAAGATGTATACTGCACTGTGAAGTTAATACACATATGTTGTGCTCTCTCTATTGAGGTGTGGCCCGAATCAAAAACATATGTCATACGCAACAGAACAGAAACTGCTCGCTACTCGTGTATCTGGTCGAAACGTTACTGAAATTATTTAAAACGAGAGCAAGATATGAATGGGACCTTTGGCGCTGATTCAATCATCACAAGTCTGATAACTTGCTCTCCTTTGTTTTTCTTTTGTTTCTAAAATGTCTTGTTGACGTCAGAATCCTTATAGCCAACAAAGCATGCTACAGATGAGATGAGCGGCTGCGATGGACAGACAACGTTCTGTTTTCCAGGGGAAGCAGGGTTTATGCATGCATTAGAAACGCGGCACTTGCCACCAACTAATACAGGACATCGAGAAAGTGGGACAGAGCGACGCTTAAAAGCCAAGGGCTGCACTTATTAATCATTCTGACACCAGAGTCAGGTGAACTCTTTCGTAAACGATGGACCGGTCATTAACCATCAGTAAAGTCTTCCTTATTGGTTAATTTTCTCACATGTCAAGTGGATGTGTTGCTTATTTACGATCTCATTATAATATAACATTGCAGTCATGTTTCTATAGTTCTCAGATCATATACACTTTTTAAACACATATAATGTTCTATGCATCAAAAACAAGTATGTATACTGCACAAAGAATAAATACCGTGTCTTACTACTTACATGCTCCAGTGTGTCTCATGTTCTTGTGAACCCTATCGGTCTACAGGCCACACGTTGTTGCTTGTTCTGGAAAAAAATGCAAACACCCAAACAAGAGAAACTGTTATACAGAGCTACCTCGTCTCTTTGTATGTGGTCCCGAAGTCCTGCACCCTTTATTCTGCCAAGCGAACAATATATGCCACATGTTAACTGCTTTTGACTGCAAGCATAGCCTGTAAATTAGTGCCCCAGACCAGGGGAAACCTGCACGAAATTCAGTAAATATTTGTTTCAATCCAGGATTTCCACTGTATCTTCTAGCGCCTTTCTAGAGTTCCCATAACATGCTGCGCAGCGCCATCTACTGGATTTTTAAATACTTTACAGTCAGGCATTCATGAACAGGAAATAAACAAAAGGTGTTTTTTCCAAGGTCTCAAGCTTTCTGGAAATGCAGAACGAAAAACAGTATTTGATATTTGGGGAAAAGTATAACAATCAAAGAAAATATTCTTGAAATGAATTCATTTTTGGAATTGATTGTAAACCATGAACAGCACAAGACAACTGTATTAGCGGGGATCAAGATATGTTTCAGTAAACAGGAACTTCGTTCATGGTGCAATTCTGTAAGAACAATCCCTTTTGCTCTACAAAGAAACTGATTTCGACTCGAGCAATCGTTTGCAACTCGGAAACGCATGCATGCCAGGAGGACATGTACTTTACACGGCAAATAGACCATAGATGGCATGCAAGGATTCCCTGGTAATGTTGATCAGCGCACACACTTCCATTGGCCGGAGCCACATGCAAAGAAGGCTTTCTTGACACTTCAGCACTAATCAGCGGATGTCTTTAATCATTTTAGGTTTTAAAAACAGGAAAGTAGGGGAGGCAATGTGTGCACCTAATCTTTGCTTTCCAGCACAGTTTGTGTGATGTGTAGTCATTGCACTGGCAATGAATAAGACCCAGAAAGCCCTCACAAATATGAAATGTTATTTTATAACTGAACACTTACGTTATGTTATGTTATGTTATACCGTGCACTGCTGCCAATTGTGTGGTCTCTTGGCGCTCTGGCGGATCTGTAAAGCCAGGAGGGAGGTGAGTAAGCTAGTAGGACTGAGCGGGAAAAGAGCAAGAGTATGGTTATGTGCTGTTGGCAGCTTCGGTGACACTGTTCACTGAGTGTAAGGGTGTTTTTCAGTTGTTAGCTGCCATGCAGTGTTGGACTAGACAAAGGGCCTCATTAGATGTTTGGCGGTAGCCTTGCCGGTAAAACCAGCAGGCTGCCACCAAAATTCCCAAAATTTCCGGTGCCCGTGAATGGGCAATTACTGGGTCATTACAGCCCTGCCCGACCCGCTAATTGCCCTTTTGCGGGCGTCAGCACGGAATGCTCCCGATTCCCATATGAGCCCCATAGGGCTCAATGGGAATAGGGAGGTTGGATGCACTGGCACCTTTACAAACAGTGCCAGTGCATCCGTCATGCTCTGCTTGCAGGTGACGTTACGGCCGCCAGGCCAGACCTGGCGCCGCTATGGCACCCGCAAGCAGAACTCATAGTTTGCCGGTCCGGGAACTACAGTACCAGACAGCTTACCGGTCCCGTAGTTCCCAGACCGGCAAACTTATAATAAGGCCCAATATGTGGTTTGCTTCATTGTTGTGGTGTTGTGAAGTGCATGTGGTTTTTTGTGGTGTATAGGTATGGTTGTTTTTAGTTCAGAGTTTGAGAGGTGTATGCAGATGGTGAGTTTTTAGTAGGGTTAGTTAGTGGCAGTACCTTTCCTACCCCCACTGTTCTGACTAGATGTGGCCTCTGGTATCCAGTCAATATGGATACACTGGAACACCCTCCCTAGCTCCTTGCGCTCTGAACCCTCACTGGCCGCCTTTCGGAAAGCCTTGAAAACGACCCTGTTCACCTAACAAACATATGCCTAGCCTTCATGAATGTTCATGTATGATGCATTACGTGGTATGACTCCACCTATATCTGATCACAGGTCACTGCCTCACTGTTAACCCAAGGCACAACCTGTACCCATTGTAACTAAGTTTTCCTTACAAGTAACAGTGCCACAATGCCCCCGGGCTGTCTGCGCGCTATATAAATGTAATAAATAAATAAATAAATAAATAATATGTCGAAAACATTTTTCGACATACCAATATGTTGAAACAAAAGTGGCAATTATTTTTTTTCTTCGAATTTATAGTTTTTTATTTTATAGGCTTTAGTTTTGTTTAGTTAGCAAAAAAAGATGTTTTTTTTTTTTTAAAAAAAGGGGGTTTGGGGGAATCCCCCCCAAAAAAAGAAGAAAAAAAAAAGGCATTACATTTTTTTTTCAGCACTTTATCGACATATTGGTATTTCCAAATAGCGACTGTCAAAAAAGTCACTGTAAACCGTGGTCCCTATCCCTTCCCCTGTTGTTCATTATGGTGTACAGCAATTACCACCTTCACTGCTTCCTTTGGAGGTGATGTGTTCCCTGTGCCCTGCGGTTAGTCCTTGTGAGATATGGGCCACTAGCACATATGGGCTAAATGCGAGATACTGCTCCCTAATACAGATGTGTCAAAGCAAGATGTTGGCTAACTGACAGAGTTGGGCTAGACGTGAGATATTGCTCACTAACACAAATGGGCTAAATGCAAGATAATGCTCACTAATAGATGGGTCGGGTCAAAAGCAACGTTTTGGCTCACTGACACAGATGGGAAAAATGGGAGATATTGCTCCCTAACATAGATGGATCAAAAGCAAGATATTGGGCCTCATTACGAGTCCGGCGGTAACCGCGGCGGTAAAGCGCCTGGTTACCGCCAGACTCGTCTTACCATTACGCCTCTGTGATTCCCAGAATTACCAGGGCATTACAACCACGGTTTTCCGGGAATCACGGAGGCGGAATGGTGTTAATCCCCATTCCCATTGAGTCCTATGGGACTCGATGGGAATGGGGATCATGGAAACACCGGCAGCATCTCGTAATGCTGCCGGTGTTTCCTCGTCCACCTGCAGGAGGGCGGTGTTAAACCCGCCAGGTCAGACCTGGCGGGAACATCACCTCCCGCCTGCAGGAGTCGGGATCAGGCGGTCCGGAAACAACGGTGGCGGCGGGTTTACTGCCACCGTTATTTCCGGACTGCCTGAGTTATAATGAGGCCCATTGTATCACTGACACAGAGGGACTAAATGTGCTAAATGCACTTGCACGTTCTCAATGTCACTGAACATAGTAAGATTGTTGTTGTGTTCTCCCCTGTTCCGCTCCCTTGCCTGGTCGCGCTCTGAAACACTTGTGCATGAGCGTGATACAAATAAAATATCATATCATATCATATCATATCATATCAATGTGAGATATTGCTACCTAACACAGATGGGTAAAATGCACAATTTGGCTCACTGCCACAGTTGGGCTAAATGTGAGAGAATGCTTCCTAACACAGATGGCCTAAATAAATAAATGTGAGATATGACGGACTGACAGAAATTATCTATGTTCTAGTAGGTAATAAAAGTGGTGCGGCTTTACTGGAGTACAGTATTGGCTGTACTCCCCGCCCAGCCCACACTTACATTATCAGTCGCTGCTGATTGACTGTGGCAGCCTTCCCAGGTGAACAGGGGCAAAATCAGAGAGGATATGCTCAGTCGGAAGCTGCCCTTTGCCTTGCAGCCACAAACCTTGGGATGAATATCCTAAGTAGGTTTGCTCCGGCCAATCACCAGTGGGGCAGGGAGTTATGGGGGGAAGGAGTAAGGGGAGAAACAAGGAAGAAGGTCATTTGGAGAGCTGGGGTGAAACTGCATGGCGCGGAAAGCACACAAACTATAAAGAAAAATGCAGGTAAAGTTTATGCTGGAAGGGGTTGCACAGTGGGCATCAGGCTACTCAACATTGAACATTGAACCAAAGAAACACTTGTGTACAGGCGCGTTATAAATGACTTATCATATCATATCATATCAAGATGGTGCTCGCGAGCAACAGAGGGCTTAGGCCCTCGCAAAAACTGCTTTGCCGCTCAGGACAATCACTGCTTTGCCGCTCAGGACAATCAGCGGGCAGTGGGCTGGGAGGAGGCAGGGAGGGGAGAAACAAGCAAGGGGGTCAGGTGGGGAGCTGGAGTGAAGCTGCATGCCACAGAAAACACACAAACTATAAAGAAAAATGCAGCTAAAGTCTTTGGTGCATCGGATCGCGCAGTCGGCCTCAGGCCACTCACTGGTAGGCACATTGAGCCAAAGACTGTGCTTGGCGAGCAGCAGAGGGCATAGACCCTTGCAAAAACTACTTTTCTCCTTGTGCCAATCATGGGGGGTGGTGAGTGGTCTGTGAGGAGGGAGGAAGGGGAGAATCAAGGAAGCGGTTTGGGTGGGGATTTGGGGTGAAACTGCATGGCACAGAAAGTGCCAAACTATAAAGAACAATTGTGGAAATCAGTGCACCCCTGTCTACTGAGGAAAGTGTTGAGGGAGGGTTAGTGGGACATGGAGTGGTGACTAGCATTAATAATACCCCCCCAACATCTCTGGATGCTAAAATATTCACAATGAGCCGAGCCCCACTAGTCTTTACTGGAAACTGCACAAATAGATCTGACATGCTGAAAGTCTGCAGTAACATCTTGGCACTTAGAGTCATAACGTCCAGTAACTTTGCTTTTGTGGAACCAATGGAGTCTGTCAACGGAAACTTTGCTAGTGTGCATTGTACCAACCCCGAAGTTGCTTCCCTCACACGTAGTCCACAAGCACCTATACAGTCAATGGTCTATGTCATTGACTGTTCTAGCCATTCTTCGCCACCACCACCTGTGGCCTGCACTGTAACCACTGATGTTAAGAGGGGGAGGGCAAGTAATGGAAGCCAGAGAGCTGCCTATGCCTCTGAGCCTCTGACTGAGGACACACATGGGTGGGAATGTTTTCAAATGTTCCTCTTAAAACAAATATCAGAAACTAAGGGAACCTGGAAGATTGCAAGCTGGACCACCAGGGGGCATAAACATTTTCTGAACAACAAGGGGTGATTGTCCCTGTTGCTTGATTTTGATATATTTCTCCTCCAAGAGATATGGTTAACCTCCCTGGTAGTCTTTGATGGGTACATTGTGTTCCAGGAATTCGCGGAAAAAAGGCCCAGGGGGCCGCCCCTTCAGGGGCTTGATTGTAGCAATAAAACAAATATTGACAGTAGACTCTACTAAACTGCCATCTAACTGCTGCACTGTCCTGGCGGTAAAGGTAACATTGAACAAGTGGACAGAGGCCCAGAATATCGTAATCCTGAATGTGTATAATGTTACATGTTAAATTTCTGATTCTGCACTTTCTCTTGGTTTCTTTGAGATTCATCTGATACAAATGGACTGGCCTAAATACTTGCCTAAGAACTGGCCTAACAACTGAACACCCATCGAAGCGATGTCGCACAGCACAGCTGATCTGTGGAATGCTGTCAAGCATTGGAGATGGGCATGAAAAGCCCTCCCTAGAGAAGTACACAGTTCTGATGCTGTTGGCTCAAGTCCCCACCCTGCTAGAGGCTGCCATGCATAGACAGTCTGCTTTTATGAAATTTACTTTCTTTCCCTCTGTTCAGCAAAATGAACTGTTTTGTTATGATACGTGGTGTTAATGGGTGGAGAATAAGTTGTTGCTATGGCATTGTACATAAGGATGAGCCAGGCCTGGGAGGGGCAGAACCGAATTCAGCCCTCCTAAGCACTGATGTGTGTTAGCATTACAGCACTTTTTCACCCCTCTTCTGGTCTTTGTACAATATTTATGTCCCAGTGCCGAGTGCCTGGAATGCCTGAGAGGCGTGGTGGTCCTGGATGAGCGCTGTTATCGTGGGGAGCAGGACAAGCCTGTAACAAATGGTGCCGATCCCCGGGGGCTCCTCTTGCTGAGGTGCACGACTGGAGATTACAGCAATACAACGGGTAAGTGAAAAAAGTTTTTTCGCTGTACATGTTGCACATTTGACTGGTGGAATTTGTGGAATTTGGAGTCTTCAGGGACTCTAGGAAGAATATGGAGATAGTGCCTCAGAGTGCTGTAGTGATACAGTACAGGTTCTCAGGGGAATTACAGGACTGCAATAAGGTGAGAGCATTATTAGGCACCTGTGATACAGTCAGAGCACCTGTTGTGGAGAGACTATGTAGGGTCGATGCTGTAGGGGTCACAGGGTAGGAGTGTGAAGTCAGAAGCTTGATTTAAAGTGGAATAAGACAGATTACTGATTACCGTTTCAGCTACAATATGGCAGATGCTGGTCTACTGACCAGGCAAGAGGCAGGAACTGATCTGTCATATAAATCAGGGGCGAGGGCTGTGCTAGAGAAGTTGTGGAGCATGGTGGACAATTGGGACCTGGTGCCCCAGCCGGTACAAAGGGAGAAGTAGGTGGGGCTTGCCCAGGAACATTAGTTACATAGGCTACCGCAGGGAAGGGACAGGGAGAAAGTGCTGAATTACACGCAAAGCACAAAGATATCACAAAGGGGATGAAGTTAGAGCGTGATCAGAGACCCTCAGATTTTGCAATAATGCTTACACACATTTTCATGAGGGCCACAATATGGCGGCTGTTGCCAGACAAGAAGAGATACCAACCAGAGAGATATTGGCGCTCAGAAATCAGGGTCCTGTAATACTTTGTCGTCTCTGTAACAACCCAAACACAACTGAAACACTAAAACATCTGATAATGGATTGCATCGCCATCAATGACATAAGAAATGTCTATCTACTCCCTTTGTCTGAGAGACTATGGTTTTTGCAGAAAGACGACATATGGAATAGACACATTTCCGGGGAGAACACCAAATGGTCTCAGGCATTGTCTAAATTGATCGATCTAGTCTTTACAAAAATCATGCAGACTAACGCCAATGAGTTCGTGGAAACTACCTCCTCATTGGCCTCAACAATGGCGGAATGACAAAAAGGAAGTTGTCTCTCTTCCTTTTTCTTCTCTCTTCTCACCTTCTGCGGATCCCTGAAGAGTTTCGTCTTGGTCGGATCTGCTACTGTTTTCATTGACAAAACTCAGTTTTAACTGTGTAAAGTTCAATAAAAAAAAAAAAAAAAAAAATAATGCTTACACACATTTTCATGAGGGCCACAATATGGCGGCTGTTGCCAGACAATAAGATGAGGGTGGTGGAAGGGAATGTGGATGTGGAGGAAAAGTTAAGATCCGCCCAGCGGTGGGCATATATTCTGAATGCAGCTGATGATGCATGGCTGAGAATGAGAAAAGAAGTGCCAGTGAAGGAGTGGGAGGAGGGCACAGAGGGGCAGGAATGTGGGGTGCTACCACCAGTGCCTGTGGGGGTTGGGGTGGATGACACAGAATGCTGTGGGGGTGGCTCTATGTATTTCAGAGAAAGGGGAGAAAGAGGAAGCGGGGGAGACATGGTTTGGATGGGTACCAGGGGAGGCAACTGTGTGCAACAGAGGCAAGGGAGGCCATTTTGGAAAAAAGAGAGAGGGAGGCAGGTTACCAGTAGTACCAATGGTTGTGGTGACAGCAGCTAAGTGTACCACCCACATTCTGACACACACAAACGGGGTCCTGACAGCATTGGGGGAGATATGCCCAGACAAAGGGGCAAGAAATAAACTGGATTTCAGAAGGACGGGTGACTGTGGAGTGTGCACCTTAGACGGGGCAGTGAACAAAATGCCAGTGGAAGATGTAGTGTCAGGCAAATACATGTCAGAGATTGTCAAATCACAATAGAATGCTTTCACAGCATGTGCACCAGAGAAGGACATTGACAGGCCCACATATAAAGAAGGTGGTCAGTGTCAGCGTGACTTAATAGTGTTTGGGGGAAAGAGCACAGTATGGTGAATTGCAATCAGTGTTGTTGGCTCTGGGAAGGAAGAAGATAACTGCATCTGAGCAAGAGTGGCCCATGACACCTAACAATGACCCACAGCTAATGGCATCCATAGAAGATAAGGAGTGGCATGTGGCAGAGGGCCCACAGATAGAAGTGGTGAAGATTATCCTACAGAAGAGCAAGAAGCAGGATCAAAGGAAATGTGTGCGCCTCCTGGCCATTTGGAATGGGGAGGATGAACAAATGATGCAACATATCAATGCAGATTAAGAGCAAGACAATGCATTTCAGTGCCCGACAGAGATGATCTGGCGGCCCATTGCAAAAGGAGGCTGGCAGGAGCACACAGACATTTCTGTGGCTCATTGGAAGAAACAACAGAAAGAGGAGCCAAAGAAGGAGCAGTTCAAGCAGAAGAATGTGAAAGGCACACAGTCGGCAGAGTGTCTGTCATTTGTTCTCCATGGACTACTGAGAGAGCGGCCATTGACCAGGTATTCACCATGCAAGATGCTACTTGGGAGAAATGTGACAAGCACTGACAAGTTGCTGCTGACACTGACTGGGTGTGCACAAAGGGACTGTGAGGTACTAGAGGCTTACTATATACTGGAAAGTAAGAGAAACATTGACTTTGACTTGGACAGTGCAAACAAATATGACAGACACATGAAGGGGATGTTGCTAAATGTGTGTGAGAATGAAAGGGATGCTCAGAGCTAGCAAGGGAAGGACATGCAGTTATGCCTGTTTTTGTTGTTTTTAGATGCACCCTACATTATGGCTGATGCTAATAGATGGGGGTGTTTATGTAATACATTACAGTGAATGATTGGCCTTAGATGAGTTAAGACATAAATACGTTGTTTTTTTTTTTTTGCTTCCTTATTGAGTTAGAATAGTTTTATTGCAGTGTGCTTTATCTAGAAGTAGTGCAAGGATTTGGTCAGAGATTCATAGATAAAATGAGAAGAGATGAAATAAAAGTAGGCACATGTTACATGTTACATTTCGGATTCTGCACGTTCTCTTGGTTTCTTTGTGATTCATTGGATACAAATGGACTGCCCTAATGACTTGCCTAGGAACTTGCCTAACAACTGAACAGCTATGGAAGCGATGTCACACAGCACAGCTAATCTGTGGAATACCGTCAGGCCTCGGAGATGGGCATGAACAGCCCTCCCTTGAGAAGTACACAGTTCTGATGCTGTTGGCTCAAGTCCCAAGGCTGCTAGAGGCTGCCACCCAGGGACAGTCTGCTGTTACAAAAAGTACTATTTCCCCCTGTTTGGTGAAAATACCAGTTTTGTTATGATACATGGTGTTAATGGATGGAGAATAAGATGTAGCTATGGCATTGTACATAAGTATGAGCCAGACCTGAGAGAGCAAGAAGTGAATGCATCCCTACCAAGCACTGATGTGTGTTAGCATTACAGTGTTTTTTCACCCCACTTCTGGTCTTTGTGTATTATTTGTGTCTGAGTGCCTGGAATGCCTGGTGGGTGGGTGCTGGATGAGCACTGGTATCATGGTGATCAGGAAGAACATATAACACTCCGGGTGGTTCCAGCTTAGAAGAGATCCATAATAATATTGACATAATATGTGCAGACTGGATAATGGTAAAAGGTCATGACATGATATTCCTTGTGGGGGATCGCAATTTAGGATGTGTAGATCTGGATAATATGCTAACTATTGCTCTGTTAAAGCCGAAAGTGCAATGAAGCTCCAAAAAGGAAATTGAAAGGGAAAGCAGTGGCGGAATTTCATGAAGAAATGTAAGATGATCATGCTAAATGGTATAACAGGGGGAGACATCCCAGGCCAGAGTACATGGAGGGTAGGTAAAAAGGTGGCTACCCTTGATTACTTCTTCTGCAGTAACAGCAGTACTGAAAGAGTAGAAACAATGAAGGTAACAAATCCGAAATATAGTGACCACTCTATTATTGAGCTGAATATCAGTTTGCCCGAGGAGGAGATGAGAATGTCAGGTGTAAGGGGGATAGAAGTAAATTATGCTGGTAATCGGATCAAATGGTCCGAGAAGAACATAGACAAGATATGTAATCTAGTGGGTACCTTGATATCTTTGGAACTCATGGAATTGGCATTAGTAAAAGCAAATAAATTTGAAGAGTGCTTCAAACTACTGGCCTCGAATGCTGGGAAAGTGGTCCTAAGGGGATTAGTCATTACGAGCTGACAACATCAAAACCCATTTGATAAAGCAATTAGAGATGCAAAACAGGAAATGTGCAGGAAAACTAGGAGGGCTAAATTGTCTGGGGACCCTGCTGCCGAGACCTACACAAAGATACAAAAATCAAGGGAGAATATTGTTCTTGGCTCAAGAGATGAAGATATTCTGCCAACAATACAAGGTGGCAACAGATGTGAACTGGATGACCTCTCAAACAGCCCTTTAGGATGAGCAGTAGTACCCTTGAGATAGATGGGGATGCAGATGCATACTCATGCATCAAATAACTATGACAACTCAATAGTTTGGCAAAGTGAGTCCGTTTAATGTTCATAAAACGGGGAGTACAATGAACATCAGCAATCGCTCGATCTTCTCTCTCTCTTCACTTTGAGAAAAAACACAGTATTTATAGCAATAATTTGTCAACATTCTATGTGGCAATTCGTAAAAACCTAACATGCAACGTGATTGGTTATAGGAAGGTAACTTTAACATAGGTACTATATCTGTATGTGGTAATGGGGAGAGGGGATTGGATAATCAATGTCAGGTGGGGCACCTAAGCCCTCCCTTCAAAATTGCCACTATGAACGTCACTTAAAGTATGACGTCCCATTGGCTCTACTTACTATAGGACCCTATATAACATGGTCCACTATGACTGGGTTGGCATGAACCCCACTCATATGTTTCCATGTACTTCTAGCAGCATGCAGAAAGAACATCCAGATGCAGAGGAGCTCGCCTTCACCCCAGCTCCCCACCAATTATATTACAATCAATCTTCACTTCAGTAGCCATGTGTCAATTACTGCTTTGTATTTTGGCCTTGAGTCTGCTCTGTGGTCTTGAGAACTTTTAAGGAGTATGGGCATGGCGGAGATCCATGCGTAGGTGTGGAAGTCTCACTCTTCCAGTCTGCCTTGTCACATGACTGGACACCGTGAAATCGGCTTTTCTCTGTGTCTTTTTGTATATTTGATATAATTCTACCAGTCCTCCACCATCTGTGGCTTATCTTGACCTTTCTGAACAGGAGCTTCTGTTCTTTTCTCCTTAATCGTATCCAATGCTGGCCTTTTCCAGCCAGATAAGACCTCAGCTTCTTGGCATGATCATCCTCAGCTGTGTTTCGTTCTGCCTTGATTATCGATTTTTTTTACTGTAACATACTCCTTTTGAGATCTTTAGTAACCTTTTTTTTCAATTCTGCTCATGTGCGTAGTGGGATTATACTTATACATAAAACGCTTTTGAGGTATATATTTGTACATGTTGGTGCTTGCCGCAATCTATTTACTATTAAGCATAAGCAAGCTTCACAATATCTTTGCTTCTTGTGGTTACTTGCATCTGTACACGTTTAAACTGACTGATTATCTTCATCATGTATGTGGCATGAGTTTCTTCACTTTAACATCAACCCCTTCATCGCAGGCTCAAACATGTCATTCATCCATGGTCTCTCGTCTCTTGTCAGTATTCTTATGTCATTATATCTCCTATATATGCATCAGTACGATATCTTATGACGTCACCATTCATCTTCCTTCATTATTTATTTATTTTTTTATTTTTTATTTGTGTATATTCAAAACAATTTTACAAAAGAAGAGCTGTAGAAGTAAGTTTCACGATAACTAACCAGGGAGGGACCCTGTAACGGTTATCATTTTCATCGTATGCTCCAATATTTTTACAGTTGCCAAGAGCCAGGTAATTCGGTCTCCGCTGATCAGTCTGTTCCACCAGGTGACCTCGTCCCACCCTCTATCGTCCCCGATTAGATGATTCAAGTAGGCCCCTCTGAGGATCAGATTTTTCGGGCATGACAGAAGCAAGTGTCTGATGGATTCAGTATTGTTCTCGCATAAGCGACAAGCGCTCGTGTCGGATAAACCTCGGATCTTTCGAATTTCATTTGTGGCCACCAAGTTCAGCCTTATTCTTAGAAGCGCATTCCGTGCCCCCCTATTGGGGAATTTTTGCAGGTACCTCATTGGCTCATTGAGCTTGCGGAATGTTGGAGGCAAGTGCACGAGTAGTTTGTTGTTTGAGGCAGACTCCTGGGTTTGGATCCAGTCAAGCTCTTTCAATTTTTTGAACACTCTGGTTGGATTTGAAGTGAGATCAACTTCCGAGCAGGCGACTGAATGGAGTAAGGTCAAGATTGTTTCTTTCCATGCTGCCAGCATTTGCACCTTGCCAGAATTTAACTCCTTGTTTAGGAGGCCATGGATTTCCACGGACTCATCCATGATGCATTTTCGATAGAGTCTCAGGGAGCTGATGTCAACTGTTGTCTTTAGAGACACTATGCTCAGTTCTCTCCTGATTGCGGCTATGGATGTTGATTTAGGAAGGGACAGGACCCCTTTCCAAAACACGCTTTCGAGTTTTTGCCAGATTTTGCTGGGAATCAGGGGCATGGCTTCTGCTCCGTAAGTAATGGAAGGGATGACTTTCTTTCTGTAAAATTCGATCACAGGGATGCAAGAAAATTTGCCGAAATTTATGTCAATCGCCTTTCCTTGAGATGTCAGCTTCTTTATTCTTGATTGGAGATTGGCCTGCATTGAACTCTCGTGTTTGGTATTGTCCATCAAAACTCCGAGATATTTGAATTCTGTGACTGTCTCAATCACATGATCTTCCAGCCGCCATGTGAAGTTTTCTACTTTTTTTTTCTTTCCAGACTCCAGGATCATGATTTTTGTTTTTTCTTTGTTTATTTTAAGGTTATTCTCAGACGTGTAGCGCAGGAGATTTGATAATTGTCTCTGCAGGCCGATCTGGGTCTGGTCGAGTAATATGAGATCGTCAGCATACAATAGGTGGCTTATTTTTGCTGTGGCCAAGGATGGTGGAAAAATCCTTGAGCGATCTACTGAATTTCCATAATCGCCGATGTAGGCTAGGAAGAGTGCTGGAGCTAAAGGACAGCCCTGTTTCACCCCTCGGCCCGTCTGGATTTCAGATGACAAGTTTCCCATTTGTGACAGGCGGCTGGTTTCTGAGTGGAGAGCCTTGATAGGCTGTAGCAACTCATGCGGGCACCCCCAAGCTTCAAGTTTATTCCAGAGGCGGTGCCTGTCGACCAAGTCGAAAGCTTGGGAAAGATCGATAAAGGCCACAAGAATCCTCGGTTTGCCCTCCAAGACCTTGCTTTTCAATGTACTGATGGTAAATATGTTTGCCGTTGTTCCCATATTTCTTTTGAAGCCCGTTTGGAACCTATCATTGCAGGGAGCCGACTTTGACCAGGCGTCAAATCTTTTCAAAAGCAGGCTCCCATAGACCTTCCCAATGCAGTCCAAAAGGGCTATAGGGCGGTAGTTTAGTGGGTCGGTGATGTCGCCTTTCTTATAGATTGGAACGATGACCGCCTTCGTCCACGATGGTGGGAGTGATTTCTGGGCGGCACACTGTGCAAAAATGGACAGAATAAGAGGTACCCATTCCTCTACGTTTTTTTTTCAAGTCGATATTTGAGATTCCATCCGGCCCCGTCGCTCTGGAGGACTTCAGCTTTTTGATGTGATCTCTAATTTCCGCCATGTCGTCTAGTTTCAGCCAGTTTTCGTTTTTCACTTTCAGTTCAGGCAGGCCTGTGGCTTGTGGAGCTTGGAAAAGGGACGAAAAGTGACTGACCCATTTTGCTTCCGCCATGGCGTTGATGGTCGTGTTATTTAAAGAAGGTGCTGATGTTTTTAGTAGGGACCAGAAGTCTTTCGCTTTGTTTCCACAAATTGCTTTTAGCATAAATTCTGCATCCTGCTGGTACAGATTGTGGCGATGATTCTTTGCCCAGTTTTTGTAGGCCTTTATTGCTGATATCAGTTGGGCCTGATTTTGAGGAAGTGATCCAAGCGTCCGTTTCAACCTGCGCAGTTCGCGTCTTTTTGCCACCAATGTTGCATTGAAAGAATGTCTCGGAGCAGTAAAAGATGGAGCCGACAGTTTTGGTTTTGACCTACATTGGATTAGAAGAGGGACGTAGTCCAAGGAATCTTGTCCATTGGAGTGTAACCCCAGCGCATATTTTGCAGACAAGTCTAGCACAGCATTCGTTGTCATATTCAGGCGATTTCCTCGTGAGTTTGGTTCCACTCCAGCAACATAGGGGGCCGGAGGTTTGAAGTGGGATTGCAGAGACATGGTGAGCTGATTATGATCACTCGCTTTTGTCTTACGAACCTGGAAGTCTTTTACCTTAGGAAGAATGTGGCGAGAGGCAAAAATGTAATCAATGGTGGCATGGTGAGCACCTTGCTCCCAGGTAGGAAGGCGGTCAGCGCTGGGAAAAACTGAGTCCAGGTTTTCCATTTTCCTTGAGGCCATTAGAGTGGACCACAGGCTCCCTCTATTTGAGGCAGGATTTGAGGAAGAAGGTTTGCCCAACTTGGAATGGTTGTCGAAGCAGTGGGCATTCAGATCGCCGCAGATAATAATAGAAGGAACCTGATGGAAGGCTTGAATTTCATCTACTAGATTTTCCATCATTGCTAGGTATGTCTGCTGGTTTATGGCTGCTGGGTTCCAGTAGGTGTTGATAATAGCGATTTGAAAGGGCCTGCAGTTTGGTTGATCTTCCCAATCAAATAATACTGCCAAGATTGAAAGGTTGGATACGAGAATGGCCTTGCTCTTCAGGCCCATCCCCTGTCGGTAGGCAATAAGAAGGCCCGATGTCGGGCGGCCAGCTAATCCTTTATTTGCTGGAGCCAATATGATGTCATAGCCATCCATAGCAGGAGATTTCCAGAGCCATGTCTCTTGCAAGCAGATGAAATCAAATAAAGCCAGATTGGCGTCACTCGGCATTGTTAAATGCAAATGGCCACGGGTGTTCCACGAACAGAGGCGAAGGGTAGAAGAGGTTGGGTCGGCGGTTGGAGAGTCCGAAGGCCCTTTTGGCCGACCTGCGCATTGCTATTTTTTCGTGAGTGTAAGGGCCTTTGGGAGCCAGGCCCACAGACTCTGAAGTTTGTCTTTTGGATATTCGTTTTTGTCCGAGGAGATTCTGTTTGTTGAACAATGGGCATTGTTACTAAGAACGATGGGAGCGTCGGGTATAGTTGTCACCTTTACAAAATTCGTTGAAGCCGAACAAGACCCCCGACAATCGAAGGTTTTTTTCAAGCCAGACAAGGCTGGATTTCGGTTTGTAGACGCTATGGCAGGAACTAAGGACTTCGAATTGTGGTTTTCAGAAACTTGCTTTGGATCAGAATGTATTTTCCTTTCGCTCCTATTTTCGTTTTCTCTGCCTTTTGCATGGCCACCCATGTTGCTCCCTGGGTTTCCTGGCTGGAGAGAGTGGGATTTCTGAATTTGGTTATTCAAGGTGAACCCAAGAAATGCCAAATCCTCTTCAGCACGAACAATTTCCTTTTTTACGCTCGCGGAGGCCAAGTGAATGAAAGCTTTTGCCCTGTGGTTTGAGTGATAAGGGTCCACTAGCTGTAGATCAGACGATTTTATACCCCGAAGAGCTGGAATGAGGCTGAACAGTGAAAGTAGTCCTCTTCTATTTAGGATTATGTCGTCTTTTTTTTTGGCGTGCTGTTCTAGCTTTATAGGAGACACTCTTACGTGTGCATTGACTTTTTGGTATTTTTCGGTTTGTGAAGAAAAATGAGGTTTAGGGTGTTTCCCTCTGTCCTTAGTTTTTTCCCCCGAGTGTAGGCTACTTTGGGACCTGGGATATCTGTCGGATGCCGAGGCGCCAGGCTTCTCTCTCGCTTGATGTGTCCCGGGGTTTCGCTTTGAGCGCTCTTTGGCCCCAGGGGTCGCGAACGACACGACTCGGGAGCTTGAGGGACTAGATGGCTTTTGGTGTAATTTCCTCCTGCGATCTTCCAGGGTACTGAACTTTGGCGATAATTCGACTTCGGATAGATCTTCAGTTAGTTTCAGGGCGGCCAAGGCGCCGGGGGCAGGGGGCGAGGCAGCGGCATGGTGCACCCAAGCTTGCTTTCCTTCCTCCACGAATTCGTGAACTTGGGGGTCATCAAAATGCTGGGAGATGTTCATCATGTCCGCATCTGCCAGAAATTCCTCCGTCGAGCGGGGTGAGGCTTTGTTCTGATTTTGTGAGGCAGGCGGAAGCACCAGAATTTTAACCTTATTTTCCGCAATCTTGGTTTGTATAGTTGGACCTGCGATCCCAGAGGGAACTTGTTATTCTTTTTGGTTTTGTTTTTTGGCCACGCCACTTTGTGGATGAGGTACTGGTATGATTGGAGAGAATATCGAAAATGCACGTTCCTCTGCTCCCCTCACAGGAGTTTGAAGTGTGGGCAGTGACGGCGGTTCATCGGTGATGTCAATAACTTCCTGGGATGTTAGTCTATTTTCAGCCGCAGGGATGGACCTTTGGGTAGCAGCGGTGGTGGGTGTAGAGGGAGGGGGAGCCCACCTTTTTTGTGCGCCCGCCCCGACTTCCATCTGGTTTTCTGTGGGGGCTTCCACAAAGATTTTAGTTCTTTTGGCTGCGTCCAGTTGTAAGTTTGACAGTTTGCCATCGAGGGCGGTAATATAGCCTTCTAGGAAAGTCAGTTTTGTGAGCATCCTCGCTTGAATCGAGGTGTGATCTTTTAGTGACTCATTTATCCCCTCGTACAGTTTGGTGAACGGATTTAAAGCTATGGTGACCGCTGACATAATTGAAAGGAAATCCCTCTTGTTTTGCGAAGGAGAATCAGTTTGATGCGCTACTTGCTGCATATGATTTTTTGGATTAGGGGTGGTTGTTTGACTCTCGTTTAATAGTCTTCTTACTACAGAAGAGGATGATGTCTCTAAGGATTCACGTCTGGTCCGATCCGGATGAGTCAGGTTGTTTTGAGGAACGGGTGGTAGGCCGACCTGGGCCAGACGGGATTGCTGCCTTATGTCTGCTGAGGCTTTACATAGGGCTTGAGGTGTAGTTTCGAGCAACCGAGCCTTTGTTGGTGCCACCACCTTTTGGACAGAGGAAGTGGTAAGATGTGTAGGTTGTGGCAGAGCTGGGGTTGGGCAGCCCGGCAGATCCTTGATTTTCTGCTTTGTTGGATGAGAAGGACTGTGAATCTGGCCAAGTAAGTTTATTTGGTTGTCCTGGACTGGTCTCCCCATGGGAATCGAGGGAGACTTATTATTATGGTTGGTCAAAGAAGTTTGGGCGGCCAAGCCCTTTTCGCATTGTTCTGGGGATGAGGCTCGGCAGGGCAGGGCGAGAGAGGGATCCTTCAGAAGTTGCGCCTGCGGCATCTGAATTGGAGAATTTAGTGCCATTTGTGGCTCAGAGGTCTCTTGCGCCTTTAGCTGTTGGTCTACCGCCGGAGACCTTTTTCTAGTTTTTTCTGGAGGATGGCACAGTTTGACTGCTTCTAGAATTTCCTCGTCGGTAAGGTCCTCTTTGCTGTTCCGTGTGTCCGGGGCGAAAGCATGAAAAAAGTCTGTTACTAGACTTGCCACTGAGGGCTTTATGGACTCAGGATTCCATGTTTTTTTTGCGGGTTGGCCAGTTAGTTTAGTTTTACCCGACGCTATACTTGTGAAGATTTTTTTTTGCGTTTTTTTCTTCTGTGGGCCTTTTCTTGTGAGAGAGCGAGGTTTTCTGGACTCAGATGCCTCCACCTCCTTCCAACGGCGTTTTTTGGGATTTGAGGTTTCTACACATGAAGAGGGGTGCGTCTCCGTGGGCAGACTGGGGTTCTCTTTAAGTGGTTTCTCAATTTGAGGGTCCGCGCCCCTCCGGTCCACCGGAGAGCGCAGACAGGATTCCTCCCGGAAGTCAGGGGCAGATGTATCAGAGCCCAAGTGAACTTAGTATCGGGGCGTTTGCGGTGAAGATGTGAGGACATGAGTCAGCTGTCAGGTCGTTGTTTTTCCTCTGCCCCGAAGGAGATGTAACCAAATGGGCGGGGAAGTGCATAAACGACGGTTGCTTTGCCGTGGGAGGGGGAGGGGAAACCCTCTCCCCACTGTTCTCACTGATCTCACTGTTCGGAGCTTCAACAGAAGCCGCCTCCCTAGCGGCTTCAAGCTCCGCCCCCTGAGTGGGTCCCGATTATCGGTCGAATTTGGGTCACTTTGCAGACTCCCCCCCCGCTCACGGGCCTCGGTCCTCCCTCCGGAGGCGTCACAGGCTCGGAGCTGTGGGGGGGGAAACCGCGATTGCAAAAGTGACAACGGGAGTCGCTGAGGCACAGGACCCAGGGGTGAGTGAGTAACTTCGGCGCACTGTGGATCATCACGGTGGATTTCTAAGTCCGCCTGACTTCCACGCACCGTTATGGCGGGAGTTTTTCTTGCGGCTGGGTCTTTATTTTCTTTGTTCTCGGCCCGCCGCCGAAGGGCTTGGGTTGTAATTGTGTTTGACAGTAAGTTGCATCCGGGTTTGAAAGACTCGAAGCACCACGGGGAAGTAGGGGTTGTTTTTGTGCGAGTCGAGGACGTGCACTTCTAAGCAAGCGGCCCTCCTCAAAGTCTGTAGAATCTGGCACGGGTACAGAGGCAAGGTCCAAAAGAAGTGGAGTTTCGGAGGCGGACGCCATGACAGCCAAGCACAGACTGCCAGAGACTGCACACTCGCAGCCACACTCCGCGGTCCGCTCCGCGGAATGAAGGGTTCTTGTAGGTGCAAGCAGGTAGTAGCACCTCCCACAGGATCAATAGAAACAGTAGAGTGACTGCCAGAGACTGCACACTCGCAGCCACACTCCGCCTCAAAAATGTCATTTATCGATGGTCTCTCGTTTCTTGTCAGCATTCTTAGGTCATTATATCTTCTATATGTGCATCAGTACTATATCTTATGACATCACCATTCATCTTCCTTCATTATCTTATTGGCTTCTTCGGATACTCCATTCTGACAATCATCATTTTGTCTCGACTGTGCATATGGCTTTCTCAATGGATACCTTACTGTCCATGTTTTCTTAGTCGTCGGTACTTCAATAGATACTGTTATTCTGATAGGTACTGGGCAGAGCCCATGTGCTGCTCTCTGCTGGTTTCTCTGTTCATCATACGTCACATATTTTGGTGTGAAAGTACCAGGCACTAAGAGGGGGTAACTGGAGTGGGGGACGATATTTCACACTTCCTATTCACTCCCCCCTCTGGGAGATTCACCAACCACTCTCACTTCTTTCTTTGTATCTACTTTTACTTCATCCTCTGGATCCAGACATTTTGGTCTGAAGAAATGCTTCTTTGGGGTCAATATCTTTATGACTCCCATCAAGCATCCTGCTGTTCTTACGTGCTCATCTTTGTTCCATGTCATCAGTTGACATTCTCCACTTTGGCTGCAATAGATCCATCTTCCCACATATTTTCTATGATTTCTGGGATACAGGAACTTTGTTCTTTCTGGTGCATAAATGCTGCCCTTCACAAAGTCTCTTATTTCTTAATCAGTCAGGTCCTTGGGCTTCCAATCTGACTCAACATCAATCATAATCTTCATCCCTATGGCTTTCTTTGCAGTCCTCTGGCAATGTGAGATTATTACCTTGATCACACAGAATCCAAGTAATATCATCACCAACAGGGCTCCCAAAAACTTAAATGCATCTGCCACCCATTGTGGAACCCATGAAAACAGTGTTCTGAACCAACTGTCATCGTCAACTTCATCAACTTCATCTATAATCTGATTCTGTAGTTTTGTCATCATGCCTATGGCTTCTGTTAAGGTTCCATTCTCGTTGTTGTGTGAAGGTATAAATGTGCACATGATTCTCTGATTTTTGCACAAACACCTCCATCCATAGCTGTGATCATGTCTAAAACATATCTGTTCTGGAGTGTTATCAGTAGGATTGCTCTCAACCCTTCTCTGATTGCATTGAATCCTTTTATGGTCATGTTGATGGTCTGCAGTAACCCCCATCTGGTTATCTGCAAACATTTAGTATTTGCTGCAACCTGAATTCTTGGCATCAGGATTGTCGGGAACATCGATGAGGTCTGGCTGAACAACCTATGTTCATATGGGATTGCATCAAAGGCTTCTATTGATTTGGCAGAGAAGTAATTTTCTGTCTTCATTTGGCTTATCAGTTACATATATCTCTTATTTTTCAGGTGAGCATCTGCTTTCGGGAAATTGTCAATATTCAGATGACTTTTTGGTATCACCAATGCTGGTACATGGACATTGACCAATGTACATATACCTCCCCAATTATCTGGCAATCTGATATATGCTTTGGCTCCACGTGCCCAACAGAGATCCATGATCACTGCAGTTCCATGCATCATTCCTGCTGCATCTAATATTCGTCCACAGTTCTGATTCTCTCCCATTTTTCTTGTACCATTGTTTCTGAAGCATAGCTTGGAAGTATCCAGTGGCACTATCTTCGACCCATGTTAGTAGTCTTGCAAGCTTCGACCACAATGGATTGCATATCATGTGTGCATTTTCAATTGTTTCTTTGTGGTATCCAATGATCATACATGCTCTGCAGATCAGCACTCCTTTCTCCCAACCGTCTGGCAACAATAGTGATCCCCAGATTTGCATTTGTCCTCTGTTCTTCCATCTGCGAGCGTCTTCTGTAGTTTTTCCTTTGATGTCCAGTTTTTCATTTGCTTCTCTTCTGATCTCTACTCCTTTTACTCCAGGCTTCTCGTATCTGATCACAGTATTCTTAGTTTTGCCATTATTTCTCGTTTTTATGTCTTGGACATTATCATCTTCATTTGGATCAGTTGCTTACGCCGCCTATTTGAGTGAAGCATCACTTCCCATAAACTGACCTCTGGTCATGCACATTGCTATATGTGACAGACAGTGTGCTGTCTTAACATCTATTTCAACAGCTATGAAGATTTTTGACTTCCCCATACTGTAAGGTAGGAGTGCACAAATGAAACATTCTTCATGTGAAGTTTGCCTTCCAACTTCCTTCATATGTTGGTACCATATGTTGTTTCCCAAATGTGCTGTGCTATCCAGGTAATCATTGAATTTGTTATTGTCTTCTTGTGTGCATCTTCTGGCTCTTATTCGTTTGATATGAGCTTCCACAAGCATATCACGAAATACTTCTGCATAGCTTCTTCTTGCTGGAGGACTCTCATGCATTTTCATCACTGATATGGGCATTTTCGTCTGTGTTATTTGAGTAGGAGAAAGTGCAATAAGCTTCAGCCTTTCAACATACTAATCTGGCATGAAAATATTTCTCAAAATTTCTGCTTGTGTCTTTCCAGGCACTATCCTGATATCATGTCTCACAGGATCAGGTGTGCTTGCAGGTGTCATCTTTGTTTGTTCACTCTCTACAGCTTTTTGACTCTTTGAAAATGCCGCTTTCTTCTTTTGCCTCTCAACTTCTTTTGGCGTAAAACTTCTCATTGTTGTTTGTCCAGCCTTTCCCCATTCTCTGAAATGTGATTCTGAAATCATTGATACTGGTACAGGTGTAGTTTCACTCACTCCCTGTGTAGCTGTAACTTTAATCAGTCCCTTATCTGATTTGCTTTGCTGATCCTGTCTCTGGCTTTTCAAATAATTTGTTAACACAAGCGTCAAATGTGTATTATTGCTTACCACATCCATCTCAATCTCAGTCACTCTATCATTCTTTCTAGGAACAGGAATGACTATATAAGTTCTGGGCACCTTTGTAGGTCTCATGCTCATATTCTTAAGTGGGTGCACAGGGGTCTGAACACTTTGTGCACCTATAAAATAATGCAGTTCTGATCGTTAATGACAGCAGTATGATAATGAATATAATGCAGGTATGAATTATACATCTGTAAGTGAGTTTACAGCATTTGTCCCTGGGGCAATATGAATGTCTCTCCTCATGGGGGAGAATGATGCTGCTGTTCTGGCTTCCCATCTCGATCATCTAAGGAAGCAAAAATTGGTTCTTTAATACATTTTTATCATTATCACTTCTTCTAGACTCTGCTGTCTCTGCTTACAGATCAATAGTGCTGGAAAAATGGTCCTCTTGATCTGAATAAAAGACTGTGGGCCTCATTACGACTTTGGAGGTAGTCATGGTGCTATTAGTGCCATGGCTGCCTCCAAAATCGTGTCTGGGTTCCCTAAATGGGGAATTACCGGGCCATTCTGTGTTTTGGAGGGCCCGGTAATTCCTCCTTCAGGGAACCCAGGCCCAGTCCTTCCCCATTCCCATTCGAGCCCCCATAGGGCTCAATGGGAATGGGGAGGGAGCTAACAACAGGCCCGTCAATTATGGGCCCGTTATTAGCTTCCTGGTTCCCTCGAGGAACCCGCTATGGACGTCTGGAAAAACCAGACGTCCAGAGCAGGTCCCGGGAGGGAACCTCATAATAGTGCGGAGTGGGTTTAACGGTGCCGGCACCATTACCGGCGCCGTTAAACCCATTCCGCACTACTCGTAATGAGGCCTTGTCTCTTTTTTCTGGAAACAGTTCTTTTTCAGCAAACGAAAGTTCCAAATGAGGCAAAGGTTCAGTAAGTCTTATTCTGCATACTCCATGTAGAGTAGTTCCCAGTCAATGCATCGAATCTGCTTCGCTCTAGATGACATGTAGCTTCCTTGTCAGCATGAACAAAAGTGAAGTCTTTGACAACACATTCAAGATCTGTCCCTCGAATGAAAGTTTCTATACTGTTCTGTGATTTTGCTGGTGATCAGAAAGTGCAACCTGTATCACGATACTATGCAAAAGAGTACTCAGATGCGTAGTGTTAGCTGGGTTTTGGATGAAAGTGAGTATGTCAACATTGGCATGTCTCCCCACAAGCTCTGGAAAGTCTTCGATTAAGCGAAAGAACACTGCATTTGCTAGTCTATGATTCTCTTGAGATGGGGACATTTGTCTTGTCCTAGCTGTACTCCGGAAGTAAAAGAAACTGTTCTGTGTTCACTGGGAGCAGCCTCTTTATCGTCTTTTCGTTCTCAGGATCTTGAAGAAACTCTGTTATGCTTGTGAGTCTTCCCACCAACGACGGGTAGGACCTTAATACCAATCCAAAATAGATTAGTATGTCTTTGGTGAGGTCACTATTGTGTGACACCATAAGTAAGTCCAAACAAAGATTATGTGTCGAAGGACTCAGGATACTGTATTCTTTTCCAGTTTATATATCCTTGATCAAAATTTGGCATAGCTTTTCTTATTAAGTCTCCAGTGTGCCTCAGTCCAAAGTCAACAGCTATTTGTGGCTTATGCACATAGTTCTCTTTATTTCTCCCTGCAAATAGGATACACAGAGTGTTCGTATTTGTGTTCATTTTCCCTTATTGTGCTAAAAGGAAATGTCCAGAACTAATGCCACAACCTAACAAAAAGGTTCCTTGCTTGTCACTTAACTGGTCATGCGTCCTTTTTCCTTGCCATAGATCTCGTCTGCACGTGCAGTAGTTCTTCCCTGTTGTCTGTACTCTCTTCGCGGTGGGGTGCAGGCAGAGGGGTCTCTCAGATATATGGCTTGATATCTCCCGGAAGATCCAAGCTTTTCTTCCCTGCAACTTGACTGCAGATGGGGTGATATCTTCCACTATAACTGGCCGTGGAACCTTGGTTCATCCCACCTTTTCCTTGTGTGATTCCAAACTAGGACAGTGTCCCCAGGGAATAGTTGAGGTATATGTAATTCTGGAACTTTATCTGTTGAAGCATCCCCTTATGTGCTCTGTACTGCCCTACACCCTTCTAGTCATCACTCCAGCTGTCCTGAAATTGCAGAAAAACTGGAAGTCATACAGTTCAGGTAGTTTTGCATTTCCAATCCTAACACTTCTCCTGTTGGCTGAGCATCACATCTAGCTCTAGTTTGAGGAGTTAAAGGCTTCCACGTCCTTCTGCCTGTCATGATGATGTGAGGCGTAAGATAGTGATCAGAACCAGGCTGGTTTCTGAGTGCATTTGAAACAAAATGGTGGCGTCCTGCCACATACATTTACATCAATTTGCATTATAATTTTCTGCAAAGGTTATCTCATTTGGCATGCTGAATATCAGAAACACTGTATACTCATGATTTTAAGAGATATAAATACAAAGGGAATCTCAAGTTTGACTTTTAGCTTATTTTTTTGACTAAGGTCAAAGCAAAAGATGGAGTAAGGGTTCAGTTTCCCTTAATATTTAGTGATTTTTACGAACAACACTTGCCTTCAGGTTGGCAAACATGTTGGAAATGGAATAAAACAAAGCAAATAATAGACACAATTCACAAGTTATTTGTACATAGTCATAAAATTGCTAGTGCATGAACATAAGAGCAGGGCAGTTATTTCAGCAATTATGAACAAGAAAATACATAAACCATACAACTGTGAATAATAAACCAGAGTTAGGTTTTCACATAGAAAATCCTGGTGGCTGTTTCCAAGGTGTGTTGGATGTTTTGATGGAGGTAACCAGGTCTTTGGCCCACGTCTAGATGTTGATCAGATGGTGTGAGGGGACAGGCATATCTGCGCCAGATGGGGTGTGGTCCCATGGCGTTTCGGCGTAAAACGCCTTCTTCAAGGGAAAAAAAAAACAGTCTCCCTACATGGGGGAATCAAGTGAGGAAAGATTTAGTGTAATTAGAGCACTATTGTGTTGGCGCAAAAACACAACAGGATATTAGCATGTCATACAAACAAAAACAAATAAATTTGATTGAGATTAAAATGCCCCCCCGCGGGTAGAAGGAGTTAAAATGAATACTCAGACTTGTGGCTTGTGCTAGCCAGTGACCGACCTGAATGTGTTAGAGTTGGGAATGGGGTTCAACTTCCATTGGTGTAGATTTAGGAAAGGTGGCCTTGGGACAGTGTTTGTAAAGCAAACACTGTTCTGAGTGCATTCAATGCCAGTGAAAGACAGTGCAACCATCCCTTCTTCAAAGTAAGCTTCAACTTGGCTATCCTTTAACAAGCCGTTGAGCTTCTTGCATATCCAATTCCCGTGCGGATGATACACCGAAAATAACTTGTGCTTTATACCAAGCAGCAAGCTGATCTGTTCAAATACTGCATTAACAAAATCAGGACCGTTATCTGACCTCATCACTTCACACACTCCCCATCTGGGAAACACTACCTTCACCAGGAATTTGGCCACACAGGTAGAGTCTGGATGTGTACATGGACCTGCTTCTATCCATCTAGAGAATGCACACACCACAACAATTAAGTACCTGTACCCATTACGTACTTGAATCATATCAACATAATCGATATGCAAGTGCTGAAAAGGCCCATTAGGCCTTGGGATGACTCCCCTGATCACACGTAATGTATGCCCAGCTGTGAATTTCCAACAGATTATGCAATTTATCATAAAAAATGAAACCTGTTCTTCCAAGTTCGGTATAAACCAGTCTTCAGCAATTGTTGCTGCTAGATTCTCTCTTGTTATGTGCGCTGGATAGTGTAACTGTTCCAGTGCTATCTTCAATAAAGCTATAGGCATCACTGGTTTACCAGTGTTGTCTTGTCACCACAAAGCCTCAGAGGGGTTTAAAGAACACCCTCTTTGCTTCCAAAGGTTCTTTTCTTCCTGCAGTGCCTCTCCTTGGAGCTCCATTAACTGAGTGTTTGACATATTGCTATAGCCTTCCGGTTCACTTCGTACAATAATCATTTTCTCATACACATCAGACACTTCCACATCCATCATTCTTTCGTCTTTGTTTGCCACACGCTTGGCCTCAGCATCAGCTGCTTGATTTCTGAATGAGATAAAATCTGTCCCTTTCGTGTGGGCTGTGCACTTCATGACTGCTATGCCCATTGGGAGTTGTAATGCCTTAATGAGTCTGTCCAATAAAGCTGCGTGCTGCTTTGGCGTGCCGTCCGCTTGGATGTAGCCCCTCCTTTACCAGCACGCTAACGCTGCATGCACTGTTGATGTCACATAGGCAGAGTCACTGTACACCGTTACTTCCTGGTCTGCGTGATTCTCGAGCACGAGTATCAACGCCAATAATTCTGCAGCCTGTGTTGAATAATGAGATTTTTTATGTGCACTTATAAGTACTCGAAATTCCCCTTTTACTGTGTGCTTCATTACAGCAGCACCTGTATATCTCTGTCCATCATTTTGATGGATCCTAGAGGAACCGTCAATGAAGACAAGTTCTCCTTCTGCCATGTATTTTCTTTTACTCTGGGGATCTCATCATATAATTCTTCATAGTTCACACAGTTGTGTATTGACTCTCCTTCAGTGACTGGCTCTGCTATAAACATAGCTAGGTTCACTATTCTGCATAGAACTATTTTAATTGTTGGGTTTGATATAACCACCTCATAAGCAGAAGCTCTTTGTAATGTCAATGTGCCTTTCTGTTCCTATAAAATAGCAAATAATGAACACTGGACCTATAATGTCATTGCGCACCCCATTACAATAGTTGTAGCTTTCTTTATGGTGAACAGGGTGGCAGCCAAACTTTGTTCGCACAGGAAATTACCTCTCATCACTGGATCTAAAATCCCACTGTAGTATGCCAGGGGCTTGTACCCTAACGTAGTTTTCTGCTGTGAGAGGACTACTGTCATAACAATGCCATCCGTGTGTGAAAACAGGTAGAATTCCTCTGCATAATTATCTCTGCATAAAAATCCATAAGACTGGTGCCGTGCAAATGGCCTTTTTCAGTTCATCAAACCCTTCCTCCGTGGCCTTGGTCCACACAATTCTTTCTTTCATTGCCTGTGCTTTCTTTAAGGCTTGTAATAAGGGCCTGGTATAAGAGCTGTAGTCAAAGACCCATGTCCTGGCATAATTACAAAATACTAGAAAACTCTGCATTTGTTTTATTGTTTGTGGCTTAGCTGTTTTCGAAATAGCTTCAGCTCTTTCCAGGGTGACCTTTTTCCCTTCATGTGAAATCAACTGGCCTATGTACAACAATTCTTGTTGACAATACTGTAACTTCTCCTTGTCAACTTTATATCCTTTCTCAGTAAGTATAATTAATAGCTGAATGGAATTGCATCTGCACTCTTCCTCTGTTGTGCTGCAAATCAGAATGTCATCCACATATTGCACGACAAAACTCTCTAATGTAATATTGCTTAAGTCCATCTGCAGGACTCTATTGAAAATTGAAGGGAACTCACAATACCCTTGAGGCACCATTGTGCTTTTCAGACGAACTTATCTGAACGTAAATTATGTTAAATCCTGCAAATCTTTGTGCAATGGGATTGAGAAAAACACATTTTTCAGGTCAATCACTGTGAAATACCGTGCCTCAACAGGTATGTTACATAGGATCATGGACAGGTACGGGACTAGAGGGAACTTGGCCTCTATTATGTGGTTTATTGGCCTTAAATCCTGGATTAAATGCCACAACTCCTCCTTAGATTTCTTGATAGGTACACTGACGTATTACATGGTGACTCTGACCTCACTAAGATGCCCTGATCCATCATGGCAAAAATTGTCTTAAATCCCTTCATCTGCCTGCCTAGACATGGGATACTGTTGTACTTTTGGTAAAATTGCTCCTGGTTTCAATTTAATCTTCACTTCTCTGACTCCTTTCAGTAAGCCTATGTCATAGGGGCCTGTAGTCCATACTGAGACAGGCACAATTGCCATGTCATCATCAAAATATTCAGGATGTTTTTGTGCCAGCATCATTCTCTGAGGCACCTCTCTTTTAATAATTTCTACCCAATAAATGAGATTTACCTCAAATGTCATCTCATCCTCACCTATTCGTTCTTCAAATAGATCATCATCAGTGATGTCAGTCAATTGGTAACCTTCCCCAATGGCAATAACTGCACACCATGGTCTTCCTTCATCATCACATCCATCAAGCAAAGCCATTTCATCTCGCACTATGACTGCTTGTACTGCTAAGGGAACTACTCATCCCTTTTCCTCATGCATAGGTATTCTTGGTCTGAACAGAAACTCATCTGGTGTTCTCATTATTTTGTCTGCAAGGCCTGGTAGCCCTGATATTAATATGCACACTCCATATGCAAATATCTCAGGTTCAAATGGAATAGCTCTCATAGTCATTTCTCCTGCGTATGCTCTGATCATTTCGCACACGTTTGAATAATGCATTCCTAAAGTTGAACATACTATGCCCTTCTCTGTGAATGAGATGGTCATATTTAATTTTGTCATCAAATCTCGTCCCAATATATTTACAGGAGTCTGTCTCGAATACAACAGTGACACTTTCATGTCACACCCTCCTATAGAAACTGGAAGTTCTTTTGTGAAAGGAGCACGGCTTGTTGCTCCTGTAAAGCCCTGAGTATTCATGGCGTCGCCGGACAAAGAAAACCCATGTCAACTAAGAACGAATTATCTTTGCCCCTTATAGAGACATCTACCCTTGGTTCCGGTGAGGATTTGGTGTCACTGAAAGGATGGAACACATCAGGTCTCCCAGTGAGCTGTCCTATTCCATATATAATATTGTCCCACAACTAGTGTATGGATTTCCTCTATCACCAGTGGTATTTCCTTTTTCAGAATTCAGCACCTGCCCTGTGCCTGTCATTTGTAGGAGTTGCTTTGGGGACTGTTGAGACTGTCCTTGTGGAAAATTGGTCACCTTCTGCTGCGGCTGCAAGCTTTGCCGCACTCTTGGTGCTTGCTGCTGTACAGTGTGATTCTGAGCAACTCCATTTCCACCCTGCTGCGAGAATGCAGGTGGATTAATCATTCCCCCTCTTGTGAATTGGTCGTTCTGCACCATCCCTTGACTTCTGCACATATATGCTAGATGCCCTGTCATCCCATACATCCAACATGTTGTTGGTGGTCTGATTACTTGACCATTTTGCATATTCTGATTTCTGCCTAGCATATTTTGAAAGCCTCCCTGATTATTTTGCCATCCCCTTCCTCGGAAGCCTCTTCCTCTCTGGTTAAACCCATTATTGCTTTGATCAAACTGCCTTTGATTATTGACCTGCTGTGTTTTTGATCCGTCTGTGCTAGCTATCATTGACCCCTCAAGGGCATACTTTGATAATTTTTTCTGCACTAATTTAGACTCTTCGCCCTTCCTTACAGCATCCTTTTTGCGATTTTTTCTCTTGCAGCAGCCTGAAATAATGAACAATGATCAGTTGTATTTCTGACCTTGGTTTAGCTTCGATTCCTACCAGTTTCTTGAGCTGCTTCTGCACCTGCTCTGGCAGCCCTTGGTATAATATATGGTAAACACTGGTATAGATTTCCCCCAAGATTCACCCGTTTCCAGCATTCATGCATCTTGGAAATTCTCAATATAAAGCAACGGATCATCTCCTTCCTTCATCTTGTGTGTCATTATAGCTCCTATATCAAAAGTGTCCGGGTATAGCACTCAAAGCACTTTCCATACCGCGGTTCTGCAATTGTTAAACAACACTCCGTCGTGTGCAGTATTAACTGTAGTCACACTAGGGTAATCTGCAAGTTTCCAAACATTGTCAGCTATATCACCAAGTATGGCGATCAAAAGACCCTTAATATCCCCTATAGGCAACGTGTTTCTTCCTGTCATTTTTTCTAACTCGTGTATCCATTTTCTGGTACCAGATGTCAACATTGGGAGCTTGTTTTTTAGGTTTTATCTATCCATCTGTGGCCAAGGCATATATTGTGGCCTTGTTCCTCCTTTCTCTAATAATGGGAACTGTGACATCTCATCATTTTTCTGTCTTCCACAGGGGTAATATTCCAACATCGCCGTCTACCTGGTAATGTCCTTAACCTGCTTACATATGCGGGTGGAAACACCCCCTTCTGACCGTGTGACAATCCTTCATTCCGATCTGATTGTATTACTGACTGTGGTGCTTTAGGTGCGGACACAGTAGAATCCATCCATCTTATTCCCTTTCCCATAGAGAAGCGTCTCTCGTGACATGCCTCTTCTTCTCTTTCTTCATTTTCTTCTCTCTCTGCGTCTGATATTGTCTGTGCCCAACTTGGGCAGCTTCTCTCATCCTCCTCATTTCTATTTAGAGTCAGCCTATCTAAGGACAGCTATCTATGTGATTGGTTATAGGAAGGTAACTTTAACATATTTACTATATCTGTATGTTTGTTTGTTTGTTTGTTTGTTTTATTCACTTTTTGTGTGCGCCAGACCCAGGGGTAGCAGGGCGCAGTGGCAAGAAAATGCGAAATTTACAAGGTTACATCATAGCAAAATGTACATTAGAAAATACAATAAGGTCACACAAATAATTACAAAATATACAGGTTAGAGTAGGTCAATCAGAATTACAACTGTATAGAGTGAAGGTCTACTGATTAATATCAGTAGGAGGTAGGTAATACCGGTCAACTGAGGTCAGTCGAGGTAAGGAGTTGAATGACTTTTTTCCTGAAACAAAGGTAGGGCAGGGTCGCTCTAAGGTCTTGTGGTAGTGAGTTCCAAGTTTTAGCAGCCTTTACCAGGAAGCTATTTCCTCCAATAGTAGTGAGTCTGAAGTTCGGTATTGTCAAGCAATTAGAATTGACAACTCTGGTTGGTCTAAGAGATGTTCTCCTGTGGAATTTGTCAGTCAGGTAACTAGGGGCAGAGTTATTAAGGGCTTTGTGGGTCAGGGATAGCACCTTGAGCTTTATTTTGTTCTCCGTGGTCAGCCAGTTGTGATGGCGTCGGGCAGAAGAGATATGGGATCTTTTATTAATGGCTAGTGCTGCTCTCAGGGCATTATTTTGTAATGTTTGTAGTCTTTGGGTTATTTTTTTATTATCTCCAGAGTATAGAGCATTACAATAATCAATTCTGGAGAGAATTACGGCTCTGGCCAGGATTAGGCAACTCTTATTGGAAAGGAACGGTTTACCGGCTCTTATCAGTTTGCACATGTAGGCCGTGGAGGAGGCAAGGGATTTTAGCTGTTTATCAAGTGATAGGGTAGAATCAAGATAGAATCCCAGGGTTTTTACATCCTTCGATACTTGGATGATGTTCCCATCTATGTTGAATGAGGAGAATTCCTGTCCTAGTTTTTTGATATTGGCTTGGGTACCCAGGATAATCAATTCTGTCTTATCATCGTTTAGACAAAGGCCGTGAGTGGCCATCCATGCCTGGATGATAAGGTATACCTTGTTCACCAATTCCGTGTCTTTAGCATGATCCCCAGAAAGTGGGAGGAGGATCTGTGTATCATCTGCATAGTTAGTGTAGGTGATACCAAGATGGTCCAGATCATCAAACAGGGGTTTGGTGAAGATATTGTATAGAGTTGGGGATACACAAGGACCCTGGGGAACACCACATAAGATAGGGGTGGGATCTGCTGCTGCTGAGGGGGAGAAGACTCTCATCATTATCTCGCTCATGAATGATTTGATCCATCCAATGGCTTCCGTCGAGAAATGGGCGGCGGAATCCAGGTTACTGCAGAGGACTTTGTGATCCACCAGATCAAAAGCAGCTGAGAGGTCCAGGATTAGTAGGAGTACTGTTCTCCCTTTGTCTTTCAGCTCATCAATTTGAGATTTCAAGTCAATGAGGGCAGTTTCTGTTCCGTGTAGGGGACGGAAGCCCGATTGTCTTTCTCTTAATAGGTTATGTAATTCTAGGTGCTTTTGAATTTGGTTGTATGTGGCTTTGTCCAGAATCTTAAGAAGAAACGGTACCGTAGTAATAGGGCGGTAATTAGTAGGGATTAGGGGATCTAATGTCTGTTTTTTAAGGAGGGGGAGTACCCAGGACTGTTTAAGGTTGGCAGGGATGGTGCCTGAGGCGAAGGAGGCGTTAATCAATTTAGTGATAAAGGAAGATAATTCTCTGGCAGCGTCTTTTATTAA